>NC_142185.1:1844170-2154170 GCF_026936395.1 Plectropomus leopardus
GTGCTCAACACCGGAGCCCCCCAGAGCTGTGTGCTCACCCCCCTCCTGTTCACACTGTACACCCATGACTGCACTCCCAGACATCAGGAGAACTCTATTGTGAAGTATGAGGACGACACCAGTATAATCATTGGCCGTATTATAAACAACAATGAGAGTTCATAACGGGGAAACCGACAATCTTGAAGAGTGGTGCACAAAGAACAACCTACTGCTCAACATCAGAAAAACCAAGGGGCTGACTGTTGATTTTAGAGATGAGGCAAAGACACACACCTCTGTCTACATCAGTGGAGCTGAGGTGGAGCAGGTGATAGGCTATAGGTTTTTGGAATTACTATCACTGAGAACCTGTCTTGGCCATCACACATCACCACCCAGGTTAAAAAAGCACAGAGAAGGCTCTATTTCCTATGGAAACTTAGGAAGGCTGAATTCCAGAGCAAGATCCTGGTTAACAGAGGAGCAATAGAAACTGGAAACATCACATAATGGCATGGTTCGTGCATGGCCCAGGACAGAAAGGCTCTACAGCGGGTGATTAAAACCACCCAGAACATCACTGCTTCCCATTTACAGAGCATCAGTAACCTCGGTGAAGTGAGGTGTCTGCACAGAGCCCAAAGGATACTGAAAGCCGGCAGCCACCCCAGCCACAGTCTGTTCACCCTGCCGCCATCTGGAAAAAGATACAGAAGTATCCGCTGCAGAACCACCAGACTACAAAGCAGCCTCTTTCCCCAGGCTGTGAGACTCCTCAACTCCTCCTTCGATGCCAAAAAGATGTAGCAGGATTTAGGATCACCTTTAAATTCATTTCTTTTTAAACCATTTATAAGAAAAATTACAATAAATCAACCGTATATCTTCAATTAAAAATAAAATAAAATAATTAGCACTATAGATACTGTATTTATAACCTTTTATCCACATAGTTTAACCTGCTATCACCAGCTTCCCTTGTTCAGGTCTCTGCTCAAAAATTGACTTTTTTCAATGTAGAGTATATCCATAATATGAATAATCAAGGTCTTTAACTCAGCACAACAAATGAGAGATGAACTTGAGAGCTGTAAGCATCAATACAGATGGTACTGGACCAGATGAAATGAAGGAACAAGACAGAATAAATGGAAAATTTTGTCCTCGTCTGAAAAGACGTTACAAATTGAAATAATGACGCATTTGCTCAAAGGCTATAGGAAACCATAAAACAGCATTCATATATTCATTCATTTTCTGTAACTGCCTATTCTGTTAGGGATCGTGGGGTGCTGCAGCCTATCTGAACTGACAATGGCCGATAGGTGGGGTATAACCTGGACAGGTTGCCAGGCTGTCACTGGGCTGATAAAACAACGTGATAGTCACCTGTGAAGCAATAGATGCTTTTAAAATGAAGCAGAACACAATGGTAGAGCGCGAAGTAAAGAAATTCTGAGGCGAGATATTGAAATTGGCAATTTATAGGTACATTTGTGCACCCTCTTTGGCTTCCAGGTAACAGTGAAACTCATCTTAAGTCACTTAGATGTCTTTATAAGTAAAAAACAACAGTTTGGGCTCTATTTAAAAAAAAAACCAATCTATCAGACCTATTGTGTAATGTATTTCCACTCACAGAAAATGATAAGTGCACTGAATGAGCCTTTAATGGGGTCAGTAGGCCACAATTTGCTGACGCATATCTTTGGGTATAATTGACTGACTCAGCCAGCAGATGGAGACATAGAGTTTGGAAAAACCATGGGGAAAAACAGCTTTCTCAGTACATTTCCATGATGTCACAGCCCCCATGCTTTCTCCTCTCAGCCATTAAAAACCCATTTAAACTTGTAGATGCTGTGTTTTGGGATTGTGTGAATACTGTGTGGTTTAGGTGGAAGTGGCTAATCAAACAATGTGTAGCGAGCTATATCCTTGAATGTTTAAATGCTCTTGGTATTATCATGAACTCATCCCTCTCTCTGTCTGAGTCATACACACACAGTGAAATACAGTCCTGTGGCAAGATGCACTAAACTCAACTATAATACTGTGCATGCACAAAAGCAGAAATATGCACACATATTCTATGTAAGATTGATAAAGCCACATGGACTATGCTGTTTTATTAATCTCACTTATTGTGGAACTGGGCCCGCATGCATGAGCTCATTTTCATCAGGTAGCTATAAATGAATGTAAAAAAGAAATTCCCTTAAACATGTGGTTACGTATCAATAATTATATATGCTCTGCCACTCATCACACCAAGCAGTGAGATATACCAACATGTTCTTGTCCCAAGTCATCACATGTTTCCGCTTTGTTGTGGACTTCAGTGTCCTCATATTATGCTCTAGGTATCCTTCTGTTTCTGCTGTGTTCTGGGATGCTGCCACCTTGATGTCAACATGACAAATGGACCTGCGCTTACAATTTGGGTTCAGTATCTTGCCCAAGGATACTTTTACACATTGATTGGAGGATTCGGGAATTGAATCACCAAGCACATGACCCGCTCTACCTCTGAGCAGTAGCCACCCTGAACACATGTCAACACATGCACATGGTGGAATGACACCGCAAGTAGTTATGTCTAGGCAACAACAGCACATGGACACCAATGCCTGAGCATCAACAAACAGACACGCTGGCACAGATGCTTAGGTTTAGGCAACAAAGTCACCGATGATTAGGACTGGGCAAAAGAGGCACATGGTAAGGTGTTAAAAAAAACATCACAATTAGACAGGATGTGAACACATGAAAGTCTGGGGCTTGTTAGATCCCTCCACCACCCCTCCTGCCCACCCTATATGGACTTTTGTGCTCCTTTTATTACATCATTATTGGCAGCGTTTCAAGCTGCCGCTACCCTGTGGTATATCATGCGGACACAACGGGGTCTGCCCAGCCGCGTTCTCATCTGACGCCGACTGTCCATGTATCATGATGCTGTGGCGGGTGCCGGCCTATCACAACAACAAGAACATTCTGTCCGGCCGCAGTCTCAGCTTGATTTGCAGCATATCATTCAGCCGCAAAAGGTGGGTTGTGGTATCAGGGTCTTATGCCAAAATCACTGAAGAAATTACAATATAACTAACTGTGTTGCAGCAGTGAGCTTTGCAACAGCGTAACAGAGTTCACTCATCACCCTAAAAAATGTTTAACTAACTTTTTAAATGTGCCTTTGATTGATATTTGATGTACACTGCAACCTGCACAATAATAAGTGAAATTAGCAAACACCCTTAAAACACGTTAAACATTTCTCACCTCATGTTTAAGCTCCTCTTATCATTCCAGCTGCAGCTATTCCAGCTGAAACTGTGTGTACACTGGTCTGAGTTCTCATCCAACTCATGAAACAAAGGTTGATACGTGGGAAATGGTGTCTCAATGGTTTTTGTGCATCCATATAATCATCACATATGGAAGAAACATAATTCTAAATCAAGATTTCTTTAAAACACACTCACCTTCAGTTCCATTGAAGCCTGGAGGTCCAGGTACACCTGATGATAACAAAATGACATCTTACTAAAAAGACATCACTGACATGTCTCCTTAGATCTTGTCTTCACACTAAATAAAAATGAGTGGATTAAGTCTACAGTTTAAAGTTCTTGCCATTTTAAAAAGCAAAATCAAAAATCAGAAAATCTTGTGAAGCTCTCTATAGCTAAGGAGCCCGGGAGGTGACATCAGTATGGTTTTACTTTTAAAAATGCATGCAAGCTTTCTGTTTCCCACACCCATTTACAAATTGCACATGTGTTTTAGTAACTTCCACATGCATCTTTATTTAAAAAGCATGCACAATTTAGTAATTAGTGCACGTGTTTTGTTTATCTAAGTAGCATGAAGAATAAACACAATCCTGACACACAAAAAGGCTCCATTCCTTAGGAGTTCTTTATGAAGAGAAAGCCAACAGGCTTATTCTGTGGTTGGAAACCATTTAAGTGAGAAAGAAAAAAACAGATTTCAGGATGCTTTTGTTTCCATGTATTGAGTCAGGTTTGATAGAATCGCCATAGTGTTTCTTATGCTTCAACCAATATTCAAAGCCTTACCTGGGACCCCAGGGTCTCCTTTTTCTCCCTTTGAACCTGGTCCTTGATCCCCTGGGAGCCCAGGTGGACCCATGGGACCTGCATCCAAACACACACACACACATATCAGATAATGGACAGTAGTTTCTATTATTTGGTGAACATATGTATTTCATAAATGCAAGCTGTGCAAATTTGATCCATCATCATGTGAAACAGTGCTGTGTCAGCAATATAACAGATAATCAGAGAAGTTAAAGGAGGAAGAGAAACTGGACTGTTTCATGTGCTAGCTGTAATCTGCTGATACATTTTCCAATCAGGAAGTGAGTTTCAGTAAATTCATTTGCTATCACTGTGAGTCAGTATGTGAGTCATCCAGCTGGCTCCAAACACAGTATGAGGAACATATTTTCAGATTTTTTTCCCCCTGAACACACATGCTCCCCTTCAGTACTACCTGTTTATTTGGATAGCGCATTTTTCAAAAATAGCTTTCTAATGTATTTATCTATCTAATATATACTAATTAAAAACAAGACTAATGAGCAATGTAAACAGCGTCCGCCTGCATCATGTTCCGGCTCTGTCCCAGCTGCAGGAGATTATCCATGCTATGCTATTTTTACACTCCAGTTCTGCTTTTACCCAAGCAACTCAAATCTCTGCTGAATAATAATAATAATAATAATAATAATAATAATAATAATAATAATAATAATAATAATAATAATAATAATAATAATAATTTAACAATAATGATAATAATCATAATAATAATTCTATTGCGCCTTTCATAAAAGAAAAGTGTAAGAAAATAACGCAATGAAAGCTTTACATGATAAGAGATAGAATAATCATACAAATGGGTAGAATGCCACAATTAAGGAAAATAGGATGGAAAATTAAACCCACATGATAATAATAGTAAAAACTAGCTTTAAAATAGATTTACACTTGAGCCTGTAATTGCCTCAAGCAACAATTATGGGTTCAAGGCAAAACAAACCATTAGAAGTTAAAAGCTTCAAAGTACATGAACTTTGACGATATATAGCCTGCATTAAAGATAACTAATAGGTTTTATGACAATCGGAAAGAGGCTCATTTATTTACGACCAAATCTCATTCATGTGAAACCCAAATAATCAAAACAAAACAAAACAAAAAAAACAAAAAAAACAAACAAACAAAAAAACAAATTTCCTCAAGGCCATGACTGCCCTATAATTCATCCATGTATGCTCCTTTTTGGAAACAACATCCCCTTATTGGTTGAGACCCTTCCTAAATCCCGTCCCCTTTTTCCTTGTGTTCCAATAACAGTTGAGCAAGCTTCAGCTTTTACCTTTCCTGCTGGATTTAGCTTTATGCTGCTCAAAAATACTGAAAAGACAATCAAAATCTACATGGACACATTACATTATTCACATCTGAAGTTAGTTCATTTTAGCTGAATGCTAGCTAACTAGCTAATTGATGTTTAGCTAAATAATCATGGTCAGCCAGGTTTGCTTCTCTCCTCATTTATGAGACATTAAAACAATTCTGGAAATAGACAGGTACTGCTGGTTAGTCAACAAACATTCCCTTGTGTATATTATCTTTATAAGGCTGCTTTCTACAGTAGAGATTATTGTCAGGTCAGCACCATGCTCTGAATAGAGTGCCCCAAGGATGATGTTTTTCTGTAGACACAAAAGTTCGCTCTCGTTCATTGATTTTTCCATTGGATTTTGGATTATTGCATTAAATAAACTCTGTGACAAACAAATGTTTATGGTGCTTGCACGTTTTGTTCAGCAAGATCATGACAAATGAGGATTGCTTTTATGATATTTAAAGCTTAATGTAATTGCCAGAAGCAAAAAGCTCACTGGCTGCCAATGTTGCCATTACAACAATGTTAAAAGGGAAACAGTTACATTTAAGGCTTAACCAGGGGTCAGGGTCACTGTATCAATCTCATAATTGACTGTATTCTACAACACTAACAAGCTATTGATTAGTATAAACCTTTTTTTCAAAGTAGGAAATGTACACTTCATTACATTGTATTATTGCATTCCTAATGCAAGGTATGAGCTGAGTCCAAATTAACTTGTAAATGTAAATGTTTAGCATATAGCCTTACATTAATCTTGATCTAATACATCAGTAAGCTAACATTTATTTAACACAAAAAGACAAAGTACAGCTGCAGTGATGGGAGAACCATATGTTTCGCAGTCATGTGTTGAAGAACCAAAGGTCCAGGTGGGCCAGAGTGCCCGACAGCATCTTATTAGCCAACTCATGACTGTCCAAAAACAACATAGTTTCAATGGAACTCCACTTTCTGTAGCAGTCTAATTTGTGTGTGTATTCTTTAAAAACTCATCATATTTAATACAGCTTTGAGTATAAATACATGTACATCATTCCACATATAATACAAATGAAACCCACCAGTTTGACCAGCAAATCCTGGCTCTCCAGCTTCTCCTTTGACTCCCATGTCCCCCTTTGGTCCTGGAAGGCCAACAGCACCAGTGTCACCTGTAGAGAAGCATACATACAGCTGTGTGATCTGCCGATGGACTGGATCTTGTGCTGTTCAGCTCATCAGCTCATACTGAATAATGCACACAAACAAACCAGTCAGGAGTCACTGACCAAGTCTACACTTTGAACTTGTTGAGACACAGGACACATGTGGCTGACGATACAACCTAATAATAGTGTGTTTACCTCTTTCTCAAGCCAAGATTTTAAAAATATAATAGTGGTTATGACTCCAAGTGCCCCTAAAGAATGTATTGTATTATATGTAATGTACATTTCCTTTGTGATTATTTGAGGAACTGTGTTGCTTTGATAACATCTTTGGCAAACTAAATCTACAGGCATGGAAGCTAAGCATTGTACTGCTTAAAATCCCTGTCAGTAAGTGCTGTCTTACAGCAAGGTAAAGTGGTGAAAATCTTCTAAATATAGTGTATATTTAACTATCATTATTTTTTTTAGGTAGCTTAAAACTAATTAATCAAGGTAGAGTTACAGCACTCAGCACTGTTTGATGTATGTGACACGGCGATTTTCTTGGGTCATTATCATAAATTGTAAATTTGATCAAGGAATTTTGTTTTTGTTGTTATTGTTTTGCAGGGGTAGTGTGTAGTGATGTGAATGTGTGTGTGTGTGTGTGTGTGTGTGTGTGTGTGTGTCAGGGGAGGGGGTGTCATACTGGAAAACATCTGCCTCAGTCTCTGGTAATTTGTTGGATTGAGTAAGTCCAGCCCTGATAGAGATTTCACACAGGAAATGTCAGGCTAAGTTGCAAGGGTATGTGAAATAATGGCTGCAGCCCATCCATCAGCTGCTTTTCATCAGCCGTCTGACAAGAGATGACAGGTCATCAACGCCGGATCATCGACAGACCTGCAGCTGAAAGCTAATGCCTCCTGCTGCTGCACACATATGCACCTTAGCTAAATAACTTGTAACCAAATGAACTTTTTACAGATAAACTTTTACTCTGCATGGTTTTGAGGCTCAGAGGTCAGTGTGAGGTTTGAACACTGCCAGAATTACACATTTAATTCTCTGTCAGAACCCCTCTGATATCACAGCATAAGCTGTAGTTAATGTTCAGACGGTGCTGAGAAAAATGTCATCCCAGTTACTCAGCGATCACAGCACCAGGAAATCTGTGGCTGCAACACACAACCACATTTCTTATATTTAATGACTCGTAACTTTCAGCCTCTAATTCAGTTTTGCTTAAGGCTGACTCACCTTTAAGGCCCCTGTCTCCTGGCTCACCTTTGGGCCCATTTGTACCCGGAGCACCAGGCAGTCCTGAGGACGAACACAGAAGAATTTTAAGGGTTGATAAACTCTGCTTCCACAATTCTTTTCATGTTGTTACAGTTTTATGCTTTGCTGTTCAACCCTAACAGTTAAACCTATAATATGTCCTGAGGCATGTCTATTGCACGTCTGTCCGTCCTGGAGGAGGGATCCCTCATCACCCTCTGGGACGAACCGTGTTTTGTGATAATGGGCTTTATAAATAAAATTGACTTGATTTGAGGTAACAGCCAGAAAATGCTCCTTGTGATCCATGCAAATTTTCCACGACTTCAAGCACATACACGCACACGTGTGGTACCTGCTGTGAGGCTGATGTTGGTCAGTTTGCCCTCCAGCTTGTGGGCGCTGTTGTTGAGCAGCTTCAGGTCGGACTTCAGATGGCCCAGCTGACCCTCCTCTCCACACAGGCTAGTGACCTGTTGTCATGGCAACCGACACAAACATGACTGTGATGGCTAAACTATACTGTGAGTCATGACCACATTAAATGAATTAAAATGAGCCTGACAGCGACACAATGTCATTTTTAAAAAGACGATTTAAATCAGTTTTAATCTTATTGATGAAAATGTTTAATTCATAAGCAATACATCACATCCCTCAATATGCTCAGGGGATTTACCACCATGGCCTTGGTCTAGTGTTACCAGTAGATTGCTGAGTTTGATATTTCTGAATCAGTTCATTTAATGTTTAGCTGCTAGTGCTGATTTTGTCCTGATTGCCAATACCAATCGAGGTATGAGCATGCTGTCACTTTGACAACTTCTGCATTTCTAAATAAATATATTCAAAGAATTTTCAACCTAACTCCCCAAATACTGAACAAACATCTAAAGAAACTAACAAATAAAGTGAGGGCACCAAGTATTGGCAGCTGAATAAAAAGAATGTTCATAAATTATGATATCAGCAAATCCTTATGCCAAACAGGTTTCTGCAGATTGCTCCCTCTGACTCCAGAAAAGATCTCATATCTTCCCAGAGGTCCCTCAATCATCATCAAGAGCAACAGAGTATGAGAGAGCCTCAAGCCAAATGTGAGGGCTCACTCTGTTAACCAATCCACAAACCTGGCTGTAGCATGTTGGACATGTTGATTTTTTCTTATCTGTGTTACGTAGTTTACAACTGCAGGAAAATGTCCTCTACCTAGACAGCTTGGACAATGGGACAGTTTTTTCCCCATTTATTAGATGGATAGGCTCTGAATGCAGGAATTTAATCCAGTAAACAAAGTTAGTGTTCCATACAATCACATTATCCATTTATACTGAGGCACGTTCAAACAGGTTATTATGGACTGTGTTTTCACAGAGATCCCTAGATAGTCAGCTGTGACTGTGTCATTTCTGTCATCATGTCACTCAGCACTTAACTTCTGCATTTTGTGTTGTGAGTCATGAGGTCAGATTTGAAAATAATAACTGAGTATCAGCCCAAACCAGGAGGTGGTTTCCAATCGACCACAGCAAATAGAGCCAGCAGAGAGACCGACTTCCAGATTAGCACCTCAGCTAACTTGAATGGCAGTCTAAAAATGTAATCTTGCTGGAGAAATAGTCTTTCTGGGCCAGTATGCATCACGAGACCGACTCAAATGGTGTAATTTCACTTTTGGCCACTATGTAAATTTTGCATCATTGCGTGGCGCACTTCCTTGGGGAAGCAGCTGTGTCTGGCTTATTTTAGCTTGATTTAAGCATAGTGAGGGTAAGTCAAGCTAAAATAAGCCAGACACAGCCGCTGCCATTTTGTGGTGTTGGAGTTCCCACCAACCCAATTTATTTATTTATGGTAAATATTTCAGGGTCTTACCCTTATTTTTTGTAAAAGTAATCTGCACTGAAGCTCTGTGTGTGTGTTTTTGTGTGTGTGTGTGTGTGTGTGTGTGTGTGTGTGTTCAGCAAAATGTTAGAAGGACCTGGCTCTTGAGGGCCCATAGGTGGCTCCTTAGGGTCTTGGCTTCTTGGCTGTTGTTGTAAACCAGGGTCTGGATGTTGACATCTTCCATCTCTCCGCCCTCAGGGATGTGATTGGACGTCAGCTTCTCCAGCCGGGGGTTAGACAGGAAAGACTGCAACGAGGAAACTGGGACAGAGAGGAGAAAATGGGGTTGATGCTAGAATGGATCGTCCGGAGGGAGGTGGGCGGGAACTCTGCTGCACGTCATCAAGTTCTCACAGCAGAATCAACCAATCACAGCAGCGCTTAGTTTCTGTCAGATTTTTTAAATATGGAGCGCACCAGCATACGAGAGTGCACTGATTCATACAGTAACCACATATGCTGAACTCACACAAATCAAATGTTTAATTAAAGCTGCAAGCAGTGATGAAAGGGCCCTCACAACCCCACATATGTCGGTTACTGGTGGTACTCCAGCTAAAGAGGTCGTTCATTTCTGTGAAAGTCAGATACATTATGAGAGTTTGGACCCTGGAGTGAGCTTTTTCATATGGTGTAGTACTTCCAGTGGCCACCAGGTGACAGTGGAGGAGATCCATCATTTGTAGACCAAACCATTTAAATATTATGTAAATCCAATGGTCATTGTCCCTCATGGTGGCACTATTACGACTAGTGAATATTGTCATACAGATGTGTTCAGGGTGGGACCCTGAGGTTTCAGGCAGATCGGACAATGTACAACAAAGTTACAACAATTTCCTGTTTTGTCGCAAAATCTTTGATCATAACTTTCAATCGGGAAGGTCTTAAGATCATACAGACAGAATTTCAACTGGATCCTATTAATTGTGTTGGCCAAGATCATAAAAGTATAAAAAAAAACGATATTTCCTGTGGCCACTAGGTGGCACTATCACAACTAGTGAATATTGTCATACAGATGTGTTCAGGGCGGGACCCTTATCAAACCAAAGTTACACCAAAGTTACAACAATTTCCTCTTTTATGGGAAGACATCAAAATTGTACACCACATCACAGGAAATCTAAAAGTTTTGCACAGACCTGTGATAACTTTTAATCACCAATGGGTTGAGAATGGACACACTACATTTGAAGTAGTCGGATTAATCCTGTAGGACAAGATGGCAAAAGTACGAGGCCTGAAAAAACCTGATAATACATAATACATAATGCATAATACATACCGAATTTCATAATTGTGAAACTGGTGAAACCGGCCATTGGAGATACACGTTAGGGAGCGTTGTGGAGCCATTTTGCCACAGCCATTACCGAAAGCACCAAAGTATAAAATTTTTCGCCAGGCCGAACATGCATAACAAGATTCATGAGTTTTTGAGCATGTTTAGACCTCCAGAAATGCGATTAATTTGCGGAAAAATAATAATTCCTTGCATTCCAAGAGGATCCTAGCACCATTTGGTGCTCAGGCCCTGAATGTCCAGACCTGACTTGACTTAAATCAGCTCAAATTTAGTGTCCCAAAACATTTTTTTAACCGCTTAAATGATTTGTTATGTTGAAGCTGAAAGAGATATCATATGAAGAGCAGAATGTGCTGTATATAAGAGGAGTTACTTAGAGCACAATGATGAGCATCGCTGCCTCAGAAATTCATGATACCAGTTGACATTTACTTGGGTATTTTAGCTAGTTGGTTACAATTTAAGGTAGCTTTACTTGGGTGATTCCATTAGACTATTTTATACTTGTATTTTATTACCTTTCAGTGGGTAATATTGTACTTTTACAATAGATTTATTTGACATTAATTTTAATCACTTTTAATGGAGATTTAACACGGCAGACTTATCAAATTTCTGAAAGAGAGTGCAGTCAGATAACCTAAAGTTGACCAACAACACTAGCTAATGTGATGTTACCCGGCTTATATAAAATGTTAGCTAGAAATCATATGTTTACTGGTAATTTCTCCACCTTTGTCAGTTAATGCTGCTCCACACTGTGAGTAATAAACTCTTTCTCCACCTAATAAACGAATTTAACTCTGCGGAGTAATAACATTTCTGAATGAGAATGATGCAGACAGATCATAGACTGTATGTAAAGACACAGATTAACAGTTATAGACAGTCTGTGAGTCACATAAACTGAAAAGTCTGCTAGAAACTACAGGCTGCTGTGATTGGTTAATTCTGCTGCGATCCATTCTAGCATCCTGAGCACACTTTATCACTAACTGCATTCACTTCACATCCATAATAGCATCAGATTGACATCTTGTTTGTGAAAATAAGTCCATAATACAAACTGGTATACAGATAGCTATGATTCTGCATTTTGCATTTAAAAATAAATCTGTGACAACAATAACAAAATCTGTGTGCAGTCATACCTTTATAGATGAGAAAGGCATTGAGTGCAGTCTGGAATATGAGGTAAACAACAACCACATACAAACACCACTGTCTTCTGGGCCTTGCTGGCTTCAGATCTAAAACACAAACATGAGAACAGGATCAGACTCCTGCAGCAAACTTACATTTTTAAAAGTCATGTCAGGAGACAAAGAGTAGCCGAGGTCATTCAGCTGATACAGAGGCTTTATAAATTTGCAAAGCTGCCAGCATGAAACATTTGGACAACTAGAGGGAAATGTCAGCTGTCAATCACAATAAAAAGCTGAAGGGGGATGGAGATGAGTTTCTGTTTGTTGGCAGAAAAGCCGAAAAATTGACACCAGACTAAAGTAGTTGTGACTGAGAGGCAAACTACTGTCCACTCTGAAGGGTTCTGAGGAGCCTGTGAGGATGAGAGGCGGCAGAAGTCTACAGGTTAGTTAGGAATATGTATCTTTATACAACAGTTAGTTCTGACCAAGCAATATGATTGGTCAAGAGGCATTCCATGAGTGCTGATAAATGAGTACAACATCACTGAGACTGTTCACCTTTAACTCTGCATGTATCACTCCGCTTCACAGCCATTAGAAACCTGTTACTTAGTGTAAGAATGAAAGTGGGATATGTTTTAAAAGTGGGATATATTTATAGTATGCTGTAAGCATAGGTTCAAAGAGCTAGTTGGCACTGTTCACATAGCTGTCAGTTGGTCATGTTTAGGGAGTAGTAGGGGGCGAGAAAGGATGGGAATTTTGAAGTGTGGTTTGAGCTGACAGTACATGCATTGAAGTTACTAAAAGTTATGAGGAAGCCAGGGAGGGAGCAGCTATGAAAGACGGGATTTGGTAAACCACCGTTCACTTGGAGAAAACCAGCTGTTACAGAGGTTACAAGGATGTGCAGTGAGACAGGGACACACTTGTCTGACACTATCCAAAGTCTGAGAGACACCGTCACACACGCACACGCTGCCTGATACGAGATCAAAGTGATACACACACTGGAGATGAACTGTCTGATCAAACTAACTCATGTGAATCTCACAGGCAGCCAAAGTGTCTGTTAACAGACTCTGATTTCACTGAAAACACAGACATAAATGTCCATGATACTAAGCAGCTGGTCTGTGCATAACATGAAGACCGAGCTAACACAGATTAGCAAGCAGCGTGCAGGAAAATGTTTTTGTGTTGCTAGTCAACAGCTGTCACGTCCAGCGGTTGCAGAACTGTTTGTGTGGCGGAGCCAAAAAAATGATTAATTAAACAAACAAAGCATAATCTTTCGCTTGTTACTATTTACAAATAAAAGACGCTTGTAGAACTGTTGTATAAAAGCAATATCACATTTGAAGTCGTGTGTTGTACTTGTACATCATCACAGCTGTGATTATCTTCTACCTATCTACGACCGATTCACAGCCGTGATGATATACAAGTACAACCTCACTCCCTCTCGAGTGATAGTCTATTGCTTAAACGAAGCAGTGAAAGAGGTAAGGATATTTTGTTGCTTAATTATACAACAGTTAGTTCCGACCGAGCCCAGTCATCCCCTTGTTTTTTTTTCTTTTCTTTTATAAAAACTAATTTCCCAGGTAATTTTTTGTACATTTTCAGGTTTCAAAGGGTTAAATGGAAGCAGAGAAAGAGTAGATGTTTTCACATCTTGAGCTGTTACACCCACCCTGTCCCATAAAAATTGAGTTTACATCTAACTCATTTACTTTTTTGTTGTTTTTTAATTACACAAATTGCATGTTCTATTAACAAGATTAGGAGATTCTATTCAGAGATGTGTTTTCTGTGCTCCTGATTGTTAAAAAACTGCTACTAAAAGTCGCTTCAGTGTCAAGAGACCTGTAGAGCAGATGCTCCTGCTGTGTCCAACAGGAGACATAAAACAGTGCTACCATCTACTGGTCACAGCTGACACTCTCAGCTATAGCTCGTTCTGCTAGCAGAGTGAATACTGGATTTAACATTCATCAGGTGGACACAGCACAACTCCAAGAAAATGCTATGGTTTGTCTCTGTCTACTGGATAGGGGACTATTTGTTAACACATTAGCACAATGCGTTTATAAGCTGAGGTCTAATCAATGTTAACCTAGTTGATTTACTTCCCATCACGTTTTAATAACATAGTTTGGTAAAAATGTTCTGAAAAATAGTGCACACCAAGAAATGTTAACTAACGCTTTGAGAGAGGTTTATCTGCTCCCGAGCCTAAAATGAACCAAAACCACAGATCAGTAACTTCAGCAAATTATAAAGTGTCCATGTCTCTGTCCAGCAGCTCTCGGTCTCTCTTCAAAGCGATCAGCTCTCTGTCAAATTTGACCTGCTCCCTCTCCAGACTCTGCCACTCCCTCCCTTGTGAGCAGCAAAAAAGAGTTTTAGACAGAGTGGTAGATGATCTGGATGGCCGGAGCCTTGGCAACATCAAGCAGTTGGCCAATCAGAGCGCTAGTTGCTGTTCAGTATGGCTTGAATTGTGTTTTAGTTGACAACAACAAGAGCTAGAAAATGGAAATCCTAAAAAGAAACTTTGAGTGTTAGAGCAAGAGCTAATGGATTTGTTTTGAACTACAGGGTTTCACAAGGATCTGTTCTCTCTCATTCTTCTTACTTTCTATATTTTTATGCTCCAGTTCTAATTCTGTGTTGTAATATCTTTCCACTTTTATGTGGACTGTAAAAGCTGACAAGTTTATTTTACTTAATATAATCTTGGGAACCAATTGTCTTGAGTAAGGAAAGAAAATATAGCTATTAATTTTAATTTAGGTTTACTTTATTTCAATTGTTAAGTTTACACAAAATTTAGCAGCATTTGTGAAGTTGTTGCAACTTAAAAATGACAAGTGAAATTACCTTGTTCCTTCTATGTGTTAGCAACTTCAGTAAATGTTAGAAAAGTTAGTCTGACTTAACTTGATCATCACAAAGAGAATTTAGCCAGTGATGAAGGTAGGATATCTGTCAGTTCTGTTTTCTTAACATGTTTAAGATAATACAGAATACAGATATAAAGCTCAGTAAACTTGGTTTACTGAAGTTGCTATAACTTGTAAAGATTGATTTAATTAAATTTGTTGTTTCTGAGTTTCAACAACTTTACAAATTAAGTAAATATAATAAATTGTAAGTCTACTTAACTATAGGATATGAAGTAAACATACATTAAGACTATTAATTACATTTACTTACATTTTCAAGGCAATTTTTTAAAGTAAAATCAACTTGTCAGATTTGATAGTGGACACTACTCTCAGACATGATAATCTAAGCAATAAACTAACCTAAATTACTGCCTGGACACTACAGGCTGGACATGGCCATGTGGTTAAGGTGTATACCAAGTACCTGTAGAAATAAAAATGAAAATAGAACCAGACAATTATGTTTTTACTGTTACCCCCAAGAGTCTTGAAAAACACGAGGTAATATTTCTAGAATTATACAGATCTGATCATTTGAAAGAGTTAAGAAATTAATCAATGCTTCTATTCATCTTGCTGCTGCTGAGGAGCTGAAGCCCGTCTGCAGATGCTTTAGAAATTCCAGCCTTTCAGGTACAACAGTGAAGAAAAAAGAACGGTCTGATATGTTCTCTCTCCCAAATCAGAGCCCAAACTGTATCTGTTTGCTTTGAAAGGTTTGATATTTCCTGCCTTACTACTTACCATCAGGCTGGAAACTGTAGAGATCCGACCTGCTGAATGACAGATCAAAGAGCGGGTTTGTCTGGGTGCAGGAGACGTGGTCCACAGAGGATTCCATGATCTCTAGAGTCCAGAATACCCTTCACTTCTTACTTCAGGAACTCTTATAACACACAGTTCACGATGTCAGGAAACACAATTCAACCCGTATTGCAAAAGAATGAAAGAACTCCCATGCACCCAGATTGAAGCAAAGGAAGGAACTACATCAGATTTGTAGCTGAGGTGGCCAAAATTAAGCAGCAGAGCAGCCAGTCAGAGCAGCTGCTCAGGAGAATGAGGAAGTTGTTCCTCTAACCACATATGCAAGAAGGCCTTGCAAAACAGTGACAGAAATAAAGTTCAGTATTTTTCATTGCAGTTAGAATGACTGGGGAAGTTAGTATGGACAATTTATTATTAATTCAGCACCCTAGATTTTCAACAAGTCCTAAAATTTACACAACTAAACATATTATGGATTACCTCCAAAATCCCCCATATGATTGTTAAATTAATCTCTGATTGAGGTATAGGGAACAAAAACGACTTGGTTGTGAAAGATTTTCACTGCTCCGTGAACACAACCTCATTGACTGTTGCAAAGAGACATTATCACTATGAAAATCAGACACTTTAAAGTGTTGTGTGACCTACCAACACTAGATGAGGTTCACTGACATTTAGATATTGTTTTATTAATAAGTAGCATTGTTTGATAATTCTTGCAGAGCTGCTGTGACTCCAAATTAAAAGACAAGCTGTGCAGATTTATACACAAGGAGCAGCACAACTTTATTATTTCAGAATTAAAGAGTTTAGTTCTATCTTCTCTGTCAAGTCTGACTGCATTAATCTCAGCAGAAAGCCACTTGCTGCTCTAATTTGCAGAATCTGCCATGTAAATACACTGCAAAATGTGATAAGTTAAATCTACTTTTAAAAAATCTAGGAAACTGATTGCCATGAAAATTGTAAGTAAGTACAACTATTATTCTTAATTGATATTTACTTTATGTCTAAGTGTTGAGTTAACATAGAATTTTGTTATATTTATTTAAATGAGAAGTTTATGAAATCAGTCTTTTTAATTGTTACCAACTTCAGTAGCCGTGATGTATCTGTGTTCTGCTGGTTTCAAATTTGTCAGTCATGTTTGTATTTTCTTAAACATGTTAACAAAACAGAACGCGCAGATCTCCCATCTTCATCACTGGCTAAATCCTCTTTGTGATGATCATGTTAAGTCAGGCTAACTTGGTTTGGTGAAGATGCTTACACTGAGAAAGAACAAGGTCACTTCACTTCACAAAATTAAATACAGCTAATTTCTGAATAAATGTAAAACTTTGATATAAAATAAACACAAATTAAGACAAGACAATTGGTGTACATGATAACTTAAAGTAAGGTCAACTTCAGACATTTTACAGTGTAGCAGTGCATTAGGTGCAGGCACATTGGGCTGGGAGATGACACTGATTGGTTGAATTCATGTTATATCCAAAAGACACCTGTGATTAATTAACCCTTTGTAACCTTGACTTCTTTCAAAATTATGGGAAGTAGGCAATGAGCAAAAAACAAAACAAAACAAAACAAAAAAAAAGAAACAAATTGGGAGGGGGGTGGGGGGCACATTATATGAAAATTAATAACAAGAAAGTTAAAATAAAGAAATAAAAAGTACAAGATAATGACCCATAAAAAATTCTTAAAATGTATAATTTTGTCACATGATCTTAAATATGCAATTATATTATTAATATACTTTTTCCATTTTCACAAGCTATTTTAATAATCATTTTCTTAATCTACTAGCTCATGCAGTTGTGAAACATTTCTTACAAAGTTGCTAATTGTCTTTTTTCCCACGTTTTTGAAAGAAATCACACCAATTTGCTCAGGGTTTAAATACAATGTAAAAGGTGTCTGAAAGAAAAAAAGTGATGTCACTCCAGGTTACAAAGGGTTAAAGGACTAAACACTACCCCTTTGCTCATTGCCCTGTACTTGATGCCCAGATTAAGCTCAGTTTAAGAAGCAAAAATAAAGTTAATCTTGCCCTAAATGCGCCTGTGCCATGCACTTTAGACCATGCAGACAAATCTTTATTCATGCAGTCTTACTGATCAAATGCCCTGTGCTGTGATACATTATGAGTTCATATGCAGATGGAAAAATGTCTTGTTTCAAAAAGAGGGGGAAAACAGAGAGAAGTCCTCTTTCCTCTTCTGAGCTTCCATTATTCCTGCTGTCTCAGCCCTAATTTCTGATTTAATGTCTTCTTTTTATTTTGTTTTCTTGTCATGCTCTCACGTTGTCTTTCGCAAAGTAGGAAGTGAAACTCATTCTGTTGCATTCCTTCCTTCAATCCTTCAGTTATTGTTGTGGATAAGTGAAGTGTGTTTGGACTGAAACTTGGAAAATATGTACAAAGTGTAAGTGTAGAAATGGTGTAAAAGTTTCAGATGATCCAGTGGACCGTCTCCTACAAGACATAACAGATGAAACAAATAACTCTTCACACTCCTTTATACACTTCCTTTGCAATATTTTACATCACGTCATAGACGTATGACAAGCAGCTAAGCTTCTCCAAATCAGTCTTTCAAATATTATCCTTTTTACAGCTGACACATGTCATATTTTTGACCTGTTCAAGGACTTTAGTCCCCTTGATGAAGACATGTAACTTGGTCATGAACAGTGTGCTCTTATTTTGAAATAAAAGCAAAATGAGTAAAATTGAAACATAACAATCAGCTTTTCTATGCTTGGCTGAGATGTGATGCTGTGATTCCATTAGGGAGAGGTTTACCGCTGTTTCTGGCAGAAATCTCTTCATTCAGTCTCTTCAACCCAAACCAAAATCTTTTTTCCCAACCCTTCCCAAGAACCCCCTCCTCTGACAAAAAACACTTGTTCAGTAAACTTGTCAGCCCAACGCCTATGGGGGAGGTGTGCTGGTATCATTCCCCGCATGCATGGGGCAATACACTTAACTGAGGTAAATCTCATTTTATGTATTCATGCATTGTTACAGGTGTTATTTTTTCCACATTGTGTGTTTCCTCCATTTATACTATTTAAAATCACCAGTTCACTTAAGTTTAGTTCAATTAAGCTTTATGGGCATAAATGTTCAAGTAATTGCTGAAGCAAAATGACATATTATTTAATAATTAATAAATAATTACAAGGTATCAAATACACTTTGAATAGACATAAACAAAAACATGTAGAGCTACAGGTGATTAAAAAAATACTAATACAACAACAGCAATAATAATAATAACTTTATATAGCACCTTTAAAAAAGAGTTTACAAAGTGCTTTGACAAACAAGGACAGAAAAAGCAAGAAGGGCTTCTTGACAATAATGCCGAAGTGAGGCCAGACAAAGTTTGAAGTAGAATTAAACAAGAGAGAAACAATTACAAAACAAGAATAACAATAACAACCCATACCAATATACAATTCAAAGAATAAAAGCAGTATACACAGAAATAATAGTTCTATTGATAAAATTAAACACGATCACCTTTGGATTTAAGCCTCATCCGTGGAACGGCCAGAAGGACCCCATCTGAGGATCTGAGGCTGTGAACTGGCTCATATGGGATCAACATTTCTCTTTTGTAGCTCCGGGCCAGACCCAGGCAAGCTTTAAAAGTAGTCACTAAAATGTTAAAATGAATTCTAAAATGAACAGGGAGCAAATGGAGGGAGGGTGATGTTGGTGTGTGACTGCTGGGTCTTGTCATGAACATGCTCTAAGGCAAAATCACACATTGTTACCAGGGTGAACTAATCCTGTTTATGCTCATACAGCTAGTTTAATTCTTAAAGGCATGTTTGAGGACTGATTTGTTCCTGGATGATGGTATCTTGAAAAAAAAGTGTACAGCTAAATTTTCATAACAAAGACTTATATACTTATACTTATATATATACTTATAATATAGTCTGAGGTAGGAAAAAGGTCTAGGGGAAAAAGAAAAAAATAGGGGAAAACTATATATATGATCATAATTACATATTTAAAAACATATTACAAAATTGTTATATTTTAAGCACTATTTTCTTAATATTTTTTAAACTTTCTTTTTCTTTACTTCATTTGTTAAATAAAAGAAAAATCAGGTAATTTTCTAACTTTTTATTTCATTTTTTTGTGCTAATTTTTGGGTAATTTCTTCATTTGTTGCTCATTGCCCTTTGTGTCATGAAGTTAATTCTGACTATTCTGACTGAGTATTACGGTTGGGGGATTTTTTTTTTTTTTTTTTTTAAATTCACGCGCTGCTCTTTCCGCGCGCTAGATGTCGCTCTGATACAATGTTCTCTCTCTCTGTGCTCCCTGCAGTATTTGGCTGTGGATCACTGACGGCCTAATGAAGCTGATGAGGAGTGTAGCTACAGTTGATGTTATGCAGCTTCTATGACGTAATTATGAATAAGTCATGCCTGGCAAAGTTGCTACATGTTCCTAAAATATGGACCTATATTTCACAGTAATTTGATTTTAATTACCTTCTGTTTCTCATATAATTCTCAGCCGTTGTGTCATCGGGTTACAGTCAGTGAAAAGGAGCAGACACTGATACCTTTTCATGTCCGGGCCTCTTCTATCACTTCACAGAACAGACACATATGATATCAGGCTGAAACAGGAAATGGAGTTTAAGATCTACGCTTAACTCTACAAATGGGATGCCCTAAATTATTTTCAAAGTAAAGCTATCCCTTTACAGTTACCTGCCTCGCCTTGCTGCTGCGATCTCTGATCTCTA
Source organism: Plectropomus leopardus (assembly GCF_026936395.1). NCBI lineage: Eukaryota > Metazoa > Chordata > Actinopteri > Perciformes > Serranidae > Plectropomus > Plectropomus leopardus. Next base: position 1,864,868 of record NC_142185.1, read on the forward strand.
CGGGGAGTTTCCAGACTCTCCACAGACGTGTTGAACTGATTGCCTGCGTTTCAAACAGCAGCATCCTCAATAAAGCCTGCGCGCTGCAGACTGTCACATTAAGAATTTTAAAGATGATGACAGTGCAATGATTTTGAGTTTGGTGCGTTTAATTCCGTGATTTGTGGTGAAGTCAAAGTTTCACCTGCGCTGGAAGAGCTTTACTCACCCTTATTATTATTATTATTATTATTATTATTATTATTATTATTATTATTATTATTATTATTATTATTATTATTATTATTATTATTATTAGGCTATCATTACTATTATTATTATTATTATTATTAGTAGTAGTAGTAGTGGTATTTCCCTCAACAAAAAAAACATAAAAATGTATGCTTACATCATTCAATTCAAATTCACTTTTACAGCTGTAATATTAAGGCTGTTTTATAAAGACAATTTTATACAATTTGGATTTATTTATTTATTTTCACGACAATGGGTCTGTCCCAACAAATCTCCAATAGTAAAGTTAAGAGATGACACCATTCCACAACAAAAAAAATCTCGTGTTTACACGATGTAGCCTATTTATTTTAAAGGGATAATTGATAAATACTGTTTCTGGCTCCGTTTGGATCCATTAGCTCGTCTGTTGCTGCTCTGCTTGCAGTGACACAAAAGATGATCTCACATATTATCTTAATCTGCAGTAGAAATGGCAAAACCCTGTCTGAATCTCCAGCCTTCCATCAGAGGAGCTGACCCACTAACAAATCTCCATCTCCACACTGCTCTTATCAGCCTCACCTTGCAGTGTGCGTGTGCGCGCGCATGTGAGTGTGTTTGGTTTGCAAGGTTTTTAATCCCAGCAGCAGCTTTACGTAGGAAAACACTGTTTCCTTTTTAACTGACTGACACTTTGTGGTGTTTTGGCGGCTTATACATATAGGCCTATTGCACCTATTGCAAACTGTAATATATATATATATATATATATATATATGTGTGTGTGTGTGTGTGTGTGTGTGTGTGTGTGTGTGTGTCGAAAAAATAATCAGTCAGGAGTAAAATATACGGTAAACACCAATGGGATTAGAAAGATGATAGAATAATAACAAATAGCATGAAGTAGCCACTTTAGGCTATACAAAGCACAGAAAAAATGAAAAATGCCATACCACAGTTCGTTGTGTATAATGCAGAAAACAACCAAAACCAAATTAAAATCCTGCCAAGTCAAAGTAATATAAATAGTAATAGTAGTAGTAGTAGTAATTATAATAATCATAGACACATTGAGTCCCACATATAATAATTATAGAAATATTATAGTGACACCGTAGGTCTTAAAAGAGTTTAATAATTTGCGGAGGAATATTTAATCAGCGAACGCCAAACAGGTATTGATTGTTTTTTTTTTTTTTTTAAAAATGAACATGAAAATCTCTTTACAAAGACAGCAAAGGCGTTTGCCAGTCCTTGGTGTTGGAGGCGCATCACTCAGGCCTCCAGCTTCACATGAAAACAACAGAAATGAAACAAATAACAACAACAACAAAGGCCTTAATCTGAATTCCACGGATGAAGTTGTCCTCTCTGTGTCCCAGGCTGCGCAGACACTTTTCTATTAACACCTTGAAGCCGCGCCTGTGCAGCGCGGCAGTCTCTTCTGTTGCATTTATTATTCTATCGGCCACTTTGCGCGCACGTTGATGAAGTGTTTGGCGCGGTGACGGTGACAGAGCCTTTGAGCCGCTCTCCTCCCGCAGCCAGGTGATGAAGGTCCGGCTGATCAGGCGGAATACACGGTAATTAAAACCTATAAATTATCCGCCGCGCCTTCTCTCTCTCACGGAGAGATAAGAGCGGCTCTTCCGGAGCTCGGCCTGGAGAACAATACCGGCTGACAATGGTGGCTGCACCTCAGAGAAGAGCAGGGGAGGGCGGGCTGTGGATCAGACCTGGAGGCGCAACATGGATGTTAAATGGGCATATATGAAGATGCAGACAGGAGGTGCACTCTCTTTAGTTTGGATACAAACGGAGATGGTTTGTTCGCAGCTGTAGGCCTGTGTGTGTGTGTGTGTGTGTGTGTGTGTGTGTGTGTGTGTGTGTGTGTGTGTGTGTGTGTGTGTGTGTGTGTGTGTGTGTGCGATAAACCAAAATGCCCAGCACATCAGGTATGCACCGTGGGCTCCATAAAAGCTCCTCTCTCTAAGATGTTTGGAAACAGGATGTTTAAATTGATGGGAAATCTTTTTTACAAGAAAATTCGGGAATCAAAGCGAAATCTTGTTTCGCACGCGAGCGTTTCCCACAGTGTCTCTTCAGTTAAAGGCCTGGAGGTGAGCATCTGAAATTCATCCAAAAAACACCAGCAGACAGCCACGGGGATGATGTTTGTGTGTGTGTGTGTGTGTGTGTGTGTGTGTGTTGGGGGGGGGGTAAGATGTATCAGATACACCGTAACACGCACGAAGGCACGAAGGAGTGATAATCTCTTGTTTGGTTTCTGTGTGAAGTCTGCGCGCTGCTCCACAGCTCCCCTTTTGGCTCAGAGACGCCTGACATTATTGGACGTCGTCACCCCTTGTCCAAAAGTGTCCCAGTCGGTGATTGGCCCGCTGCGCTTTGGATGTTATTCATGTATCTCCGGTTGGTGTGTGAGAGTGTGTGTGTAAGTGTGTGTATATCCGCATGGTGATGTGATGTGAGGACTTTGAAGATCCGACTGTCATAGAGCGGTGAAAAGCTCTGGTTGTGTGAGAGCAGTGCGCAATTGCAACCGTAGCCGGTCTTATAGTAAGCCACCGACCATGACGCGCAGGAGCGCCTTTACGCAAGCAGGATGTCCACAGTTTGCGAATAATCACAGCAGCCAGCAATATTTCGGAAAGAAAATAACTATGTTTTAGTGCCTCCTGTTTTCATATATTGGATACAAAGCCAGGCCCACTCAGTGGATTGAGAGAACCGAAGCTACGTTCTTCAGAGCAGCCGCGATGGAGGAGCAGCGGGATCTGAACAGCACGGATAGCAGCGAGGGAGAGAGCGTGTCTCCGTCTCCCAGCCTGCCCTCTCCGCCCATACTGCCTCTGCAGGTCGGCCAGCAGGCCCACAGAACCACCAACTTTTTCATTGACAACATTTTGCGGCCGGACTTCGGCTGTAAGAAGGAGCACGGTCTGGGCCCGCGGGAGAGGGCGCACACCTCCGGCCGGGAGCGCGTCCACCCGGTGGTCATCAGGCCGAGCCTTCCCGGGACACCGTGCCAGGACTCCAACTGCAGCAGTGACAGCTCTTCGTCTTCCGCCTCCTCCGCCTCTTTGGCGAGTCCCAAAAAGAGTAACGGCGGCGGCGGAGGAGGCGCACCTGCCTCCACCGGGAGCGGCGGCGTGAAAGCCGAGGACAGGACTGGCGGCGGGGCCGCGGAGAATACGTCCTCCTCGCTGGTGGTGCTCAATGGTACCGGGGCGCCCACACCGGAGAGCCAGCCGCTTCTGTGGCCTGCCTGGGTCTACTGCACCCGGTACTCGGACAGGCCCTCATCTGGTAAGACCAGAGTTTCACGAAAAAAAACAGCTCCACAGCTTTAATTACACCACAGAAATTGTTATCTATTTTTATTCTGATACAAAGCAGCAGGAAACATTTATATATGGAGCCGTTTTCCCCTCAACAAATCAGGATAGTTCTAAGAAAGTAAAGCAGCAAATAATGTTTCAGAATTTTGGAGACCACAAACTATTATTATTACTATTATTTAACATTATCATTCATCTTTAAAACCAACATTTAAATATTTACTTCATCTTAATATCAAATAAGTCTGCCGAAATAGGCTGTTTTTTAAAGAACACGTGTGTAGTAAAATGTGTTTATGTTGTCAGAGTTAATCTTAAATTATATTTCTATGATTAATATAGCCTAGTATAATGTTTTTTTCTTAATCATTTTATTATTTAAATCCCGAACTTGACGTGTCGTTTAGCACACTGCAGATTTATATATATATATATATATATTAAACGTATAACACACGCCTCATCACCTCTGAGAATTTAATGCAAACTAAAATTTATATAATTTATAATTTACATTTTGATTTGACCTTAAGAACGCGTTGATAAACATTTGTAACATTAACAACAATCTTTCAGCAGCCTGTGCGATGCGTCAAATTTAACAGAATGAAAACAATGTCGTTTTTTCCCGCCCTCTTTGTACATGTATTCTTTTCTAACGCGTCTCTTAAACTGAATCCTTGTATTTAAAATATAGACTGACTGAATATACATATATATATATAATTATTTTTTTTAAAGAACTATTATATATGTGTCGAAACTTTCAAATAGAAAATAAAAACACGGCTGAGCTTCGGAGCATTATCCAGCAGGTTGAGTCAAACACGTGTTCTTCAGTTGTCTGATTTATGAATAATTTCACTCTCTTTGTGTTTTGTTACATCTCAACGCGCACAGTCCCAGCGCTGTGGATTCTGAGTGTAGAGATGACAGAGGAACAAGCCCGCAGCTTTGGGCCGTGTGTGACACGTGTTTTAGTTCAGGGACTTGTTTAGATCGACATGAGACATTTCCATTGATATAAAGTCATTTCCTGTCTGAGTGAAAATGTGTGATTGGATGTGAGTGTGTGAGAGTGTGTGGAAGTGTGTGAGAGTGTGAGAGTGTGTGGGACCTGTTGTCCGCTCCGTGCCGGCTCATGCAGGTGAATATATGAGGTGCTAACAGTAAAACATTGCGGAATAAAACACAATGGAATTAAATGTAGCTAAATAACGTCTCGGGGCCTCTCTGCATCCTGCAGGAGACATTTTGAATTCATTAGGCGCCTCTTTGATTTGGCTCTGACTTCAGCACAAATCAGGGTTAGTTTCAGCAAAACACAAAATAGAGTTCTAATGTGTAAAATACACCGCGACCCTTACGAGGACAAGCGGTTACAGAAAATGACTGACTGACTGTGTAAAACACACCGAGGCTTTTTCTCTCAGAAACGCTTCATTTGAATAACCTGACTGACTTTCTGTTACTAGATGAGCTCGTGTGTGTTATTATTAAGACACTCGCCTATAATGAATCACGTGTTTCAGTGTCGAATTTTGTTCATTTGCACGATAAAAAGAAGCCCATTTAATATATATCAAATACACATAGTAGAAACACACACTGAGTTGAATTTTAAACGAGTAGTGCACATACTCCAAATTCCAGACATGATAGTCTACTTATATTAGTAGAAACTGTTGTTTGAATGTGTTATAGGGCCGCGGCGCTATTGCGCATTATTTGCCTTTATTAGAAGTCCGCGTGATGTAGAGTATTTATTTAATTTTTTCACTCTGGATGATTTTTAACTTTTAGTTTTCAACATTTGCATTATGTCTAATTGTTTTCCAAATCTATAAAAATATACATTTGTAAGAAAATGCAATGAAGTGTTTGCGCTTTTCACTCTGGCAGTTTTCCCACTATGCGGCTGCCTCTCCGTTCAAAATTATACACACACACCGTATTTAGATTTACGTGTCTACACCTCTCAAAAATAATGCACAAATTGTGTTGCGGCTATTAATAATTGCTGAACACGTGTGTGCTGTATTCATCCATGCAGTGACAACAAGACAGTAATAAGGAGTGTGTTAACGGGCTGCTGCTCAGCTGGAGCTCACAGCCTGCAGCATCACTCACTGCTCTGTTGCTCTGACGCACATCAACACTTAGTGCACTGTGTTGTTGTTATTATTATTATTATTATTGTTATTATTATTATTATTACTATGTCCACTACCACAGTTAGTAATATATATATATATATATATATATATATATATATATATATATATATGTATGTGTGTATATATATATAGATAGATAGATAGATAGATAGATAGATAGATAGATAGATAGATAGATGTCCGACAATTCAGTATAATTAAATTGACCTGAGAGTTGTGTGTGTGTGTGTGTGTGTGTGTGTGTGTGTGTGTGTGTGTGTGTGTGTGCAGGCTACACTGCAGGCAGGCTGATATGAATGATTGTTGATGTCCAGGGCCCGTTTGCTCGTATCTGTGTCCCTCAGTAACAGTAGTTTTTCAGTATGCGCTGAATATTTATATTTCCGCTGTCCCGTCCTTTCGCTCTTACTGCAGGCCCAAGGACACGGAAACTTAAAAAGTCGAAAAGTGGCAAAGAGGACAAGCGGCCGCGCACGGCCTTCACGGCCGAGCAGCTGCAGAGACTCAAGACGGAGTTCCAGGTGAACCGGTACATCACGGAGCAGCGGCGGCAGTCTCTGGCCCAGGAGCTCAACCTCAATGAGTCCCAGATCAAGATCTGGTTCCAGAATAAGCGGGCCAAGATCAAAAAGGCCAGCGGCTTTAAGAACGGCCTGGCGCTGCAACTCATGGCGCAGGGACTCTACAACCATTCCACCACCACCATCCAGGAGGACAAGGAGGACAGCGACTGAGGAGCCCCGGCCCCGGCCCCCGGCCGCCGACCCTAAGTCCTGGGCCCTGGGACCTGGACAAGACAGTGCGCGCTCCTCCACACACTCTGTACATTGTAAATACATATGATCTAATTTAATGATGAGGATGGGGAGGGAGAGCTGAGCGGATCTTCATCAGCGGCTCTCCTCCTCTTCTCCTCCGTGTCCTCCTCTTCAGAGGTGACTGTCCAGCAGAACAGACTGCACCCTTGGACTGACCTGCCACCGCCAAACCAAAGATTTTATTGGAAACAGAGCCTGGACACTTTCAAAGACAATAAAGAGAAAAAAAGCAACATCCCTCATTTATTTCTGTGTCCCTTGAGCTGAGAGTCCAACGGACCCCCCAATCCCCCCTCCTCTTCCTCCTCCACCTCCCGCCACAGCCCACCCCGGCTGTTTATGGGCTGTTTCCCCTTCTCTCAGCTCGTGTTGCTCACTGCGCTGCTGCTGCACACACCGGCCCTTACACAACCAAATACACCCAAACCCCGCGAGAACTGCACGGCCTCCATCACACTTTAATTTGTTTGTTTCTCTCAAACATCAGACTCCTAAGAACTGTAATAATCCTGCAGCACATTTTACAGAGATGTCACACACATTTCTATTGACACGCAGATAGCAACAATGAGACAGCGGATATTTTCAAATCACTGCTGAGCGCGAGACACACACAGGAAGTCCCCCAGGATTATTACATGAATATTACAATGTCAGGGCACTTAGCATTGTGAACTTTTATTATTATTATTATTATTATTATTATTATTATTATTATTATTATTATTATTATTATTATTATTATATCCACTACAATTGTACAGTAATAATTATGCCTTTGCGCATGTATTTGGGAAGAGAGAGGCTTTAAAAAATGGGAGTTTACATTCTACAATTTACAGTCAGATTGGTTGATGCTGATTCCGGTTCGATGCCAAATATTTTCATTTGACAATTTCTGTCCGATCAGTATATTAAACAAATAAAGGATTCTGTATCCTTACCAGAATCTTTGAAACAAAATATAGACCGTTCAGAAATTAAAAATTCGTGAATAACAGGACAAATGAAATGTGATGTGTAATTAGAAAAAAATGCAGATTGTTTTGTTTAGAGGGCTTTGGATCATGAATTTAAATATCCTATAATAATGCTGAAAGACACAAATCAAAAGAAGATACACTGTAAAACAAATGGTTTCTTCTTACAGTGTATATCGGCGTTTAAATTCTTTAAACTAATAAGACATTGTTCACTTTTCTGTAGATTCCTGTATATGTGTCAGAAAGTCTCGTGACTTTATGTTTAGTCTTTATCTGACACTCATGCAGCTCCATCATTGTCTTGTAATGATGTTCGAGTCCACGGTGAATTTGGACTGAATCTTTTGTTTCCACATTTTCTCCGGATGTCTATGATCCCTCTGATGGTGGCCTCAGGATTAACACAGTTCTTACAGAGGGTTGTATCCTCTACAGAAGGCTCACACTGCACTGTGCAACAAATCACACATTTGGACCGCGCGCGTGTGTATGCATCGTGTCGTGTGGTGCTGGCTGTTTTTGGGCAGGTGAGGCTGCAGCGGCCTGCAGGAGCAGCACAGCAGCAGATCTGTGATATATGTTAGCGGGGGAATATATTCTGTACATTTAAACCATGTTTCCAAATAAACACTTTTATATTGGAAAAAAAAACATTAGGAAACACACTGACCCATTTTTTTTTTGGGCGGGTGACAACGAATATTCAATTAATAAATACGGCGGTGTGTGTGTGTGTGTGTGGGGGGGGGGGGTCGCAGCTCATTGGTTCAAGTGAGTGGGACAACTGAATCCATATTCATAGGTCTTTAGAAGGGAGGTGAATTTACACTGCGAGACGCGCCGCTATCAGCGCTGTTCAAAGCGTTGCAGAGCATGAAATTGCCTCTCCGTCTCTGTGTTCACTCATTTCATCAGCCAGCCCTCTGCAGGCCGCAAACACAAATATAGAAGATGTGAAGGTGCAGGACAGGGAGGCTTCCTTTGTGTGTGTTTTTGAGACACATGTCCACGGCCTGCACCTGTCCACTGACTGCGGCGTAAAATAACAAAGCAGTGATGGACAGAAATGAATCAAGCCGGCTAAGAGTTGCTCTGTATTTTGAAAATTCTTTTATTTTTAAAAGGTAACACCGCAAATGAATATAAACACAAAATATTCGATCCTATTTTCTCCTTTTTTTTTGAAAAATGTGTTTTCACATATCCGACTTTTCCTCCTCAATTTACAACTGTCTTGCCTCCTCGAATGATACTAAATAAAACTCAGTTATCTGTCGGATATCGTTATATACACTTACTTTCTAAAAATCACATGTTTAAATGCATCACAAATGATTGAAACCGTTTAAATACAGATTCAGATAATCATCACATTCATTCGTTTCTTTTGTTACTTGGTGCAAGACACAAAAGCCTCATTCTGCATTTAAACAGTGGATATTTGGAGGATCTGATGTTCACAAAGATGTACCAAAAAGAAGCACAAATATTTAACATATAACATGTTTATCTGAAACGGTAGTTCACCGGTAGATCTCTGTCAATGCCACTCTCCTTATGCAGAAATAATAATACGCGTGTGTGTGTAGGAAAAAAAAAAAAACTTAAAAATGAAAGAAAAGCAGCAACCTGCAGCCAAAATAATCCCTCCCTGTTTTTTTAAAATTATTATTATTTTTCATTTCTCAGCTGTTTTGATCTGAATTAATTTATTGCTCTCGTCCTGTTACTCGGCTAAATTACAGGAGGAGGCTTCAGAACATGTCTTTACTTTAGAGCAGATCATTATTTACTGAGAGAGAGATGAACACGTGATTTTAAGGTGCCAATAAGGAAAAGATATTTGGAATAGTGAAAAGCCCTCCAGTTACTTGGACAAGTAAATGAATCATCACTCTTAACTTCCTCACACTGTTTGCCTTAACACAGACCGAAGCTAGCAGTGTTTGCCATGCAGCACACTGACATGTTTGTGTTTCTGATGATGTGATTTTTGTATAAGGAAACTTTATTTATTCTGCACTAACTGAAAATTGCTTTTATAATTTGCCAAGATAGATAGATAGATAGACTGTAAAATCTGACAAGTTGATCTTACTTTTCACAAAAATCTAGGAAACCATTTGCCTTGAAAAAAAAGAAAGAAAATCTAACATTTTTTTAGTTATGTTTATAAAACTTCTGTATGTAAGATTAACTTAAAATGTTGTTGTTTATACTTCATTTTGTGAAGTCATCTTCAAAATGACAAGTGAAATTAACTTGTTTTTTTTCCTAAGTGACTGCAACTTAATGCCAGTCTGACTGAACTGAGGAGTTGTGTTTACTTGCAAGTATTTAAGAAACTGATTGCATTTGATAAAGTAGCAAACTGTCAATCACACTTTTACATTCTAAAACAGAACTTGCTAAATTTACAGATATCCTAACTCCACGTGCAAAATCCTCTTAGTCATTGCACAAAATACATAAAACAGTTAAGGCCGACTAACTTGATTTACCAATAAACTTTAGTTGCTATCATTTAATGAACAAGTTAATTTCACTCATCATTTTTTAGTTGCAACAACTTCGTTAAAAAAAGTAAATACAATTAAATTTAACTTAACAGTTAGATATTAAATAAACAGAGATTAAAACTAGTAGTTATAATTTACTTACCTTTATTAAGGCAATCAGTGTCCTATTTTTTCAAGTAAGATCAGCTTGTAGTGACGGAGTAGATAGATAGATAGATAGATAGATAGATAGATAGAGAGAGAGAGAGAGAGAGAGAGAGAGATAGAACAGTGTGGTGTCCTGTATGAAGCAGCTTAGAGCGTCTCAGATGGTAAACTGAGAGCCGTGTTGCTGACAGCACTGTGTAATTATTTTGGCCCAAATTACTTATCGAGTGAACATCTTCCTGATGAAACCCGGCTATTTCCTCCAGCCTGCAGGTCATCTGTCATCCGGAGCTTCATACTTCCCTTATAGGAAGAGTTTGTCTCTTCTGTAATCACTCTGGAGCCAGTCCAAACAAAGTATAGCCCCCTCTCTTTCTTTTTCTTTAAAAAAGAAAGAAAGAAAACAGAGGGTAAGAGTAGGCTGAGATCAATTTGTCAAATTCAAAGGTAAATGTTGTGACAGGCTGACTGGATCTTTGCCTCTACCTGTTTTCTTGCACTCTGCTGCGGCTGGCCTCAGATCTACAGGGGAGAGAAGGAGAGTTTGCTTTGCGGGCCTCTGTAATTATCCAATAGAAACAGAGAGAGGATAATATAATTTATTCACATGCTCCAGCCCTGCTTCTTCATTCCATGCATGCATAATTGCATATAAAAGCATGTGTGTGCATGTATGTGAAAGCACAGAGTGGGATGCAAATTTCGAAACAATTAGACAAAGTAACATTTCCCTACCAATTACACAGCACAGGACTGTGTGTGTGTGTGTGTGTGTGTGTGTGTGTGTGTGTGTGTGTGTGTGTGTGTGTGTGTGTGTGTGTGCAGCAGTGGACTGTGTTTATACATGTGAAGCAGAGGGACTGCAGACAGTGGCCACGCAGCCGGCCCTGCGGCTACAAAGCAGCTTTAATTTACATGCAAATGAAGGTAATAAACAGAGTGAGTGCTGCTGTCCTCCCTGCTGATCAACAACTGTGTGCATGTACAATATCAAAACACACACTGATCTATTCACCACAAATCAGACAAAAAACTCTGAGATGAGGTGTCTCTGCCTGCGTGGGTCAGAGATTACAGAGGTTTACAGAACGGTAGGACTGCGTTGTTTTCGTTGTACCAGTGATTTTTCTGGTTAAAACAAGAGATGATTAACCCCTCAAAACCTGGATTGATATCAGTTTTCTTGTGCTGTGTTCAGATGACTTTTATAAGCTATGTCAGTCTTCGAAACCTTAACAAATTGGTTTGATTTCTCTCAGAAAAATTGAAAAAAAAAGGCAATGATCAATGTGGCAAGAAATGTACCACAAGAAATTAGTAAAAGGTGACAAGAAAATTACCTAAAAATTAGGGTTGCTCGAAAATTATCCAAAAAAGAAAAAACGTTTATAACCATAGCTAAAATTGTCTTTACCAAAATATATTAAATAAATGTATCATTATAGGTCATTTTCTTGATTGTTTTTGTTATTTAAGTTATTTAAGGGTTAAAGTACAGCTCTCCTCATGTTTTCTCACCAAATCATAAAAAAACAAGCCAAACAGGATTCAAACAGAATAAATATCAAATCTGGTTTTAGAATTCAATTCAACATTTACATTATTCTAATTATTCTGCTCACCACACTGCTGTTTTATTTATTTTTTTTAGTCAAAGGCTAAAACCTTACACTTTGATGTCAAGTTGGAATTTGTCCTACACTCGCATATATCCATTACATGTTCAAATTTGTGAAGTCAAAAGGTTTAATTTTTAAAAGTCAAAAAGTCAAAGTCAACTTTATTATCAGTTCTGCCATATGTACAGGTAATAGGCGGGATTAAAATGGTCTTTCCCCTAGACCCCCAGTGTAAGCATGCAAGTAAACAAAGTAAACAAACAATCAAAAGAATATAAAGTATAAAAAGTAAATAAGTACCACATAAAAAGTAATAAATTACAGTTAAAACTTTGAGTATAGATCAGTAACTTCAAATGGGATGAATAGTGCAAATAAATTAATTAATTATATATTCAAATGTTTTATAAAATATAAAATAATTATAAAAACATGTTTTTGTCAACATCTTCAAGTACTAGTAGAAGGTTCTTGGTAAAAATCGAATAATAATAATACAATTTATTTGTATAGCACTGATCAAAACCAACATTACAAAGTGCTTTATACGTAAATTCACAGCAATAAAACATACACACACACACACACATACACACACACACACACACACACACGTGCACACACACACAGGAATGTACCTACAAAAACAAATAAATATGTTTAAAAAAAAACAAAAAACTACAAACCATGGCATTATGAAAATGACATCATGTTTTCCTGCAGTTAAGCAGAGATCAGCAGCAGGGTCATGCTGCCTCTTTCAGTTATGACTCATTTGGGGATTTACATCAAAGCTGCATGTGGTCAATATTTTGTTCTAAAATGCAACATCTTTTTATTGGAAATATTGCCAACAGATATCAGTGTAACAGAGCCACAGAAGATTCTGTACCCTGAAGAGGTGCGTGTTTACATGCTTGATCAAAGGAACACACTCATCTGTGTAGCACTGATCACTGCAGCATACAGTGGATCATATCATAAACACCACTGTCTGATTTCTGCTCATCCACTTTGTATATGGCTCTGACCTTAGTTCAGTCCGGTGTTAACATCCTGCACCCATCGACTCATCCGTCCTCTGTGATCCTCAACACACACACGTGTAAAGGCAATGAGGTGATCGGATGCACACACAAGGAAAGACTATATACTCATAGAGGCTTGTGTGCATGTGTTGCACACACACACACACACACACACACACACACACACACACACACACACACACACACACAGTAGCTGGCAGTGGTGGGTGGTGCAGGAGCAGGCAGACCAAAACTCCACATGTCTCCCTCTGTCTACCAGCCTGTCAACAAGTGAGCTGTGAGGGCCAGCAGAGCAGTTGTGGCACAAATGGCGGCCGTTGTATTATCATGGGTGAGTAACAAAAGTGGCATTGAGATGTACAGGCCTCCCACACTGCTGCTAAACACTGTGTGTGTGTGTGTGTGTGTGTGTGTGTGTCTATGTGTGTGTCACTAAGCTGTGTAAATCATACATGGATTATCTGGTAGATGGTTTTATATGTATGTGTGCATGTGTGTGTGTGTGTCCATCTGTCTGCCTGTCTGCTAGACAGCATGCATTCAAAGTGGATTACACTGATCTATCATTTTTTACCTCAATATCACATGTTTTGATGAGTCACCTGATAAGTCTGCTTCAATAAAACAGGCAGAAAAAGTGATGTGACACATTGCGTCCTCTACATTCCTGTTTTACGTGTGTTAGTTATGTTTCCCGTAGTTTACTTGACTGCTGAGTGCTGGGTCAGTCTGCATTTTAAGAGCTGGTAAGAGTAAAATCATTTTATTAATCTGGGTTTTTATTTGTGAGTTTTAATGCCACAATGATGGTGTAAAAGCTTCCTCAGAGGCTTTGATTCAGGAGGAAACGTAAAAAATGCACAAATTTACAGACACAATAGCTGCTTCAGGCTGCAGATATCATTAACTGTATGAGTCTCAAAAAATACAGAGTGGTTGGACCCCGGCGCAGAGACACACTGGCGTTTTGGGGTAGTAATGCTCCCGCTGGCCCACCTCCGCTCAGCCCTCGTTTCCTCCCAGACAAACCATGCAAACAGGATTAGCTCATCCTCACATGAGGGCGTTTCAAGGAGCCTGGCGTTACATGGTTTGATTCCACCGCTCTTCAACAGGATCGCCATTCAAAGGTTTGAGTTGGGCGTCCCCCGCTGAGGCGACGCCATTTTGATTCAAGCCAGCAGGTAGGTGAGCAGCACCCAAAACCCACAGTCTGCCTGAAATGCCTCTGATCTCAGCTGTGGAATCGAGTCACATGTGCGAGCTGTTTCAGAGTCGGAGCTGCCGCAAATGATTGAACAAAGCTGGATTTATCATGTTTGTGAATGTGGATGAATGTCACCAGTGGGGTCATTAGGCCTGGGTGTCCGAGACTTAAGCCCTGAATGTTTTATAAATAGTCCCAAATAAGAGTGGGCCTAAGGGACTGTTATTTATTTATCAGGGGAGGGGGTTGACTGTTATTTTGTTTTTTGTCCCTCCCAAAACTACAAATATTTTTCCTTGAGTCTCCCTGAGTGACTCAGGAAAAGTGCACGAAGTGCTGGTCCCACATGATGTGTTCAATGACCATCAGAATTGTGAAAATCCAATGATAATTCCTGTTTTCACAGTTTCTGGCTGTGATAAATGGCGATATATTATGACAATTTTCATTTTGGCAGGCCCGTGTGTTTGGAAGACATGTTTTCTTTTTAAAATCACCCCAAATTTTAAAAGAAAAAAAAGATCAAAAAGTTTTAAAGAAAAAATAGAATAACCATTTTTTTAAAAAAGAAATCATCAAAACTTTTAAAATGAAAAAAAAACATTGTCTAATTTAAAAAAAAAAAAAATCAAAAACAAAACAAACAAACAAAAACAACACCTTCCAAACCCGTGGGGTCCCTAATAATGATAAAAAAAACTTTGGATCTCTACTTAAAAAATAGAATAACCATTTCTTTTTTTAAAAAAAGAAATCATCAAAACTTTTAAAATGAAAAAAAAAACATTGTCTAATTTAAAAAAAAAAAAAAAATCAAAAACAAAACAAACAAACAAACAAAAACAACACCTTCCAAACCCGTGGGGTCCCTAATAATGATAAAAAAAACTTTGGATCTCTACTTAAAACAAAAAGGTAAATAAAGTGACCGAGTGAATTCAAAAAAAGCATCAAAATAGTGCTTATACATCAAAAAGGAAGATCCCCCAACAGAGGTCCAGGCTGAGCCCCTGAATGTCATAGTACAGTGTCCCTGAAGTGACGACTTTTCCTTTAAGTTCTGAAAAAAAAACCCAACAAAAAACATTACAGTGTTTTGAAAATGTTTTTTTTTAGGTGCATGATTTATAAATAATTCTTGGTAAAACAGAGACATGTTTGTCTGTCTCTGGTGTCACTGATGTTTTTACAATCTTTAATTACTTGAGGCTCCAAATTAAGCACATCCCATCATCCAAAATACACTCCCATACCATTCCACAAGACACGAAGAATACCAAAACACACTAGCGTTTTATCTGTTTTCCAAGCAGCACTGTAAAACTGTCTCTTTGGCTCCTCTGGGCGTCCACTATGAAAGGTTAAAGAAGTAATAAAAGTGACAGCGTTGGCATTTCCTCAAATCGTCTGTTTGCTCTTGCCTTTACCAAAGATTGTCAAACAAAGCTCACTGTGTGTGTGTGTGTGTGTGTGTGTGTGTGTGTGTGTGTGTGTGTGTGTGTGTGTGTGTGTGTGTGCCTGAAGGAAAACGCTTTCTGCACTAGTATAAGTGTTCAAATGTACAGCAGGAATTCATTTGCTACTATGTCTAAATATGATGACAAAGATGAAAAAAAACAAAACAATGTAGGGTAATAAAAAACATATCAGAGAATCTGCCTCTTATCATATCACACTTATCATACTGTATAACTACCTGTCACAAGCCTCAAAATCAACATAAAACTCATCATATCATTGTATAACCAGACAATACAAAATGTTGAATATTGAATATTGAAAAAAAAGAGGTTGATATGTTAAGCTTTGAAAAGCTGATCAACCGAATTAAAAAAGGCCACACAGTTTTATTGTTTTTAATAGGGGTATCAAATCATGGCTAAAAGAGAAACAACACTGTTCTCAAACTTAATACCACAGACGACACACCTGTATTTTATAAACTGTGTGGTTGTATGTTTGTGTATGGATTTGGGGATGTATTTTATTTATGAAAGTATCTTTGGGGATTATGAAAGTGTCTTTGAGGATGTATTCTGTGTCTAGATTAATAGATTCTTTTTTTGTGTGTATATATTTGTAAATGCATTTTCTTTTCTTTTTAAAATTCTATTTCTTCTTCTTTTTTTATTTTTAAAAAAGCCTCCGGTCAGCTGTTGCACATTAGTGTTTCACTATAAAAACTAAACACAGGCAATCTGGTTCTTGAGCATAAATGTGATGTTAATATCAAATAAACTATAACTAACTAACTAACTAACTAACTAACTAACTGCATATCAGAGCTGTGAGACCTTTAATAAGACAACTGCCGAGGTGTTTTCATTCCTCCCTTTCAGGCCTCACATGTTAAAAACTTCTGCTATTGTGAGGCACTTTAGATAAAATAAGACACTAAATATATTTAATGTTTATTGTAATGTGCTAGGTAGAGTAGGTAGAAAAAAAACAGATTTATAAAATGTTTCCTGAAAACATTGTCCAATTGTAGGGGAAATAAACATGTACATTTATAAATGATAGTTAAAGCAATGCAGGAAAAATCAGTATAAAAGTTATACTGATTTTAAATGAAACAATAACTTCTATTAGCAAGCTTGAATTGGAGTTCAACTTATTCTGCCTTTATGTATATGAGCCTCAATGGTTGTATTTGTCTCACAAAGATCATTTTTTGTGTGTGTGAAAGGCCCTGCTTTTCTGTATCATATGCTCCATAAATATGTATGAGTGACTGGGGGGAGGTTTTCCATCGCCACAGAAGCGCAGACATTTATAGAGGTGTCAGAGATAGATAATCGAGGCGAGGGCTTCTCCGCATGAAATGAAAATAGTGTTGCAGGAGCCTGTGTGCTCCTCCTTTGGGCAATAATAGACTCGCACTGTGTTGTGATATTGAATCTTATCATATTGTTGCCTGATAAAAGGTTACACAGTGTTTACACTGGAGAAGAGATGGACAGTAGCACCACTACTGCAGTTATTAATGAGCAACACACGGCAGGACCCAGGATCGCTATCTGCAGTATGTCACTGACAAGGTTTAACACAAGAATACACACACACACACACACACACACACACACACACACACACACACACACGGTGCTCACATGAATAGTATTCACTGAAGCCATGAAAAAGGACATATTAATACATAGTAAGAACTATAATATATATCACAATATCACAATACAGCAATCAGCTAATATTAGAGGTCTACAGTGTGTGTGTGTGTGTGTGTGTGTGTGTGTGTGTGTGTGTGTGTGTGTGCGTGTGAGTTTCAGTGTGTCTTCCTGTAGAACACTGTATGTAAGGATCATGAATATGCTAAACTTGTAACACTCAAACACACGTGAGAAGTAATAAAAGAATAAGATTTGTCCCTTCTATTCTCAAATCCTTTAATAATTCTGTTTTTGAATTTAATTGAATTTTTTGAGGTACCGATTTTTTTGTAACACACATACATATTCGTCTTACATTCCATCTGTATCATGTGTTTATAACGGGGTTATAAGTAAATCTGTCAAATGATTCATTTTCAAATCCACGATTAATTGCTGCATTTCAACAGTAAGGCACAATAAATCACATTTTTCATCATGTTTACAATTCCATTATTTTACATTTTGAAACAGCTTTGAAGTCCATATTGACAAGGTAAAGCATTTCTTACCACATTGCTTTAATTGTAAATCTAATGACAGCATTTGCCCTTCTTAGGAATTCCAGTTTAGTGTCTTTCTCTGATTCATGCAGGTCCTGTATGCATTAAACAATTGTTCCCTGTGATGTATAGATCATTTCAAAAATGTTAAAGGACTCCAATATGCAGATATTTTCAAATACAATAGGCAAAATAACACATTTTAAGTGCATGGGACTGGCATGAAGTGTATATAAAGTGTGTGTCTCATGGGTACCCATTGAACCCACTTTCATTTAGATATCTTGAGGTCAGAGATCAAGTGAGATGGCCATGGCTGTTCTCCTTGCTGAAATTTTGCAGAAATTTGCAGCATCATTTAGCCCCCTCCCTGAAAAACTAGCTGGCACCGCTGGATTACTCAGGTCCTCTACTTTTGAATGATACTATTATAGTGAGCTGAACTTTGAAAAACCAGCCAACTTCTTAAAGACAGGAACATCAGCCAAGATCGCCCGCGGTCAACACAATTTAAAAATAAAAAATCCATTATGTGCGAACTTTAATCGCATTATGTACAAGTATAAGAAAATGTAAAGAACGTGGAGGAGTTTCATATTTCAATGACTTATTGTATTTGACTTGCTCAAAGAATCTAAGCCTTCAACCTGACAGCAACAATAAAACTTCCAGGCTGAATTAAAGCACACAGCTGCAAATAAAATGATTTTAACGCTTCACTAATTCATATGTTTATATTTAGAAATGGGTTGAATGAGAGTAAAAAAGTAAAGGGGGTCTCTGATGAAGACTAAACCTACAGAAGATGATCACCAACTCTGCAGTTCCACTCAGTTCCACAGGGCTCTTTTGCCTCTGTTTGCTTGCTGTTTTGGAGTCAACTTTATTTTATGCGTTCACTCTCTCTGCTTTCACCAGTGTTTGTTTCCAGCTACAGCAGCCAGCTGTTTCCAGTGAGAAAGCTCCGATAAACTCATTGCACACTACCTGTTTAGTAGCACACAGCAGACAGTCAGAGAAGAGCCAGGCATCACAATGAAGGATTTAGCAGCTAAAAAGACAGACAGAAAAAAAAGCTGAATGGAGAGCGAGTGTTTGACTTAAATCCAGTTAGTGGACAGGGACACTGCTCCAGATGCCAACATGATAAATATGTTTCCCACAATAACAATAAAATAAAAGGTGATTATTGTCAGTATTGTTTTCAGAACTTGTTCCCAAATGTATCAAATTTATTTCTTTACTTTTACAAATGGCTATTAAAAAAGCTTTCTATGACTGTGCTCTGATCTGTCTCCTCTATGGTGGTCAGGGTCCAGCGCAAAAAGAACTTGTCAAAAATGTATATGTTCCTTCTTGTGTGTAGCGCTATTTATTGATGTGGATTTTTGAGTGTTTGAGTGTTGGAGTATTGTCCATCAAGAAAAACTCAACAGCAATGTCTCTTTCCAGAAGTCATGACGTGGTTACTCAAGATAATCTACAGACCTCGCTGTGAGCAGTAGGAACTACTTTCTCTCTATGGAACCGTATCACAGCACAGAAGCAAGCATGCGTCTACTCATGGATGAGAGGCTCGTGTTCGTGTCAGCATGAGATCTAAACATTAATGGCGTCCTCATTGGCTGAGCTGTAATGTTAGCTAGCTTAGTGTTGCAAGGTGAGCTAGCAGTAGATGGACCCTTCCTTCTGCATGGTGATGTAACTGGCAGGAGCATGAATAGAAACAAAATAGTTTCTACATGAAACAAAGTCTGTGGATTATCTTTAGTAACTGTGTCATACTTTCTGTAGAGAGACAATTCTGTTTAGTTTTTCTACGTTTTTATTTTATTGTATTTATTTATTATTTTATTTGTTATTTTTATTTTTGGGTGCTTAGAGCAATGAACGCCAAGTGCTATCTAGTTCCATTTTTTTGGAAAAGACAGACCCCTCCACGGCTTATAGGTCCAAAACTCTGCAGCTAACACTAAAACTATCTAGACTGTTAAATGGCTCCACAGATGAGAGGAAAAATACGTATTTTTGATTTTGGGACAAACAGCACCTCAGCATTCGTTGCAATGTCACAATTGCAAAACAAATTCAACCACTCCTCGTGCATTTGGTGTACCTTGATGTTTTGTCTGGTCGCTGCAACTTATCCACAAATTAGACCAATTGTTGTAGTTTACTGTGAGTGTGCCAAGCAGTCTCAATATAATGTCACCTCACTTTCTTCACCTCACATGTTCAATATCTCACATTTACCAACTAAAATTTCTGGTTAAGATCATGAAAGGCGATTCCCTGATGTTCTTCTCAAAAGTGGGATGTAAGCTGTTTTGCACTGTGTGCAACGCTGTGGTGGAACACGAATGGAAGTCATCAACTGATTTTCTACTGCAAAAAAACATCCAGAGATGACTGAAACCTGTGGACAACATAAAAAAGAAATCACCATGACAGGGGGTGCAGCATCCAAATGCTGAAAGTATCAAGGTGAGTTGATTAAGTACACACAGTTAGCAGTAATATTAATGTAGCATAAATTACAATCTCATAACTGTGTGATTTTTATCCTCAGCGGAAAAAGCTGCCTTTTATTTTTAATAAATTAGACACACAAAAAATTCACTTTTCTTTTTTTGCCATTTTCACTTGCTGTTGCTAAACAAATACCTAAAAACATCACAACATGCATGGCATTTCTTTTTTAAATTTATTTTAATAAAGCTGACATATTAGGCCACAACAATCCCCTCCAAAGCCTACAAATTCCTGGAGGGACTGCTTTAAGGTCAGGAAAGGTTTGTGGTC
Organism: Plectropomus leopardus; assembly: GCF_026936395.1. NCBI lineage: Eukaryota > Metazoa > Chordata > Actinopteri > Perciformes > Serranidae > Plectropomus > Plectropomus leopardus. Next base: position 1,885,434 of record NC_142185.1, read on the forward strand.
ATTTTCCATGTTAAAATGGGAGGATTCTGCCAAAGTCAGCACTATGTATTATTCTTAACATTTTTGAACTTTCAATGCCAGCATTAAAAAATGATTTCTGCCCACACTGCCTGAGCATGGAAGCTGAAGAATTGTTAGGATTCCTAACAGATTGTGATGAAAAAGAAGACACTGTAAAGACTCCACACCCATACACACCCTCACTTTAATTAGTCTGTGTGAGGAGCGCACTACTTCCTGCACTGCAAGACAAGCATTTGCAATGAGCAGATCAGACTTTGCAGAATTGTCCGATACAAAGGTAAGAGGGTTGCTACAATCTGTCCTGGGCCCGAGGGGCCTGTGGCTACTGACAGATGGTGTGAGGAAGATTTTCACAGCACTAGCTAGAGTTTGAGTAATAATCAATCGATTGGGTGAGGTTTAAGGTGAGATGTTCATCATCATTAGTGAAAAACTAATAGTGTTTAAAGTCCAGAGAGTGAGACAGACAGAGATGGAGAGGTGCAGTGACTATGCTCATCCCATGTGTTCCTCAAAGAGTTCAAGTTACAACTGGGAGGCATTTTGGGAATGGAGCAGAGCGCAGACCGTGGCTAACAGCTTTAACACCAGTAAGCGTCATGTGTGGTCCCTATGGAATTCTGTGTGTGTGTGTGTGTGTGTGTGTGTGTGTGTACGTACGTGTGTAACAGAGAAATAGATGGCATGTGTGTCTCAACCTGTACCTGTGTATTGAACCGAGGGAGTTGAAGTCAACAAGTGCGGTGTTGGTGTACGCTGAGCATTCAAGGTTAGAGTCGACCTCAGTGCAGAGTAGTACAGCCACAGCAGGCATCCAGTGCTAACAGCTGGAGAGTCTGGAGAGCAGATAAAGTGCAGTGTGAAGCAGAGCAGCACAGTTACCGAGTTTTTTATTTGGTACAGTTGGTGTTGTTAAACGATGCTGAGTTGACAGGCACAGTGGAGATCATAGCTTTCATTGCTGCTCATATGGATGTCATGATGTCATTGGCAATATTTTTGGACACGAATGTATTCTTGTAGGCGTGAAGTGTGTGTGTGTGTGTGTGTGTGTGTGTGTGTGTGTGTGCGTGTGTGTGTGTAATAGTAGTAATAGTAGTAGTAGTAGCTTTTTTTACATTCAAATGACAAATGATAAAGCAATTAAAAGATCTCTGCTTTATTTATAAACCATATTATATCATCCCCGTATTGTACAATTATATGGCATTAATTACCAGAAGCTGATTTTTGCCTGCACCTCTATATTCTGCATGTTAACAAAGAGTTTGAACGTCCTGATATTTGTAATTTGCTGAAGGATACTTTTGTCATTAAAGACACACACACCCTCCCATCTAGGTTTATCAAAATAACCAAAATAGGATAATAACAACAACAGCAACAACAACAACAACAACAACAACAACAACAACAACAATAATAATAATAATAATAACAAACAAAATTAATAAATAAATAAACCAGAGAAAGAGAGATAATCAGTCTTGGCTTATGCGTATTCAGTACATAAGTGAACCAAATCACAAAGTTTTAAAATAGCTAAGGAAAGGCGACCAGGTGTCATGAAACCTCAGGTGTGACCCACGAACAGTATATCAGATCTCCTCTGCACTTTTAACTACATGAATCGGGTTGTCACTGTATCTTCTATGTTTTTCTTGTTTGTTCTACGTTGTCTTTGTAAAGCAAGGGACGTATGTCTCTGAAAAGTGCAATATAAATAGAATTTCTCACTTGTTTAAGAGTTATGAGGAACAAAGTGTCAACATGGTGGTTCATTTGCACCTACATGTTAGATGAGGTGGTTGTGCCTACAGATATCTCCTCTGTAGTCTCCTCTGTCAGGTCTCCCCTGAGCCTGCGCTCTGATTCAGTACAATGTAGAGCATCGAGTCCAGGTTCACACCGTGGGCCGACAGAAACATCTCAACCAAAACCGTTTGAACTTTTTTCAAACTTGATAGCTTAGTGCACATGAAGCAATGCATAAAGGCTTGATCCATCTCTGTGTTTACATTTGTGCCGACTGTTTTATGCAGTCTGCTGAAAGTTAGCCGTCAATATAATTTAAGCATACTTTGCTACTTAGTTTTTGTTTTTTTGTTTTTTTTCCAATAAATGCTTGAATTTAGAAATTCAAGTGAAGCTTTTAAAAATATTTCAAAGAATGCAATATGTGCTTATTTAAAAAAGTGTACAGAACTAATCACCCAAAAAGTCAATGGCAAGATTTTCTTTTTTTTGTATTCAAAAATTCAATTTCTATTTTTAGCAATTTTTATGCAATTCCATTTGCATATCAGAAAACACTGAGGTTGGAAAAGCCATGTATTATATTGCAGTAGTGAATTTTCATATTTACTACTGTTATATATGGCTGACTGTGCACCTTAGAAGAAAGCCTGCTTTGTATAAAGAGATTTTGTGATGCCCATCAATGACGTCTGGACACTTACACAAGACAAATCATCCATCCAGCAGAGGCTGAGACAACCATACATTTAAGAATTTGTATTTTTAAAGAAAATCTTGGATTTCCCATGATGCAACCAAAAGTATTTTTGCAAAGTCTTCCTTGCTTGTGTGCATGCCTATTTACAAACTTCATACCCCAACAATGGCAATACAAGCTTTCTGTTTTTTAAATATTTTTTAATAATTTATATTCTCCAAACACAAGCTGAGCTCAATCAAATGACATCACACAGAGTTATTACTGTTTTCTATTTCTCTTTAGTTTTTTAAAATTTCTATTGCATTTTTGAAATTTTTACTTTCGAAGCAGTTTAGTATAAGATAGTTCACAGAGTAGGTTTGTTTGTTTCTGTCAAATTTGTATCAGTTTCAGTACTGGTTTTATTTATTTATTTTTTTACAGTATAGGGATATTTGTCAGTAGAAAAACTTTAAAAGCTCAGTATAAATATTAAAATACAAACACAGAACTTTATGAAGACAGTTAGTTGACTCAGTCCTTGAGAATTCCAGTTAGTATAAACATTTGCACCAACACTTCCTCATAATGCTGTGTTGACAAATTTGAATAAAGAATAAAACCGAAGGCATTTAGTTATGTGAGAAGCCAATATTGAAACCTAGTTACTGCACAAAGTGTACTGTCACTAATTTATGTATTGCAGTATGCTGTAGAAGGATAAATATTTTAGCAGTAATAATTCCTCATTGTTAATTCAGACTTACAGAGATAATTTGTATAATTATATGCAATAGTCATTACTTTATCATTAAAAGCTCTTGAGCTATTGTTTTATTGACAAACTTTTATGTGTACCTTTAAGTTGCTATTTTATGTTCCCTTAGCCTCAAGTGAGAGTGAGAGTAACTATGGTTCCTACCTGCTGTTGTTTTCAGGGGACAGGTATTAGAGTAACAGACTCAGGTTAGCATGTGCTGTCATTGAGGAAACAGAGAAGCTGAAAACTGCTGTCTTGCTGTATTGTTGTGAATTTACCCTCTCAAACCTGAGCAAATTAGCTTGATCTCTTTTAAAAATGCAGGAGGAGGGTAATGAGTAACTTAATGAGAAATGCCCCAAAAATTAGTCATAAATTAGTAAAAAGTTACAAGAAAATTATCTGAAATAAGCAAAACAAAAAACAACAAATAAACAAACAAACACAAAAAAACAACAGTTGATTTTTTAAAAATCCTCCTTTTTTCTGTAAATATTTTTAAATAAAAGTAATTTTAAACATAGTTTTCTGGACATTTTCCCCTCGTTTTTTGTTCATATCTAATTATCTCCCCACCGATTTAATTTTCAGATAACTTCCTTGTCACCTTTTACTGTTTTTTTTTTAAGTGTGAGATGTTTATTTCTTGCCACGTTGCTCATTACCTTTTCAACCAAATCAAACCAATTTTCCTCCTTTCCTTTTTTTAGAGGTTTAAATGCTTGTGAAAGGCTGAATGCAGCACAAGAAAACTGATGTTCCAGGTGTTAAGGGGTTAAATAATACAGAACAAAAGAAACTGTGGCCTGCTTATTACCCACAAATCTGACGTTAGTTTTCTATTTTTCTAAAGTGTAGTTTTTATTTCTGTTAACAAGAGAAAAATGTTCACAGCTATCTTTAGTTTCTTGTCTAGTTTTAGTAAAGACCTATAGTATCATCAGGGTATTTTCACTAAAATGACAAAGGTCCTCAAGAACCACTGCAAACCTGATACAAAGCAGTACTCTCATGGGAAGAAATCGGTATCAGTGTGTAAAACCGGTGGAATGTCCCTTTAACAGACAAAGCTGTATCCCTGAGCTGTTTGTGAGTCATCTCATGGCATGGCTCCTCTCCTCACAGGTATTGTCCTTTAGGTAGATTACAGCTTGCTGTGATCGAATTGAAGTAGTGCCTTAATTAATTGGGCAGTGTGTGTAACCAACTGAGGGCAGTACCCTGAAATAAAAAAGGCTAATTAATCACCGATAGCTGCCGTTGCCACACGTCACAGAGGCACAAATTAGCTAAAGGACACCCCACAATTAATGACAAGAATTAGACGGAACTACCTTGATGTATGAGTTGCAATCTGCTAAAACACCATATTTATAAGTAGAGCTGCTGCATTGCGTTGCATTACTTTTATAGTGAGTTACTGTATCATTTTTACAGAAAGTTATTGTGAAATATTTCAGTGACATCCTGTAAAATCATAGAAGCAATTAACATTGTGCAAGGGTGCTTATTTCCAGGGTTTTACAGTCATTGTGTCATTGATATATTATAGAGTGATATGAATATGAAGATGTTGTGATTATTTCCAGTGATTTTTATTATGAAGCTGTAATACTTCAAAATAAATTTCTGTAAAAATGATGGTGATATAAATATGAAGATGCTGTGATTATTTCCAAGGTTTTTAGAGTATGTAACTGTCATATTTCACAATAAATTTCTTCAAAATATAGTGTGATATAAATATTAAGATTCTGTGATTATTTCCAGGGTTTTACAGGATGTACATGTCATACTTTACAATAAATTATAGTAAAAAAATATAGTGATATGAATATAAAAATGCTGTATTATTTACAGGGTTTTACAGTATGTAAGTGTAATATTTCACAGTAAATTACTTTAAAAATGATACAGTGATAAGATGCACTGTATCATACTGAAAATGTATTTCTGTACATTAATAATAAATTTCTGGCGACTAGTTGCATTACTTTCACAGCAAGTTATAACAACAATTTAACAGTACTGTCTTGTGAAACACAGTTACATCCTGTAAAATCCTGGAAATACTCAACAGTGTGCAAGGATGCTGTGAATGTTCAGGGTTTTTACAAGATGTAACTGTAATATTTCACAATAAATTACTTTTAAAATGATACAGTGATATAGATACACTGCAAAATGTTTGTCAGTACATTTACGATACATTACTGGCTATTAGTTGCATTGTTTCTCAAGTAAGTACCCGTATCATTTTAACAGTAATTTATTGTGAATTATTACAGATACAGATACATCCTGTAAAAAACAGTGCAGGTTCAGGCAGCTTAAATACAGGTCGGGTTTAATCTGAGCTGAGCAGCAAATCTGGCGTTTCTGTGGGCGACTGCTGTAGGCGGAGGGTGAGGAATACATAAAATTGTGGGGCATAATTCTTGCTCATCGCTCATCCACAAGCAATTGGTTATATGCTTTTTAGCGAGGCTGAATGGCCGCCTTTGTTGGATCCCAATTTATCATCTGCCTGATTCCAGCATGAGGGGAAATGTGCTGCTTTTCCAGGGGACCCTCCAGAGTGCAGAGCTGCACAGCTGGTCTGTATAAGCTGCCCGAGACACTGACTGATTAACTTACTGCAGGTGCATTTGCCAGCCTGCGCAAATCCGATTCAGCAGCAGTTGCTCTTCATCACCAGCGTGTTTGAGAGCCTCGTAAAGGTGTTAACCACTGAGTTTATGTTGATATATGCAGGAGCACACTGTCTGTAATACATACAGAATATGATAAATGGGAATGTCAAAGGTTTTTGGTGAAGAGTTGTATAGTTATCATGTTCTTTGTATCGTTGATACTGTGAGGAGTACCTTACCCTGTGTGAGGAGGTTTGTGTTAATATTTGACCTAATTCCAGCCACCTATGTCCTCTGCCTTGCCTGCCAAATCATAATCTTCCAAAACGCTGGAAGCAGCCCATAAAAGCTCCATCATTGTCCCATGATCCCCACTTGTTCCCAGAGTTGAACTTTGGAAACCGCTGCATGTGCACCTCAAAGCTTTATAGACTCTGTTAGTGGTAGACTTGAAGCCGAGGACTCGCATATGGAAACCATTACACAGTTGCAAGAAACAGATTTGCTTTCAGCTCCCCGTTTGGTGTGGAGGCGAGAGAAAATGGAGGGAGAGGTCAATCGCGTTTTCCCATAAACATAGCGACGGCATGGCGATTGTGTAACACACCTATTCCTGGAGGCTTCCTGGTGTCTGCAGATGAGGAGGATCGTACCATCAGTAAATGGAAGCAGTGACCCAGCAGAGGTCAAGATGAGCCTCTGTGTGGTCTCTTTCCAGCACCTTACATCTGGATCGTATGAGACACTTCTCACACACAATTACTAACTAAAAATACCACAAGAGAGCCTGAGAACGTACACTCGGTCCTTAATTCACAAAAGATCTGACTTTACTTAACATTACAGTAATGATCAGCACATCCAACCTACTTGCTGATATATATAATATAGGAATAACACACTACGATAACCAGCTCACTGTATCTATATCTGTTTGATGTCAGTAATAACAGGTATAGTATACCTGTGTATACACACACCTCTGGGCAGGGGGATTCACAGTCTTGCTCATAACTTGACTCACCCAGGCAGGATTTTCAAGATGTGTGCTATTCTTTAATGATCAGACAAAACAAATTTTAATTATTTTTTATGGGATTCAAATTAAACTTTAAAGCATCACAGAATAGCATTATCATTAACAAATACAGCAATAACAAAAATACTAAGATGGTCCCCGTTCAAACTTTTGTCTACCCTTAGTTCTTAATAGTGTGTATTACTGGTCCATTCTCACTCCAAACTCATCAAATACATCTGCTCTGTCAGTGCTTTCAGCGTACGATGGTGATGCCAAAAGCTGCCTTCCCTGTCCAATTGGACCTGGCTGGACAGCGTCACATGAAAATGGGCTTGGCCAGAACCGGTGGCATTGTGCTAGAGAGCACCAGGCATGTCCACATGTAACGCACATGTGCAGCATCACTTGAGAACCCGGACGGATGGAACTGGTTGCTTATGCATGAAACATTGAAGGGCAGCGTCAGGTAATAACTCTGCCTGTAGCCACGTGATATAAGGAGAAAAAGTGTGATTAAACAGTGGGCAGGTGGGAAGGTGTATGGGTCCCAGAAACCACCGATCGTTGTGCGGGAGTCTGTAGTTCACTTCCTGTCTGGATGTGTGTGTTTTTTTTTATCTACAACTTAACATGTGCCTCTTTTTCCTAAATCTAACCGTCCGTGACTTTGTTGCCCAATTCCAACCATCATGAACATCAGAAATATCAACCATTTAATGAGCTGGTACAAGAATGTGTTGGTATTGCACCCATAAAGCAACATGATGTAGCTTTACCACCTAAAAATAGCAGTTTGAAATTCAACAGTACACTAACTTTCAACAGGGAGAATGACATCTTACACATAGAACACAGTGACTTTCAGGACAAAAGAACTGAAGAGAGTTAAAAAGAATAAAAAGCCAGTTAGCTGATCTTGGTGCTGCTATTATAAAGAGACGGAGAAGGACTGTGATGATAGAAGCTAGGAATAGAAAAAGAGAGACTGACCAAGCAAGTAGCAGTGGGATGCAAGTTGGACACTGAGCTGGCTATGTTGCTCTTGGACAGGTGAGTGATCTGCTCGCAAGCTTTAAGTCTTATTTGTTGTACTTTATTGTTGTTGTCTCTGTTGTTTTTTTTAATCATAAACCCATTCAACCTATCTGGACAGAGATTTAGCAGGTTGCATGTTTCAAACTGATGTTACTGTCCCCTGATACATTAGCTGAGCTAATTGTCAGAATTTAGTGTCGCAGTTGTGCAGACTTTGACAGTAGATATGTCAACAACCAGTCAGCATGGCTCTTTGGCCCCTGGATCCGCATCTCTCAGCTTGTCAACAAATTCCTGTTTTCTGTGAGGCGTGACATGACAGTGGCGTTGCAGATCAGAGATCGCACAGAACTGAATTGCTACATGATGTTGCTTTAAGCATCAATGATGGCTTGCACACTGTTGTAGCTAATATTTGTGGAAAAGGCCCATTTTTCTTGGAAAAAAGCCTCTAGGTCCTAGAAATTTTGGGGTATTCTGGCACAAAGTGGATGTTTGAGACCTTCTTAAAGTAGCTCAATAATTTAATTTTGGATCATTATTCTGTGACTGGTGATAACATTCCAAGAAGCATGGTGATGGAGGTTCAAAACATTAGCAGCTTTATTTCTGTTGAAGTCATCGCACTAGCCGTCATTATTTCCAATCTAAGGCCACTTAGGCATGTTATGGAGCCACAATGGAAGCAAGCCTCCTATACATCCTGACATCTCACTTCCACTGTCTATACAACAGCCAACATCAAAAAGTTTAGATGTTACAGGTACATTTAGATCATAGATGAGATGGTAGCAGACTGAAAAACAAAAATAGCTCATGATAAAGCGAGTTATTATCAGTTGCATTTTGGCTACATTTCTGACTTCAGCTTGCAAAAGGGTTTGAAAAAAGTTTGTTACAGGTGATGTTCTGTTAATTCTTTCAAGACAAATGTTTATCAGTCTGCCAGTTGCTGTATGGTATATCAGCAGTATGGTATCTGCCAAAGCGCATAGGGCCATATGTGCTTCCATGCTGTTAACGACAGGGCTGCTGTTACAACTTAGTGGAAGTGTGCAGATGAGAGCTTGCGATTCCCACAGGTAAACCTGTGATACTTTGTCTCTTCTGAGTGGGACTCTTGTGATCATTATTGTGCTTTTTTCACACAAATGAAAGGGACATTGTCCTCTTTAGAGAGCAAGCCATCCTACCTATTGCTGTTTAACAGCGCACTGAGTGTCTGATTTCTCGTGCGGCTGCAGAAAGAAAGAAAGCAAGGCTTCACAATGCTGTACACCTCAACCTTAACAATCGACCTTAACCTTCTCCTGCGCTATGATAGTGGCAAAGGTCACACAGAGATGGAATGAGTTTTAGGCTTTAGAATCAGGGCACGTCGGACTATGTCTAATATGGTTCAAGCTGGGGTAATGGCCTTTACCTGTCTGCCCGGCCGCCGCTGCAGTGCAAAAACAAGATGAGATGCCGTCCTGCTCTTCCTCACCTTGAGCACCAGTAGACACCACACACACTTAATCGCCCAACACCCATACCCGCAGACACACATGCTCTACAGCATCTTCTTATATTCTTCCACGTCTGATATAAGTACACACACTCTTCCATGCATTTGTATGAATAAAAGCAAACACAGTATGTATTTGTTGATTGACATACACACACCTGCCAGCTGTCACTAAGTGTACATGACCACACAGAGACATGCCGATCCACATTCATGAGCAATATGTATTTTACAGAAAATCAGTATTTTGTGCTCATATAAGCAAACACATACGCTACAGCTTACACACACATTTGTAATTTACGAGGTTAGATATCAATACACACACACACACACACACACACACACAAAAGCATTCTCACATATTCAGCATATTTACACATACAAAAGACCAAAAAAAAAAAAACAGACACTAGCATTTACTGTAATTAAGCATAGGCAGCTGCTCTGCACACACTCTGCACTCAAACATCAGCCCAGGTTGTAATGGTGAAGAAACAAGGTATGTCAGTGGCTGTAAGATAACATACAATACTGACCTAACACAGAAGACCAAGATCTTTTCCTCAGATGTTTGAGGCCACAGTGAAATTAATTACAGTTGCCGATTGATGAGAAGAACCATAGCTTATGCCCAAGATGCTCTTTATTAAATATCCTTTTCTACTGCACAAAAAATCTATTTTGGCTTTTTTAATGTACTGGGAAAGGTTACAATCACCACGCACAACCATGTCTAATGACTCTACAGTAGTCATAGATATTTACTGGCTCCAGCTCTGATGGGCAGAGATGGAAAGACAACACCTGGGTGAATGCTAAAACTTATTTTAGCCCCTTAACCGGCGAGATGCAATGACACACCACCACAAAACACTGTCTGTCTCCAAGCAGCGCTCAAAAATCAATCCAGGAGAGAGACTGAATAAGTCAGAGAAATAAAAAGAAGTATTCACTGTAAAGTTGTCATTGCCCTCTATCTATGTTGCTGTCTAATGGTTACTAACCGGTTTTCTGGCCTGTCTGTGATGTCCAACCTGACACACCAAAAAAAAAAAAAAAAAAACACACACACACACACACATACAGAGAAAGGCAAACTCATCTGCTGCAGAGCAGAGTACACAGCTCTGCTATACTGGCAATGGGAAAGCAGTCTATACCCTGTTTTAGGTGGGTTTAGCCATGTTTATAAAACCTCTGTGCATGTGGTAATGTGGAAAAGGGGTAAATGCAAGTTTGTTGTCACACATTTTTTTTAGTGCAGCTTTAGACTCACAGTAGTTGTTTAATGCAAATGACTTGCTTTACTTAGGTCACATAATGATTACTGATCCATCTCCAACGAAACAAACTCCATGTGTTGATGGATTGTGGCAGAAACTCCAGAAAATTTCTCTAATAATAACAGGCAAGGCAGCTTTATTTTTAGCATGTTTTATACATCAGGGCAATTCGAAGTACTTTACAAGGCAAAAAATCTATAATATAATAAAGGATGAATATATATAATAAAAGATATCAGAAAATTTTTTTTTTAAATGCATAAATAATAATGAATAATGAACTAATACTGAAGGTTCTGTGAAAATTTTCTTTTTTTTGTCATTTTTTTTCAACAGGAGCGTTTTGCTTTAAACTGTAGAGGAATTTTATAATCTAATAAAACCACACACACATGTAGACTGATGAGACATTATTATGACTTTACCCATGCACATTCACAACATGCATCAACATGCAAACAATACACACAAACACACACACACACGCTCTGTGGGTTACACAGCTTACCTAAACTCTTCCACACACAGCAAGCAGCAACATGTTTGCTAACAGTGCTGCAGTCGCTGATCTACAGCTGGTGAAGATGATACTGCCCAGGTTCAGCTCTGACTTCACCTGAAGGGCTTCAACATTCCTGTGCCATCAGTCACTTCAGCTACCTGTATGTCTCAATCCAGCCGCTCCGACAAACTGCAGCCACTCAGAATCGATCACAATCTAGTGAGTGCTTGAGGCAACAACCAGGCAGTTACAGATGAATAAGAACTGTTTACACAGATAACATCTCAAGACATATTTCTCTTTGTGTCTTTTCATAAGCAATAACAATTTGATGTATTATTAATCAAATGGTCATTGGACTTCTGGTACACCTTTGGCTCGGATATTTCAGCCTGCACTATCACAGCTTAAATAAATTTAGAGGTCTTAAATATCCAACACAATGACGCTCTGTTGTATATCATGTCTTTATGTTCACTCATTTCCTGAGACACTGGATAGCTGCTTTCACCTCTGCCAATAAACTGTACAATATCAATACCAAGAATGTTTCACATTCTAGCAGTGAGTCATTTCTCGCCCACTCCTACTGACATCGCTCTTACTTTACCACTATATCTGATGTTACATCTGCACTTAGAACCAGAACCTTCTCTATGACGACTGCAGTTGGAAGGGAATGTAGTATTTTTCTTCATTAAAAGTATTATACTATGATGTATATTAAAGGTTAATAATAATACTAATATTGATAATATTAAAAACAATAATGATAAAATGCATAGAGTGCTTTTCAAAATACTTAACAAAAGTAAATAAAAGGAGAGATCATAAAATAGAATACACTAAAACACACAATAAATTGCACATTAAATTCACATTAAAAGCAGTTTAGAACAGGTGGTTTTGATAAGTATTTTTAAATGACAGAAGGCCAGTGTTTGAAGCATAGTGTACAATATGTAGGCATATATATATGTATATATGTATATATGTATATGTATATGTATATGTATATGTGTATATGTGTGTATATATATATATATATATATATATATATATATATATATATATGTATATATGTATATATATATATAAAAACCTTAAATGTTCATATTAACACTATTGGTTCTAGTATTATGTTGTTCTGCAGTTCTATGTGCGAAGTTTGTCCAAGTCGTGTTGCCTTACAACTACAGAAGCCGTTGCTCAACAGCTGTGGGTCTAATCCATGTCAAAAACTGTATTGTCTCTATTTCTCTATTTCACTACTTTCAAATGTATTAAAAAGTGGGAAACTATAATGTAATATGAGTGTTATGTAGGCATGTCCCTGCCAACTGCTCGTCTTTGTAAAGTGTTAGTTTGTTATAAATAAGTCATTAAAATGACATTAAAATAATTATAGTAAGTTAAAGTAAGTCATAAAAATGGAAGTAATTTAAGCAGTCATAGTATAATATGTCAAAGAAAAGTCACTTTTCCTGTGTTGCCCTGAGTTACATGTTGGTTCCCTACAATGGCAGGCAGTCTTTAAATCATTGAGAACCCCTAATTTAGAGTTTATGTTTCACAATGTTCAAAAATTGTGAATTTGGGATTTGAGTTTCTAAAAATGTCTTCAGGGGAAATTCCTAGACTGCTCTAGAGGTTGCTTGGCAGAGACTTTCAATAGGTACGGCCCTGTACTATACATACCAGCGCACAGACTAACAATGGAAACTCTCACCCTAAAAACCTTCACCTTTGAAAATTAGTATTTTTGCACATATCTATCAAATAAAACCTGTTTTAGTTGGAGTTATAATATACTGAGGAACAGATGTATGTAAAAGATGTAATTTTATTGATATTGATCATTCAAAATGCCAAGGATTAATTGATCAAATGATCAGATCTTTGATAAGTATTTGATAAGAAAGATTTCACTTCGTGATTCATGTTTTAATGTCAGCAAGTGACGAGCTGTAGTGTGAGGACTGTTTGAGAATGGAGGCCAGTACCTTTTACATGCTGGATATTTCATGTGAGAATGAAGAGCAGAGCGTGCTCGGGGTGGACAGTGTGTGTGTTCTGTGGGTCTTTATGCTCGGCTCAGGCCTGACCCGTTGGAGGCCATCAGAGGCTGAGGTTCAGCCAGAGTTCACCAGGCTACTGCCACCACAAGCACCCCGGGAGCCTCGTTTCCATGTGTCACTCTAATGTGGCGGAGACATCAAGAGCTGCTCACATCCAACCTTCTGTCTGCTGAGGCCAGACGCCCGCTCTGACAGGGACTCGACAGACTTGTGTGTGTGTGTCTGTCTTATGATGTTTATGTCACATCTGGAGGAAAACAGATTGAATATTCGTCTGATGTTTTCTAATCACTGTAAACACTGTAAAACTGCATGGAGTCCCATTTCTTCAGTGGTGTTAGGACATCTGTGCTACAGAATTAGTTCCTGCGCTACATGACTTGTATTTGAAAGTATACTCTGTACAGGTGCTAGAATTGTTTGTATATAAAGGCTGTTCCGGGTCAAATTCGACCCATATCGATTCAAAAGGATTTTATATCCTTCAGTGACTCAGACTATAAAGATACCTGAGTTGCAATTTCAGTGACTAAAGGACTGCAAAACTGTGACAACTCACTGCAAATGTGGGAGACATATATCCACAGGTCACACATGGAAAGTTTCTTACCACTGCTTAGAATCCAAAGACTTGATTGCAGTTAGCAAGTTTTTTGTTGTTGTTGTTTTTTTGTTTGTTGCTAAAATGTTTGTCATTACTTAATTAATATTTATTAGTTACAATTAGATCTTTTTATGATAGCTATACAGTAGCATGATGCTATGGCTATGTGCTTGTCAGTAGGAACTGGCTCCCTCATGATGCAGCAGGAGCTACAAGAGGTGTTATTGCTTCACATAACTCTTCAAAAGTTAAGCAGATTACCCAGAAGTTTTGAATCCACAATTCCTCTGCTTATCACCTCCTAGAAATCCCTCATACGTGGTCACTCAATAAGGAGCTCACCTTTCCCTTACGCCTCCAAACACGCATACATGGCCTTGAGACTGTGAGATGTAGTTGAAAGCTCCAGTTTCACTTCCCCCAGAACAGCTATATATATATATATACACACACACACACACACACACACACACACACACACACATATATATATATATATATATATATATATATATATAACCAAAATACAAAGGAGAAAATCTATCTATGAACTGATTATCACTTGTGTCAGATTAAAAATATATTAAATAGAGTGATAATATGCCTTAGAGCTATAAGGATGCTTCACTTATTGCATAGCTGAAAAGAAACAAAAATAATATAAATGCAGCTCTCTGAGATATAAATGAAGTGTGGTTTTGTCTTTCATTTCCAGAATTTGTTCAGAGTTCATTGTTGTAGCCTCCATAATACTGTCATGTTTGCTGCATGCTCCTATCATGCAGCTGTGTATTGATACAGGTTAAAGATAAGCCTTGATACATTATAGGGCTATTTTCCCTTTCCCCCTGCAGCCAGATCATCTTTAAACACTACATTCCACAGCTAAAATCGGACTGTCTGTGTTCCTGTGGTCTGCCAGTCGATCCAGCACACCACACCTCATTGCTCAATCTCAGAGGCTGCGTTCCATTTTCTCCCAAATCAAATGCACAGTTTTTCTTAGGAGTAAAAAAACATATCAAAGGAGAGAAAGAGACCATAAGAATGTCCTGATACTGTATATTGAACTGCTGGGTGTGCAAAGCACAGGACTCTGATGGTACTAAATAGGCTGATGTGCTGAGTTCAATGTGTTTAGTTTTCCTGATATCATGAGAAGTACATTGAATCACACACAGCTGTCAATGATATTCAACATTTATTTAAGCCGTGGAAAAGGAGAATGTGGTATTACCAACACATTTATGAAGTTTAAATTGTTATTAGTAAATGTCCTTATTCTCAGTCCCAACTCAACAAAAACTAATGCTTGGTCAGTGGCCCTACACATCAAAGTATGATGGCCTTGATGTCTCTCCAGTATCAATTTTGGATGCTCATTTTGTATGCTACACACACTTGTTTGACTCTTGGTCATGGTTGTGCTGGTGCTGTGGTCCTGTCTGTGGCTGCGCCTCTGTCCTGTTTGCGCTGAAGCCGTGATCCTGCTCAACGCCAACTTCTAATGCCATTATTATTAGTCATGCTACCATTAATTACATTTATTATTTATTTTGTCTATTACTATTGTTATGTTATTGTTACTATTATTGTTGATGTGCATCTTTCCCTTTCTCTCCCTCTCGCCTCCCACCCCTTTCGTCTCTCTGTCTCTTTCTTATATATAACATTTAGTTATCTACTGTAATCTAATTGTTCTTTACAACATCTATTGCATTCCTGGCTGTCCTGGAAGAAGGATCCCTCCTTAGTCGCTCTTCCTGAGGTTTCTACCATTTTCCCTCCATTTTATTCCCTGTTATAGGGTTTTTTTAGAAAGCCCTCTGAGGCAAATTGTGATTTGTGATAGTAGGCTTTATAAAAGGTCTAGCAGGCACTGAAGTTCTACTTTGATGCTGTTTAATGCACTCTGGCACCTTATGTATACTAAAAGTACAAAAAAAATTGTATGAATCACTTTTTTTTAAAAATTGTGAATCAGAAAATGGTTGGGGTGACACCCAGCACCCTATGGGGGCCTGCAGACCACAAGTTGAGTATCACTGCTCTAAAGGCTGTTAGGAAATATGGGTGAAATGATAAGGATTGAGGTATTGATTCTTTAGGTTTCTTTCCTAGACTTTAGGAACTTCAAGATTTCAAGGGATTCAAAGACTTCAAGGGATTTCAAGATAAGACATTTCTAGGATTTTAGGACATTTCTAGGACTTTAAGCCATTTCTAGGACTTTTTTGGCCATTTTTGGGATTTCATGACATTAGGGGCTTAGCCAAGACCTCTGTCGGGTGATGTGGGAGATCCTCCACTGTCACTTTTTTTGATAAACAAGCCATTTGTTGCTGCTTAATGCACTCTGACACCTTGTGGATACTGAAAGTACAAGAGCAATTCTCAGTGTGAATTACTTATTTTTATTATTTTAATTTTAATTATTTTTTAAAATTTTGTAATGTACAATGACAAACCTGAATGACTAAAATAATAAATACTTGGTTAGGGAACGACTGTGGTTATGGTCACTCGGATCATAAAAGACTATGTTTTGCAACATCAGCTGTGTGGAATTAGTAAGCTCTGGATAAATTCAACGTGTTTGCTTCACAGATGAGGCCTGAAGTCCACAGCCTGACTGCTTCTCACAGTCTGTTCTAAGTTATCTGGCACCATAATGGCCTGTCATGTTCTACACAGAGGCTCGGGCACCAACATATGGCATTCTCTGACTAATGCTGTGTCAAAGTTGCACAGCCTTTTTGGATGCTCAGACCTCATTGACAAACTAATCCATCACTAGAGTTGAGTGTTTCACTCCGTCAGAGATGAATACCAGCAGAGTAAGAGGAAATTATTGAGACTGTGAGACTTGTCCAAAGGTTTTTATATGTGGGGAACGGATTGCATACAAATCCTAACCCCTGGAACCACATTATAGCTTTGCTGGCACGAGACTGAATCAAGCTCAGGTCTTCTCTGCTCTCTATCCAAAGCTTCACTGCATCTTTATCCACTGCCTTGATGAAGATGGAGAGAGCTGTGGGACTGGAAGGCTGAAACAACATGTAACATTGTGAGGAAGCCTCAACTCCCTCGCTATTTGTAAAACCCCTGTTTTTGTTAAGTAAGGTGAACAGATACTCTCACACAATTTCTTTGTTTTCTTTATTAAATTTTTAGTTCAATAAATTAATTGAGAAATACAAACTTTGTAGACTGGTACTCAGCATTAGAAGCACATGTTTCTTAAGAATCTATTAATGTCATGTGGTAATCAAAGTTTTAACCTGTCAGAGTGTGAGTCCTTGTGGAGGCCATCTTGTGCTGGTGTTCATAGAGGAAGCACGCCTGAACAATAGCTCTTTTATGTGCTGTAGGAGTAGGTGGATTCTCAGATGTGATTGGTCAAAGGATGAGTGATGAAATGACAGGTAATTAAGACAAATACTCTTTGATAGTTAAATGATTTTCTTATTTTGAATATATGGTTTATGATAACACATTGTAGAATGAAATGAGGCTTTGTTGTATGAGCAAGCTAAGAAAGATAATCTGTATTTGTGGATAATCTTGTCAACCCTCTTTCCTGCTGTGCTGACCTGATAGGTCAGTTTGAACTGGCAAGGTGGGCTCCTATGCTATATATGTGACAGCACTGGGAGTGAGACTGGACTGGTTTAAGAAGAGCAGCACCAGATTTGCTCTAAGCTGAGTAATGGAAGCTAAAGTGTATTGTTAAGTTTTCTTTGTTGTTTTTTTTTTTGTTGTTGTTGTTTTTTTTGTTAGAGACTGACAATAAAAGTCTGCCTAAATTTCTCAGCTTAACTCCCTGCCTGCAAGATGTTTTTGTCCTCTGCACATCACTTTGCAACAAACATGTAGATCTCCAATTCACTTTACTGCAATGCTGTGAGGAAGACTTAAGCACATATTATTTCAAACCAGCGTGCAGTTTGATTTATGCCAACTGGAGGTCATGGTTGGTAGGCATAATCATGTATTAAACTTTATAGGCATGACACAAAGAGAAGTAATCAGTGTAACATTATATAACAGCACGTTTAAATGGCCACCCAGCGATTTTGTATTGTCCTTCCCAAAAGTTGTGGGATGTGTGAGAAAAGAAATTGAGGCAGCAGAGATCCACATGTCTTGACTTTTAGTTCATAGTATGGATCAAAACTCTGTATCCTACACTTCCCATAATGGAACTCAAAAGCGTCTCTGCATTATGACCTCCTTTATTGCAAATGTCCTCTCCATATCCCCACGTTTTTACACAGACTGCCTTTTAAGGATCTGTAGTCTTCAAACCCAAATCGAGATTAAGAACCTTGATGCTATGACATCATTGGGGGTTATTTTCTCAGAGTAACAAAGAACAATATACCAGCCCGTTCTCATTCCAAAGTTGTGAAATACTGCTGCTTTGTTAGTGATTTTGGCATCAGACACTAATGACAAAAGCCGCGCTGCACATTACATCTGGACGCACCTGGTGGCATCCTCTGGGGTATAATAACAATGCCACCAGTTCTGTCAGAGCTTTTTTTCTTCTGATGCCATCCAGCCACATAATGGCTTGATGTGGAAGGTGGCTTTTGGCATCATGTTTCAGAGTGAGAACAGGCTGTGGTACTGGGGAGGGTGTGGATTAGCGGCTTCCTGTCCCCTGTCCATAAGACCCAATGGCTAAGCTGACCATCACTGCCCTGCCTCTCTCTTTATTCCTGCCGTATTTGCAACAATCTTTGGCTTCACATAACACACAGTATCTCTCCAGCATTTTGCTTTGGATAGGAGGATATTGGGGTCTTGGTGGTGCCGTTCGTCTGAAGTCAATGTTTCTTTTTCAACTGATCAAAAGTTCATCTGATCAGAATAGAAGTAACCTGATAGCCACAAATCAATTGAAAGCTGACATATACAAAGAGAAAGGAGACATCCAGCTGACCAAGAAGTACATTAGTATAAAGTGTAATGTCACCATAGAGTGTGGAGGTGATGACAAGTCCATGCACGCCAAGTGCTGTATATTGTACTGTTATCTACAATCTGTTGAGGGTCTGTCACCAATTTCGGTTTTGCTTTACATTCTGTGAGTTCTTTAGAAAGTGTGGTTTCCAGGCCCTTTCTGCAGCCGCTGAATCAGGTCCATAGTGGCAGGATTTCTCAATCACATCTACATTTCACATAATGAAAAACTGCAGTGCCTGTGTTAGTTCATATGTGCTCAATGTGAGGAGAGGCAGGGGCTCTGTCAGACCGTGCTCAGGATCAATAAACGCTCTGGCATAGGATTCCCGTGCCCCTGGCTCATGCAGAGAGAAAATATATGAAAAACAAAAAGAAAAGGCTCGCCAGCAAGCCTTTGGGGACTCTGTGTGTGTATTTAGTCTAGCTCCCGATGTCCTTCAGTGGTTTCGGTTCAAAGCCCATAGAGTCTGAGCCAAAAGCAACTGTGAAACCAGCCCCTTGATCACAGTGGCGTTGCCTTTAATTGAATTTTGCATTAAGTGGTGGGTCCAAATCCCAACAAAAAGGTGTGTGAGGTAGAACACACAGAGGTCGAAGTAGTCATATCCAATTTTCCAATTCTGTGAGGCACGGTGTGGAGTGAGAGAGTAAGAGTCAGTAGAGATAGAGCTGGTATAAGTGCGAGACTAACCCTCCTTGGACCAAGAGCTGTTCCTCTAAAAGCCTTCTTCTAGCTAATGTAGAGAATAAAATGGAGATGCGACTGAGGCTCACTCAGCAACGGGGAGATCAGAGACTGCTCGGCGCACATCTTCACAGAGACATGATTAACCCCTGACATCCTGGATCAAGCTGTTGCACTGGATGGGCGGACTTTATTCAGAACAGACGGGTCACAAGACTCCAGTAAAAGGAGAGGAGGAGGACTTTGAGTTTATATAAATGGTGCTTGGTGCTCAAACGTAGTTAAAGTGGATAGACTGTTTCACCAGATGTTATATTTTTAGTGCTAAGATGTCGTCCATATTATCTGCCCAGAGAATTAACCAGCGTTTGTATTGTTGCTGTATACATACCCCCAGATGCAAATTCAAAAAATGCAGGAATTGTACGATGCCATCAGCAGCAACATCACCAAGCAACCGGATGGAATCTTCATAGTAGCTGGTGATTCTAATCAAACAGACCTCAAATCTGTTTTACCTAAATTCCACCAGCATGTCCAGATCCCCACCAGAGAAAGAAACATCCTGGACCATGTGTATACAAATATTCCTGACAGCTACAAAGCCCTCCCACAACTTAACTTTGGCCTATCAGATCTCTGCTCTTTGCTTTGGTAAATGTTCAAAGATGCTGCTACTCAAGATAACGAGATCAAACTTGAAGAATATGCATCTTCTGTGACATCATATGTCAGTAAATGTGTTGATGTGGTGATCACAAAGACGGTGAGATCATTCCCCAACCAGAAAGCCTGGATGAATGAGGAGTTGAAGGCTCTTCTCAGTGCAAAAAAAGCTGCCTTTCAGTCAGGGGACAAGGAGGCATACATCATTGCCAGAGCACAACTGAGAGCTGGCATCAAGGAGGCTAAGAGGAGACACAAGCAGAGACTGGAAAAAGACAGCAGCAGCACTAAAGATATGTGGCAGGTGATTCAAAATGTCACAGGCTACAAAAGCAGGAGCGCCCCCATCATATGTGAGGCCAAGCTGCTGCACCAGCTGAACACATTTTACGCTCGCTTTGACCTCCTCAATAAGGACTCAGCTGTGAAGTCTACTCCGCCTCCAGAGGACCGGCCACTCTCAGTGACCACAGCAGATGTGAGAAAACTCCTACTTAGAGTGAATATAAACAAAGTCCACAGGTCCAGACAATATTCCAGTGTACTAAAAACTTGTGCTGATCAGCTTGTTAATGTTATAACTGACGTTTTTAACATCTCACTCTCACAAGAGACTATTACCTCCTGCCTCAAGACAGCCATCATCACTCCTGTACTCAAAAAGTCTGCTGTGTCTAGTCTTAATAACTACCGCCCTGTGGCTCTTTCCCCCATCCTGATGAAGTGCTTTGAGAAATTGGTTCTCCAGCACATCAAAGACAACATCCCTGCCAGCCTGGACCCTCACCAGTATGCTTTCAAAACCAACAGATCCACAGAGGATGCCATGTCTACTGCTCTTCAGTCAGTCACTCACCTGGAGAATAAGAACAGGTACATCAGGATGCTGTTTGTTGACTTCAGATCAGCATTCAGCACAGTCTCTCCCATGAAGCTGATTGGAAAACCTATCGCTCTGGCCTTCAGTACAACACTCTGCAAGTGGATACTGGACTTCCTCACATGCAGACGCCAGAGATTTCGGATTGGCAGTCACACCTCCTCTACATTAGTGCTCAAAACCGGAGCCCCCCAGGGCTGTGTGCTCAGCCCCCTCCTGTTCACACTGTACACCCATGACTGGTGTAAAGTGTGAACAGGAGGGGGCTGTTATGCAGATAACACCAACATAATCATTGGCCGTATTACAAACAACGATGAGAGTTTATCCAGGAGGAAATCAACAATCTTGCAGAGTGGACAGAGAACAACCTACTGCTTAACGTTAGTAAAACCAAGGAGCTGATTGCTGATTTTAGAAAGAAGGAGGCAAAGACACACACCCACCAGAGCTGAGGTGGAGCAGGTAAATAGCTATAGGTTCCTTGGAATCTATAGAGAACCTGTCTTAGTCATCGCACATCACCACGCAGGTTAAAAAAAGCACAGAAAAGGCTCTACTTTCTACGGAAACTTAGGAAGGCTAAATTCCAGAGCAAGATCCTGGTTAACTTATTCAGAGGAGTAATAGAAATCATGCCGACTGGAAACATCATCAACTGGCATGGCTCTTGCATGGCCCAGGATAAGAAGGCTCAACAGCAGATGATTAAAACCACCCAGAACATCACTGGTTCCCATCTACAGAGAATCAGTGACCTCAGTGAAGTGAGGTGTCTGCACAGAGCCCAAAGGATACTGAAAGACAGCAGCCACCCCAGCCACAGTCTGTTCACCCTCCTGCCAACTGGAAAAAGATACAGAAGTATCCGCTGCAGAACCACTAGACTACAGAGCAGCTTCTTTCCTGAGGCTGTGAGATGCCTCAACTCCTCCTTTGACGCCAAAAGATGCAGCAGGATTTAGGATCACCTTTAAATTTAATTTCTTCTTAAACTACGTTTAAGAAAAATGACAATAAACTCACCTTGTACCTTGTACCTTATTATACACTGAGGAAAACATAATTATTATATTTGTTTATTCCATGTAATCATGTATTTTTAGCTTGACCCTGTAGCAGCCCTGTGTGTACAGGACTGGTTAATGTTTCCAAACTGTGGGCTGGCTGCTGTTCACAGTAGATGCTGAAGCATCCCAATATGTTAATTGTCGTGCAGCTGCCCTTAAGCAGTCACCAGGCTGTTCACACCCAGAACGCATCTCTGCGCTTGTCAGCAATAATTCTCTGCTCCTTTTCTGATCACAGAGAGCTGTGTTCCTGCTTGCTTGTGTGTCTCTGGCTGTGTGCATGTCTGCTCTTCTCTGTCCCTCTCTGTTTAGAAGCAACTGACAAGCATTGTGGAAGCACTGGATACATATTTAATCATTTATCACGACCACATCATGCATATCATATCTAATATATCCTTTATATTGTTCTTTATAGAGTATTTAGTGTGTTTGCTTCCTGTGCGATTGTGTATGTGTGTGTGTGTGTGTTTTTTTTCTTTTTCTACACAACCATGTGCCTCTTTTGTCTAAACATAACCATCACCACCATGACTTTGTTGGGTAATTCTAACCATTGTGACGTCGTGTAAACATAAGGACCATGCTGCTTCATCCCACCACATGCATTTTTTGACATCACGTAACAGCATCCTGGAGGGTAAACAGCTGAAGCAGAAGGATACCTAAAACATTATAAGTAGATGTGGAAGGCCACTGACAGAGCGGCACTATAGTCTGTATATAAAGATGGATGACATAATGCGCCTCCAAAGTGAAGTCATTCAATCTACATTGCCCCCTGGTCTCTGACTGCAGTACAGGTCCTAAGACTTGCCCCACCATGTTAGTGAATGGTCATAGTCTGAACTAAAAAGTCAAAGTACATGCCAAATAAATGTTTCCTATGCCTCCCAATGACATCATCCTTGCAAAATGGCAACACTCGTATCCGGGATATTTGAACCTCACTTCAGCATAGCAGGGGTAAGTGGGGGTGCATCATCCATATTTATTTGCAGTCTATGAGCGGCACCATGTGACGAGTTGGGATGAGAACATTTTAGAAGTGGTTGCCACTTGATGCCCCTGGCCGACCCTTGTCTTACCAATATTACATCATATCGTTTGATAAGGAGGCTGTTAATTAGGTGACATGGTTTTCTTGCAAGATCTCATTGTACACAGAAGCAGCTCTAAATGTCTGAAAAGAGGAGTTTATTTTCTGTCGAATAACATTTTTTCACCCCCCTGCCTCTGTAATATGAAACACATCTGAGTTGGCTGCATGGTCTACTTAGTTGTTTAATGTATTTTTCATCGTTTTTTTTTTTTTTTTTTGTGGTAAAACCTTGAATACATGACAATGCAGAAATGGCTGCCATTCAGGAAGTAATCCATCATAGGAGCAAAGAGACCATGTTTTACACCAACTCTCTACACCCACACTTAGAACCCAAAACATTTGGCTTTATGTAACAGTGAAGCCAGAATTCTGATGACAGGTATTTTCGGAGGTCACTTTAAACAGAGTCGTATTAAAGAAAAGTAGATACATTCTTTGGAAGTACATGACGACATCTCATTACACAACATTCCTGAAATGTACTGAGCATCAGACGCAGCAATAAACACAAAGATGAGGTGGCACTATAACAGAACCTCCTCAGGTACAGAGACAAGAGACTCAATAATGTTTCTCCTCCGTCTCTCTCTCACCTGATGAATGACTAATTATCCTCAGGAAGCCTCATCAGGATCGAAGTGGGGGGGTTCATGGGCGACGGAGCATTCAGACATAGAGAGGAGGCAGACGGTGGGTGTCTGTCTCCTCCCTGGGCGTGAATGTTGCACCACTGCCTGGCTGCTCACAGCACACTAGCCAGCCAGAGAGGAGGCGCTCTGAAGGGAGGCATCAGGAGCCATCATTGGATGGTATGATTACAGTGCCCCCCCACCATGCCATTCTCCATGTTGGCCTGTTTGTCTTGCATCACTTCCCCTTATGTGTTATATACATCTGTCGCTGCTGAGAGTGAATCACTTACTGTTTGAGCTTCCAATGCTCTAGCTTCCTCATCTATGTTGAGAACAGTATATCATTAGCAAAAAATACCAAAGAAATATAACTTAAGCTTCAATAAGGATAAGTCTTTCTTTCTGTTTATTCTGAAAATAAATTCTTAATCTAAAGGAACACTCCAATGACTCAATATTGCACTTAGTGTTGTGTGAAAGACACTGTAAAAAAAAAAAAGAATGATCAGAATCAAATCAGCAGAGGCTGACTTATCCAGACTTTCAATTCACTGTATGGTTCAAGCCACGGACTGTACAAAATGACCAACTGGCCCTTCGCGAGGCCCCACCCCTTTGTGATGATCAGTCAAGATGTAAGAGTTAGCATGTAGCCCACACTGTAACTAACTGCACTGCCTGAAGAAATATCTTTTTTGGAAAAATGAAAATGTGATGTCAGAAAGGAGCAGACAGACAGTTCTAGAATATGTACATGAAGGATATATAGAGGATGCCAAACTGACTGTGAACTACTACATCACCAAGACAATGAAAGTAAATGCCTTTCGTAGCTAGCTACATTTTTCAGGGTTTAATTTTGTTTTAAATTCGGAAAGAAACGATGGTGTGTAAGTCTATGGAGCACAGACATGTAGTTGGAGCCTGTTGGAGTGTACTTATGCAACACTGCAATGGCCAGTCTGTGTTTGACATGGTGGCAGACAGTGGAGGGTCAGTAAACCGAATACACATCAAAACAGTGTCAACGACAACCTTACTTATATGAAATTATCGTCAGCCTGTTCTCATTCTGAAGTCATCAAATACTTGATGAGAACGTGGCTGGATGGAACCTGTCACGGCCATGTGATATGCCACTGGACACTGTCATGTTAAAAACCTGCCGGTAACAACATTATATAAGAAGCATGAAGGTCCCTATGGAGTGGACGGGAGGGGTGGTGGATTGATCTAACAATCCCGGGCCCTCATCGGTCAACCGTGTGGTATTTATCAACTTGCATGTATAGGAATGTGTGTAAATGCAAGTACAGCTCTGACCACGCTTATGCATATAATCTAGTAATGAAACAATGAAACTACAAATAGAAAGCATTACAAGTGTCACATTAAGCAATCTTAACATCAACAGATGTTTCAGTGTCCTTTAATGAAAAACATTAAATTAGTAATGTTGACTAATTACAGGTATGTGAAAGTTAGTGCCAAAGCTCAACTTCAAACCATGCACTCCCTGCAGAGCAAATGTGCGTGTATTTTCCTGAATAAATGCAAAAAATGACCAAAAATATCTTTACATCAGCCCCAGTTCATCTGCCCTAGAAAATAAAAACCTGTTATGATGGCACATTTTGGGATTTTGCCCCACAAACCCTGTTACCTTATACATCATGATGTGTTCCCACAGCTGAAATCCAATCATTTGAAATTATACAGAAATATGAAGTTCACAAAGCCTTTTAGCCAGAAATCCCACTTTACTGTACATTATTTCCAGTGCCAACAATGTCTGCAAACTGAACATATAGTATGTTGAGACCAGCTAGCACAGACAAATGTACACCTCCCTGTGTTGTTTAAGACACAATACTATACAAGTGGATGTAGCAAACATACCTACAACTGCTTCATGAGGAAATAACTGCCTGTTTCCAGAGGACTGTTTCAAATACTCAGGACGAAATCCTCAACTGAGCGGAAAAATGCAGCAGGTCAGAGAAGACATTCTTTGTCCTGCCAATGGTTCCAGAGATAGAGTGGTGATTCTTCATCGCTTATCTGAGCAGTATCTGTGTAGGTCACAGAGGCGGGGTAATGTCTTCCTGGTACCTTGCTAATGACAGGCCTTTCACTCCTCCTCCTTAAAGGTCATGACTAATTCCCTCCATCAGCCACCTTGACACTGTGCAGGCACAAAGAGGCCATAAAGCAGTCAAATATAAAACTCCAAAACTTTATGAGGAGCTGCTCGCTGGTTTAAAATGGATTATTGCAAAGGACCAGCCAAAAAATGACATGGCTTATTAAAAAATTACCTTCAGTGCTCTTCTCTAAAGGTCAAGACTAACAGCTTCCCCCAGGCTGGCTCCATGGCACACAGGTGGATGCTCAGGTAAAATATTTGATATCCTAGCAGGTGCTGGCAAATATCTCCCTGCTTAAGTGTCTTTGAGCAAGGCATTGATTCTACCAACTAAGTGTCTGACACTGACATTTTCATGGGAGGAAGCCTCATCTCTCCCGAGGTGCTGCTGGGAAGTGTTTCTGAAATAGGAAAGGGTGACATTATTCTCTAGACAGACAAAAAAAAATACTTGTTTCTAATTGGCTGGCAGGTGTCTTTACAACTGCATAACACTTAAAACAGTAAACTAATATAAAAACAGATACTAAATTGTATCAGGCGGGGGGGTTGCGACATTGCTGCATTTCGTACTGGAATTTCCATCTCGTTCTCATTTCGAAGTTATAAAATACCATCGTTTTCTCAGTAGTTTGGTGGAAGAAAATGCCACAAAAAGGCACCTTTTGCAGCGGTCTGATATACAGGTATGATATACCGCTGGAGGTGATCAGGTTGAAATGCTGCAACATAATACAAGGAGAAAAATGGTACACATAGGAGACACTCGAGATCTTGTGGTTATACATTATGGCTGTGATCATCTTTGGTGTGAGGATGCAGGCTGTGTGCCTGTGACTGAATCACAGCCATTATGATATACAGTATAACAGCATGACCTTTTGTGTGACATTGCTTGAATATTGTCTTTTCCTCTTTTCTGGGGCCTAAACCTAACCACAAGTTAACCACAGCATTGTTGAAATGGAACAAGTGTCCAAATGTGTTGTATCCGTGGTTTATATAAATATAAAATGCCAAAAATTTTTTTTGGTCATTGCTTTGCTACACAGCCAGAACACATTCGGCTGTGTTCCATGCTCTCAACAGTGAAGGAAGATAAGCATGTGGTGTCGAGCATCTTGAGGCAGTTTGGTGTTGTCCTGAGCAGGCCTGAGGGCCACACCTCACCCTGTTATCAGACAGACGGGGGGAATATTAAAGGACAGCACGGTCACAGCGGGGCTCTGCGTCCTCCTCTTTCCGTCCAGACAGCAGCAGACGCCTGTTGCTGTCTGCAGGCAGGCGACGCCACATCCTCTGTCTCCCATAAATCACCCAAAGATCAGCTGTGTCAGGACGCTGATTCTATCAGTGAGATGACTTCTGAGCAAGTGATGACGTGAGGCTAAGTACTTATGATGAACCCAGATTATGACAGCAGTCACAATTAGACACACCCATTCAACACTGAGACAGGGGCTGACGGAATAATAGCTGTGACTATCATCATAATTTATTGCATTATAATGCCACTGCCAATATAATGTATGTAGGAGACCGCTGTCCAGTCCGCTGCATCAGGACGTTCCTCCTCTGATCTTTTCTTATCTGCACCGTGAGCTGTATTTGTTTAAAGAGGCCTCTCTGCCCCTGTTGATTCATTACAGTCTTCTCTCTTCATGTAGCAGTGCGCCATTATCTAATACACTGCAGCCGGGCTGATTTACACTGACACTATCATCTGTATGTCAATACTGGGCCACAACAGAAGCAGGCAGCCTGCGACAATAGCCTAAGGCTGCTTTCATTTTCTCACTGCTGAGGCTCAGCTCAACAGTCGCATGTTGTCAGCCATCGGTAAGACAAAAACACGGAGCCGAGAACAGACTTAGGAGCTGGCAGTATTCAAAACCTATTCCTTTAACCATTTTTCCCTCAGTTATATATATAAATTTAAAAAATACACATACAAAGTTTACATAAACAGAAACACAACCAGGGCACAAAAACTCCTTTAACCATTTTAAACCAATGTCAGCTAACCAACCCTGTCAATATCTAAATGAGCATAGACATAACAGGGGAAAACTGGGAGCGGAAATGTCAGGAAACAAAAAGGTCACAGGTTCAATCTCTTCAACAACAACCAGATATACTGAATCTACATGCCCCTGGGCTGCAGGCCAATTCAATTTAATTCAGCTGAATTCAATTTTATTTTATTTATAAAGCCCATTGTCACAAATCACAATTTGCTTCAGAGGGCTTTACAGCATACGACATCCCTCTGTCTTTAGACCCTCTCAGGGACTAAAGAAAAACTTGCTAATAAAACCCTTAAACAGAGAAAAAACAATGGTAGAAACCTTGCTGAATAAAAGCAGAGGCTAAATGTCAACACATGCTTATCTGATGGCTATTGGCGGTCAGAAATAAGGAGTATTCCTCTGAGTGATGATCATGGCAGCTCAGCTGTCATCTTCAGGTTAAATAGTGAAACCAATCAAACTGTGCTGAACCTAGAGAGAATTACACAAACTGTTTTCTACGAAAAGTAACGCACCCAAATTTACATGCATATCCCACATATTCTGAAGGTTTGTAATCACATGACCAATGCGTTGACAGGAGTTAACAAGAGGGCAGCTCCAAGCAGTCTGATTTTTGTCCAAAAAAAGTGGAACGAGGGCAACGAGCAACTTGGACAAAATATATAGAGGATGGACAAAAAAAAAAATGGAAAAAAAATAAGCATAAAATTAGTAAAAACTTAAGCAAAAAGCTATGCTTGCTACATGCAAATGACAAATAAGATTTCTGTAAAATTATACATATATATATATATATATATATATATATATATATATATATATATATACATACATATATATATACACTCACCGGCTACTTTATTAGGTACACCTTGCTAGTACCGGGTTGGACCCCCTTTTGCCTTCAGAACTGCCTTAATCCTTCGTGGCATAGATTCAACAAGGTACTGGAAACAGTCCTCAGAGAGTTTGGTCCATTGACATGATAGCATCACGCAGTTGCTGCAGATTTGTCCGCTGCACACCACATCCCAAAGGTGCTCTATTGGATTGAGATCTGGTGACTGTGGAGGCCATTTGAGTACAGTGAACTCATTGTCATGTTCAAGAAACCAGTCTGAGATGATTCGAGCTTTATGACATGGTGCGTTATCCTGCTGGAAGTAGCAATCAGAAGCTGGGTACACTGTGGTCATAAAGGGATGGACATGGTCAGCAACAATACTCAGGTAGGCTGTGGCATTGCAACGATACTCAATTGGTACTAAGGGGCCCAAAGTGTGCCAAGAAAATATCCCCCACACCATTACACCACCACCACCAGCCTGAACCATTGATACAAGGCAGGATGGATCCATGCTTTCATGTTGTTGACGCCAAATTCTGACCTTACTATCCGAATGTCGCAGCAGAAATCGAGACTCATCAGACCAGGCAACGTTTTTCCAATCTTCTATTGTCCAATTTTGGTGAGCCTGTGCGAATTGTAGCCTCAGTTTCCTGTTCTTAGCTGACAGGAGTGGCACCCGGTGTGGTCTTCTCTCTGCTGTAGCCCATCTGCCTCAAGGTTCGACGTGTTGTGCGTTCAGAGATGCTCCTCTGCAAACCTCGGTTGTAACGAGTAGTTATTTGAGTTACTGTTGCCTTTCTATCAGCTCGAACCAGTCTGGCCATTCTCCTCTGATCTCTGGCATCAACAAGACATTTTTGCCCACAGAACTGCCGCTCACTGGATATTTTCTCTTTTTCAGACCATGCTCTGTAAACCCTAGAGATGGTTGTGCGTGAAAATACTCAGACCAGCCCGTCTGGCACCAACAACCATGCCACATTCAAAGTCACTTAAATCACCTTTCTTCGCCATTCTGATGCTCGGTTTGAACTGCAGCAGATCGTCCTGACCATATCTACATGCCTAAATGCATTGAGTTGCTGCCATGTGATTGGCTGATTAGAAATTTGCGTTCACGAGCAGTTGGACAGGTGTACCTAATAAAGTGGCTGGTGAGTGTATATATATATACATATAGACTTTTTCATCAAAGGACCCCTCTTCTATCACTGAGTGAGCTGATGACCCCTGACTCAGAGACATACTGTATGGACACATTTTATTTAGTGCATCGCAATAGTAATAGAAGTACAAAGCAACTGATAAACTGTGCAATTAAACAAAATAATGAACGAAACTGCAAGAAGAATGCATAAAACAAGCAATTTGGATGGATTTTGAGCAGACTATTTCTTGTGACTGTTGCACCTGAAATGAGTTTTCCTCATAGTTTTAGGATTTTTTTTATATGATTGTCCATCTGCATCATATGTTTTATTTTTAACAATCATACACACTTATAAGGTTGAGGTTGTTTTTTGAGAGGGTGAAGGCTCTGTGAATAGAGCTCATGGTCAGTTCTTCACTGTGCCCTTATCCTGTGAGTTTATACATTAGATAAAAACGTAAATCAGTTATAACAATTTAATTTGGTTCTACATACACAGTTTGAAGTACCTTGGTATCATTCCTTATCCAACCTTAATAACAATATTTCCTCTTTAATCTGGCTGGTTAAAAAGTTGAGCTGCTCCTTTAAGTCTTTGTTATAGTCAAGCAGCTGTAAATGACATCTACACAGGGCCAGCACACAGACAGCGCTGTATAGTTCAGCTTATTAAAACACTGAACGACTCCTTTAAAGCAGGAGCTTGTTTGTGTTGGTTGGGTGCCATCAGAGGTTACTGTATGGAACCAACATGTTGTAAAATACCCCACTGGACTAATTAGAACATCAAATGTGTCGGCTAACCTCCATCATGTCGACACAGGGTTTTTAATTGGCCGACATGTTGTTGTGTTGTCTCGTCTCACCTCAACAACAACATGAACACACACAGAGAAACAAATAGCGTCACATGAGTGTGTGTACACTAAAAAACACACACTTCATAGGAATACATGTTGTATTACTGGAGAGTAAAATTGTATTTTCACAGTGTAGACGCCAATGTGTTGAATATTACTCATCCATTAAAAACTAATGTACGGGGTGCCTGGGGGCTCAATGGATAGAGCGGTGCCCCATGTACAGAGCCCATGTCCTTGCCGCAGCAGCACACACTCAGCCAGTTATTTTGCTGTGCTGATGGTGTTGTTTTTATTATTTTTTCCTTTTTGACTATGCTTTAAAATTTCCCAAATATCAAAATAAGCTCAAACACACAGAAGAGAAGGGTGATGAACATGTAACCAAAATCACTGGATGCTTTAGTAATGAGTCAGGCGCTGTACCATTTAAAGAGAGATGCCTTTTAATAAAAACTAATCTGTCTCTGTAGTAGAAAGACACAAATACTTCTGACATGGAGCTACATGACCAGGGAAAAAGGATGCTTTTGCTCAAGAGGTAGAAAACCTACAACAACAGAATGCATTGCACCACACCAGACCAATAAATGCTCCCAATAGCAGGTGATGTAATGCAAACTCATATGTGTGAAACAATGTGTAGCAAGAAAAAATCACATTCCAGTTAAACAGAAAGCTAAACAGTTAGTTTCTAAAAACAACTGAGGTGTTTATATTTGATCAGAGCTGATTAGTTTTATCTAGGCAGTGGTTAGATGGAGAGAAGTTCACCTCAGTTCATTTGCACATCTTGTACAAAGCTGGTTGAAAATCGGCAAAGTATTCCTTTAGGGAATGTATTTCTGAAATTTTAGAATCAGGTGTTTTATCATTCCTTTCTGTTATGTGAATATATTGAAAAGTCATAATTTTACACAATTTATCAAATATCCATAACCGTGATACATCATAGCATTCTGTTTCTGCTCCTCACCTAAAACAGCAGTAATGAATGAATTTGTCTCTTCGGATCCACATGTACTGTTCTGGTGTTACGAGCCTCCATGGTGGAACACAATCCCACATCTGGAATTCAAGTGGTGAGCTTGCTTGCTTGACCACTGGCTTCGTAGGCTAGCTCTGGGGACGTGGAACATCACCTCTCTGGCGGGAGGTGGAGCACTACCAGCTAGATATAGCTGGGCTCACCTTCAGTTCAGTTCGCATACAAACAGCCGAAATTAGTTTCTTCCCCAGGGTGGCTGGGCTCAGCTTTACAGATAGGGTGAGGAGCTCGGACATCCAGGAGGAGCTCGGAGTAGAGCCACTGCTCCTTCTCCTCAAAAGGGGCTAGTTGAGGTGATTTGTGCATCTGATTAGGATGCCTCCTGGGCACCTCCCATTGGAGGTGTTCTGGGCACGTCCTTCTGGTAGGAGGCCCCGGGCGGATCCAGAGCACGCTGGAGGGATTACATATCTCATCTGGCCTGGGAACACCTTGGGGTCCCCCAGGATGAGCTGGAAAGCATTGCTGGGGAGAGGGACATCTGGAATGTCCTGCTCCGCCTGTTGCCCCCGCGACCCAGCCCTGGATAAGTGGAAGAAAATGGATGGATGGATGGATGTTAGCAATTAGCGGCTAAGTCAAAGAAGAAGAACAGTTGTCGTCAATGTCCGAAACCTGTGAAAACAAGAAGGTTCCGGAGATTCCTACCCTCCAAGCTAGGATGAGATCAGCTGCTAATATGATGTGATTGACATGTTATTACTTTGTTGATGTTTAGAAAAGTGCTGCCGATCCATATGTCACACCAGAGGCTGACTCTGTTGAGTTATATGTCACGCCAGACATGCCTCTTTTGATTGAAGGATGCTGCGATACGGTGTATTATCACACACTGGAGCGGCATGCAGTATTCTATGTGAACATGCAGGGGTGGCCCTCTTGCCCCATCTCTGTGTAAAAGCGGCTTGTGTCTGACAGTGTGTTTTGTTGCCGTGATGTACAGCGGTGCACTCCCCTCCAGGCTGTAAGTAGGCAGGAAGATACTATCAGCTGGCAGGACAAGCAGACGTGTCAGCTCCACAGAATCCATAGTCAGGGCCAGAGAAGGGGCCTCAGCCTCTTGCATTTCAGAAAGTGAGCTCCTTACCTGGGCATTTTTTGTCGCTCCGTGTTCTGTGTCACCTTGTACAAATGTTTTGATTCAGAATTGATTGCCATCTTGCTGAGGCTGTGCACATTTAGTGTGTGAGAACGACACAGAAACATGAGAGCAGACACGGAGGAGAGAAAAAGGAGTACCTTTTTACGAGCTAACTTCATGCTCTAATGAATACAAATGGGCCCTCATCTACTCCACTTTGCATGGCTGGTGGAGGGCAGTGTGTGACACCAGCAGGTCCAGCTCCACGGACACTAAAGGAGCTAATCATTACCCTTTCAGTGGCTATCTATCACCAGGCTAGCCCCACTAATCTGCCTGTGTCTGCACATGATGGATGTTTTGCTACCTCTAATGCCAGCTCGCTCGTGCATGCAGACAGATAATCAGAAAGGGAAGTGAAAGCATATCTCATCATTACGATTATGATCCATACCGACGAATTACTAGCGAGGGGTTTTGGTGCTCTGCAACTTGCTCTCTGATGACATTCATAATCATTGATCACTGTGGAGATCCTGCTGGTGATTATAAATGAGTTATGGCAAAGAGCTGAAAGATGGATGGGAGGTGTCTGACTGGATATGGAAATAGAAAGATATATGGGTTAAACTGAGGTTGTTGTAGGAGCACAGGTTTCCCCAAAGATCATTTTGATCCAGTGGCGGAAGAAGTATTTAGATTCTTTACTGAAGTATAAGTACTGATACCACCCTGTGAAAATACTCTGGTACAATCCTGCTATGAAAATGGTTCTGAAATAAAAGTAAGTATAATTAGGAAAATGTACTTAGTGTATTAAAAATAAAAGTACCCAATGCAGAAAAAAAAATCTTTAAAACACACACGCACACAAAACCCCCCAAAATTATCAAAAAAAACCATCCCAAAACTCAAAATTATTAAAAATAAATTTAAAAAAACATCCAAAACCTCTTAATTATTGTATAACAGAAAAAAAACAAGCAAAATCCCAAAATAACCAAAACAAAATCAAGATGTTTTTTTCAAAGAAAAGAAAGACTCAAATGTTTATCAAAATAGTTGCGCAATTGATTCACTGTGAATTGATTGATTAATCAACTGTAGCTGTACTTCTATAAACTGTTCGGTCATATAAGTAATAATAAACCATCATAATTTAGACATTCTTCTTATTTTATGCAAAATTCTTAATATATAAAGTAACTAAAACTGTGTGGTAAATGTTGTGAAGTAAAAAGTACAATATTTCCCTCTGAAATGCAGTGGAGTAGAAGTATAAAGAAGCACGAAAAGAAAATAATCACCTATATTGCAACTACTTTATATTCATTCTTGGGTACAGTAATGAGTAAATGTACTTTATTCCACCGTGAGCCAGGACATAAACGCAGGCCGTCTCAGTGCTGATGTCTACTGTAGATAACTGGGTTAGAAATTGCTCTGCAAGACCAGAGCTGATGTTGTTTGTGCAGCTCAGATTTACAGGAGCTCTTCTAGCATGTTGCGAAGGCCAAACACTTTCAGGCTGAAAACAGAAGCCTCTAGAAGTTGTGAAATGTATTCATCCAGGACAGAGAGAGCTGATGGGATGGAGGGATGGTAAACAAGCCAAAAAGACCCCTTGAGGTTAAGCCATTGTGCCAGCTTGCTAATTTCTGCCTCGTGGTCAGGCGTTGTTGATTCCAGGAGACTCTCTTTCTGTAAGAGAGCGTCTGAAGGGGTGGTGGGAAGAGGGTCGGTGGGAGCGTAATCCTTGGCCTTTTCATTGGCCTGTAATGATTCCGGGGCTCAGCAGTTAATAGGGCATTATCGCGGCCCCTACCTGGCCGGACAGCTGATTAATGTCAGAGGAGAAGACACGGGTCCAGGCTGGGGCCTGATAAAAGGGCGTTGGGATTGGAGGGAGCAGGATGATGAATGTGCTACAGAGCCCACGCCCGTGTCTCATTAAGCGCGCCCCTACTCTTTGGCGTTGAGCTAATGTAGCGCGTCGGTGCTGCGACCAGCTTGGCCAGCTCAGGAGAGAACACTGTGGGTTCTGAAGAGCGAGGCAAGATGAGGAGCAGGGAGGATGGTATGGAGGAGGTGGATGGGAAGCAGGGCTGGGATTGATAGTGACCTGTCTGGCAGCAGCAGCTAATTGAGGATAGTTTTCACATGTCTACACTGATTCAGATAGTTTTAAAAATGCATCTTTTTTTCCTGCTCTTTTAGCTTACTATAATAATACTGACTAGTGTGTTCTGTTTTGTTGTTGTTGTTGTTGTTGTTGTTGTTGTCTTTCCAATGTTATTCAGTGTGTGAAATACACTTTGATGATCGGTAAACAGATGCCTTGTGCAGTACCTCCAAACCAGACATTATCAATATTAGCCAATCAATGTGAGTATCAACACCACATGAATGAACATCCTAGCGTATATGCCATGAAAACCTAATTATTGTTCATTGTTCACCGCTGATAAGAAATGACATCTGGTACACGCTAAGTGTATGTAAAAGCAAATACCCCACTTTAGAATATGCCAGAATTTTCCTTTAAAGCTAAAGCTGTTAACTTTACTATGAAAAAAAGCTTTTTTTCCCCATTTGCTTAGGCTATCACAATATTCTCACAGCATTTAATTAGACAGATAATCTGTGAAAAAAAAATCATATTTCTCTGCCTACTGCCTACTATTGATTTGTAGCACTTGGAATGGCTTTATATGTGAACCAAACCATACACAGCTGAGGAGTATCTAATGCAGTTGTCAGTCATGTCAGTCACTCAGTGAACTGCAGTGCTGATCAAATGTGAATCAAGATTCTGTTAGTGCATTGTCTAGTTCTGATGTTGGGATCATATCTGAGTGTACTTTTTAGATGTAAAATGAGAAGGTTGGTTTGTCAGTGAGCAGTGCTTGGTACATACGCAAGTTAACTGCTTGCAACATGGTGCTCAGGACACAAACTTTCTCATGTTACAGCTTAACAGTACACTCAAATTCAGGCTTCTACCTATGACCAAAATGCAACATATTTTTTGAGTGTGTAAGTTTAACGTGGTCTCATTTATGCAAGTGCCTGATGCAGACTGAAATCTCTTCTGACCCATAAAGGAGTCTGACGCTGGTCAAATAAGTATTGGTCTACCTTACATAGGTAACATAGGTAACAGCCTTACATCCGGTGTATGAAAATTCTATATAATCACTGCACTGCATCTTTATTAAAAATGCTGATCTGGTTACATCTTTCACCATGTTCAGATGTTGTCTCACATCATCCATTCCCAGTAACCTCTATTACTACAGGCAGAGTGGAAACACTGGATAGTTTTGCAAATTAACTTCAGAGGATTTGATGTTTATCACATGTTTCAGTAATATTTGCTGCTGTTGAACACACGGCTCTGCTGGCGCACCGCAGCAGCAGCTCCAGTCCAAGGTATCACATTGATTTTGCACAGGCTACAGTAAAAGGCAGGGCTTGAAACTAACAGAGTTCTGTCATCCAGGGGACAACGGAAACGGTGTCTGAGACAAAAAGATCATCTTCTACAGGATGCTGTCGGGATAAAAGGATGCACTAAACTCACTGTTAACACGTCAGAGGACACACACTTTAGTTTCCCTGAAAATGCTACTGTCAACAACAAATCTGTGTTGACATCGGCAGAGGAAGAGACAGATGACTCACGTAGTCATCAAACTCACAGATATTCCCAACATAAACTTTTGTTTCACCTCATCCCTGATCCACAACACCTAAGATCCAGATCATCTACCCCACCAGCACTTCATCCCCCTTTCCACTTGACCTAGGTATAGACTACCCATGTGCAGAAGAGCCCCTTTCAGTGAGAGCTTTGTTTCCCACCGCCATACAAGCTCTTAAAAAGTAACCCCTCTTTATGTTATGGAATTTCAGTCTGTTCTGTGTTGTAAATGAGCAAGTTATGGTTCTATAAACTTTGTGAGAATGGTACAATGCAACCAATGCAGTGTTTCAGTAATGTTTTCAGCAGAAAGTTTTCTTTTAGTTCCCAGAATGTTCTAATTTAAGTTAGGGCAACATTCGCGATAGAGAATGTAAAAAAAGTTCATTTATTTATTTAATTTTTATTTTATATACATATATATATATATATATATATATATATATATATATATATATATATATATATATATATATATATATATATATATATATATATATATGTTTTGGGTTTTTCTTTGGTAACACACATTACATTACCTCAATAACATGCCCTGAATGTCTCTTTGTTCTTCATTTATTCTCTTCATTTATAACATTGTGGGAATGTTTTATAGAAAGAACATTTTATGATCCTTCACCTCTCAACATCAACAGAACATCCTCAGAATGTTGCAGGTATAATGTTACAGGCATAAACTGTACATCAAAGATAAACAAATCTCTCTTTTGTGGTCTTATGGATGATGAAAGCACTTACAGGGAGCTCTTTCAGTGATTCTGACTGTTGGAGAAAACACTAAAGAGTTTTACCTTTTAATTGTAACCATGCATGAACAAGAATACCCTTGAGTTTACACTCATTTTAGGTGAACTCACAAGAGAAAAGATAGATAATACACCTGAGAGCATTGTATAGGTCTTCAGGTATACACCTATTTCCTTTAAGTTCTGCTGTATTTTATGGGCATTAAAGTCCGTTTTGTATGCATTATACAGACATGGTCACATAGTTATTGGGCAGCAGTTCCCATAGCTGTAACATAATCTAACCATGATAAGCATGATTGGCTTAAGTTTTGAGAAGTGTTTAGATTATTTTGCATGACAGGAGGACTTAGAGCAAAAAAAAAAAAAAAAAATCAGATCATGAAGAAGCCAGCTTGCCAGTAGGCAAGCGATTCGAAAAAGGGCGATTCGAAAAAGCCATATTTCACACTTTTTTGTCGTTTCTAGGCCACATGATGCTATGGCTACGTGCTTGTCAGTAGGAACTGGCTCCCTCACAATGCAGCAGGCACGACAAGAGCTGTTATTGCATCGTGTAACTCTTGAAAAGTTGGGTTGATCATCCAGAAGTTTTGAATCCACAATTCCTCTGTGAAATCGTGACTATCAGCTCCCAGAAATCCTTCAAATGTGGCTCCTCTCACGTATAAGGGGCTTGCCTTTTCATTATGGCTCCATAACACGCCTATGTGGCCTTGGATTGGAAATAATGAGTATGGTGGCTGCAATAGAAATAAAGCTGCTAATATCTGAACATCCATCACCATGCTTCTTGGAATGTTATCACCAGTGGAGAAGTTGCAGAACATCACTCAGTTGCACAAATTTGTAACTCAGCGGAGTGTGCAGAGGAGTGGCCATACAGAGTCAACCCGTGCTGCAGTGCAGTATGGGATATTTAATCATGTAAAGTTATTTTATACATTTGCATTGTGGATCTTTGGTTAGCTGTATTATCTACTGTTAATGTGGCCCAAAAACCTTTGATCCATAAAGCTGCTGATCACACTCCATTCATAATATGAAGTTCTCTGTGTGTGTGCGGCTGTTTGTGAGTGTGTATGCATGTCGTGTGTGTCTGTGGCACATGCTAAACATTTATGAGGTTGTATCCTGTCTCATTTACTGCCACCAGCTGTACGCCCACTGCCCCCCTCACCCCCACCGCCTCTCCCTCACACCCGCCCATAAAAAGCCAATTACATCCAGGGCTACGGAGCTCATTGATACCTAATTAGATTATTGTTGCGAGTGCTGTTGCCCTTGTGGCTGACGTGTAATGTGACAGTGTCTGAGTGATAGAGGGCGTTGTCCTGGGTGAACCCCTGACCCCAGCCCGCATCAGAGGGGTCAGAGAGCCACATTCAAATGAGGAGGTAAACCCCGTCTGCTGCTGCTGATACACTCAACCACCCTCACCCCCCACCCCAGCCTCACCAACACAGTCTGTGCACATGAAATCTTTCTGCTTTCTGAGCTATCAGAGATCAGGGGGGCAGTGGAAAAAAGGTAAATGCTCACATAATGATAAAAACAAGTTTTTCTTTAACCCTTTGAAACCTGGATCAGCATTGGTTTTCTTGTGCTGTGTTCAGGTGCCTTTCCAAGTATGGAACCCTCCAAAACCTGAGCAAATTGGTTTGATTTTTGTTTTTAAAAAATGGAAAAAAGGCAGTGATCCAACTGGCAAGAAATATCCCACAAATTTCAAGAAATTACTTAAAAATGACAAGAAAATGACCGGAAAATTAAATTTTAAAAAGGTGTGGGATGGACATTAGAAAATTATCCCCTCCCCAAAATTATATTTAAAATTATATATAATAATAATTATATTTATTTCAAATTATGTTACTGAAAAAAATGTGCACACCTTTTGTATACATACATATGTTTTTCTTTATTTTTAGCACTTTTAGGGTCAATATTGTTATTTTTACTTTAACTTTTGTTTTGCTTATTTTCAGGTACATTTCTTGTAACTTTTTTTTTTTTACTAATTTCTTCGTATTTTTTGGTCGTGTCTTTTTAAGTTGCTTATTGCCCTCACTCCATGTTTTAAAAGAAATCAAACGAGTTTGCTCAGGTTTAAAAGCATGACATTTAGACAGCTGTAAAAGCTTAAAACTCAGGTACAGATCAGTTTGATACTACTGTAAGCTATAAGTGCACACTGTAAAGGCTATGATACAGGAAGAACTACACAGAACAACAATAAATGATATAACACAGAACAATATCATGTAACAATAAAAATGCAACCTTCCACAGTCTGTCTGCATCTGTGGGAACTCTTGTGCAAAACATGCTATCCTCTTCAAAATATGCACTTTCAAAAAGCAAATGACCCAACCTACTGAAAAATTACATGAAACATTAAATCGCTGCTCATGCTTGATTGCATCAATAATAATATCAGTAATGTAATGATACAGCACTTAATCATGTAAAGGATCTAACTGCTTCCTCCAACACATTTATATGCATGAAAACAAAAGTGAATTTGCACTTTCAGTCTTTTTGCACTCGCAGTCTGCCTGAAATTCTGATCAGGCAGAAGCTAATTACACAATCAGGAACTGGGACTGCTGCTGTCAAGCCAAATTCTGCAAGTCAAGCTGTAAAGGTGTAGTGAGTTTATGGATGGGATTTGTTGCACTGGGGGGCATACAATGAAGCAAGATAAGTGCCCTAGCGAGGTATGTTGAGTATAAAGCCAGGGTTTTCTGAACTACAAAGGTGGCTCTCTTTTAACTTGGCTGGATAACCATGGTAACCTATGTGACAAACTTAACCTGGAGCAAGTTATGTTCTGAGTTTCGACTTGAAATCAGCTGAAAAGCATCTTTCACATGTTCTCTGTGGGGAGTCACTCTATGATCAGTGTCCGCATATGAGCCAAACATGTTATACGTCATACAACTTGCTGAGCTGTAATGTTACATAAATGTCTCCTAACAAAGATGCGCAGTGTCCTGCTGCAGTGTGTCCGCACGCTCCGCGGCTGTCCTCGGCTAAGCCAGGTTAGCCGAGGCCTGTGGCTCAGAGGTAGAGTGGGTCGTCCTCTAATCAGAAGGTCAGCAGTTCGATCCCCAGCTCCTCTGGACAACATGTCGAAGTATCCTTGGGCAAGATACTGAACTGCGTCATCCTGAACTGCGTCATCGGAGTGTGAGTGTGTGTGAATGATCAGAGAAGCAGGTGGCACCTTGTATGGTAGCCTCGGCCACCAGTGTGTGAATGTTTGTGTGAATGGGTGAATGTGACATGTAGTGTTAAAGCGCTTTGAGTGGTCAATAAGACTAGAAAAGCGCTATACAAGTATAGTCCATTTACCATTTACCATTTTACCATGTGACAAGTTTGGAGTGAGAACATGTTGACCTCCTTCCCCTAATCCTAACCATCCGTGCCAGCATTTGCTTTTGTTGTAGTCCTCCTGGTTTTGCTTGCCATGACCTTTTGTTGCCTAACATAACCACATGCAGCATCATCCCACCATGTGCATTTGTTGACATCACGGTAGCGGCATCCTGGAATGTAAACAACAGATGCCGAAGAATACCTAGAGTGTAATATGTAGATGCGAAAGGCCACTGGAAAGCAGTCACGTGACAACTTGGGATAAACAACCAGAAACAATGGAAGAGGACATCACAGCCCTGCCAAAGCTTGACTGACAGGGGATGTTGGTGATTAGG
Organism: Plectropomus leopardus; assembly: GCF_026936395.1. Taxonomy (NCBI): domain Eukaryota; kingdom Metazoa; phylum Chordata; class Actinopteri; order Perciformes; family Serranidae; genus Plectropomus; species Plectropomus leopardus. Next base: position 1,926,693 of record NC_142185.1, read on the forward strand.
AAGCTGTCCAGAATATCTGTAATGCATTAAATGTTAGGAGGACTCACTGGCACCTCACTACCTAATCACATTTTTTTGCGCAGGTCTTCACATGTTAAGACTGTGTTACCTTAGCTCAGACTGAGGCACTGTGTCAGTCTGCACATTATTACTATATCAGCTGTCAATATGTCACAAACCAGCTTATACAATCATTCATATATGCATATGTATGTGAAGTGATTGTGATACTGTAGTATGAAGAGTGGCAACAGTGAAGTTACAATGTGTCACTATGGATGAGTGTAAATACATGGGTCCATCAGCAGAATAACACATTCATGAAGTGAAAGATACCACAGTGACATTCACAGCACCGACAAAACCTCTTAAAAAGACATCAATATCAAATTATTGTGTACAGAATAATAATGAGCCAAAGATTGAGCCCTGTGGAGCTCCACCAGGGATTTCATGTTCTAAAAATATGAATAATTAGATTAGTCATTGAATAAAGCATACATTCAAAGATGGCTGTTAGAAAAGGAGAGCATTCTGCTCCTTTGATAGCACAGTCTGCTACTGAGGTGTGTTTGAAGGGTAAATGTGTACAGTGCAGTGTCTATTGAGAAAACCCCCCAGCAGCTACACTGTGGGTGGCAGGGCGGCACAGTTGTTTAGGGATATATGACCCCATGGAGGGGTCAAAGGTTTATTAAAGAACCAGTAAGTACTTGTTCAAAATAGAGCTCTGACCCATTACGCTCTCTCCCCACCCCCCACCTGCTCTGCACATACACGGCAAACACACACATGCTCACATTGCACCTGTTCAGGAAATGGTAGTAGATGCACAATGGGGGTAGAATAAACACTGCAGCTCTATAGCTTAGTGATTTATGTAGGATATGAGTATTAATGAGCAAAATCATGTTATACACAGTATTAACCCTTTAGAACCTGTATCATAGCATTTAAAGCTATGGAAAGAGTTAAGCATACAGGTATGTAAATTGCGGTGTATGGTTGAAAATGATCAAAGGGAAAACAATCAGTTTAATAAAGATAACAGAAATTTCCAATACAGCATGAAATGAGCTGAAATGAGAAATAAGGAATAATCTGCAACAGCAGCAGTGTGGTAAATTTATGGGACTCTCCAAATTGCACAAACATATTTTGTCTGTAAGTATCTATCTATCTATCCATCCTCACAACTGGTAAAGAATCCGATTCTGGTTGAAACTATTCTAAAAGGGCACACTGTAAACATTTTGAGTATACACCAAAAATCAGTCAGCTATCAGCAGCGTCAGTCCAGTAATGATGTGAAAAGAAGTGAGTGGGCGCTGCTACACATAAAGCCTGGTACTGACTGTTGTCATTAGATTTCTGACATCAAGTTGTATCAACAAGGTCAAGCTCTAGTTGTGTCTCGCATCATTGAGCCTGACCTCCCCCTCATCCCCCTGAAACACACACCAGCCTTCCTTTCCCATCCTGAAGAGGGAACAAGACTTTCTCAAAGTCATATTAAAAGAGGCTAAAACTCTCTTGTGAATCCTGTGAAGCATTGATGTCTAGACGGCCGCTCTCCCATGAAAGACTCGGAGGCCTCGTCCCTCACGCTCATCCTCTCCTCCTTTTGTCTTGTCCCTGTGTCCCTCTATCTTCCCCGCTGGCACAGGACAATTACCAGCCAGCACTACTTCCTAAACGTGTCGTCGGGGGCCGAGCGATTCCCTGTCGGGCCCCGGCAGCCAGGGTCCGAGGGCGGGACCCCCGTGATCGACCATGCAGAGCCGCAACACAAGAGAACGGCTGGCTGCTCTCCAAGGCCTGGCGGATGCAGGTGTCAATCACGGCAGAAGAGGACAGTGGGAACAAATGACCCTGATGACAGTAGGCTGGATTTTTATCTGGCACGATCATGAACAGCTGACATGATATTAGTGCATGATGTTTAGGCAGACCCACAATTAAAGGTGGAATAATATATTTTGATCTTGATCAGAAGTCTTTCTTCATGTAAGAGCAATGTGCAGTCCAAAGGTTTACAGCTCACATCGTACCCTCTCCACATCTTTTTATTTTCCAAATTGGATCCTGCATGCTATCTCTTAGCATGCCTCCCTGGGCTTATCACAAGCTAATGACTACATCGGCACACCCGCGAGGGGGAGGTCCAACAGTGTGTCTCGGTCTATTCATGCCAGAGGGGCCTCTGCCACAAAAGGCCGTCCACAAAAGACCCCTCTTATTCTCTCATTATTGACACCCTTAATTGTTTGTGCTGTCTGATAATGGCCCTCAAAGCCTCGCCGTATCAGCAATAACCTTCTGTCTCAGTTGTATGGGGTGGATTGGGGGTTGGGGAGCTAATGTAGCCTCTCTCTCTCTTATTCTGAGGCATGTGCCACTGCTGGGGGACAGAAATAAATGTTGAACCATCAACAGGGGTTTTGAGCCGTGCTTTCTGCCACTTTCACAAGGTTGAAGTGCTCTGTATTCATAACTGCTGCCTGAATTTTGCACAAGTGCGTGTAAATTCTCAAACCCTCCGGAGGTCATCAGGGAGTCCCATTTCCATATTGTTTATTAGCAGCTTTGTGTGTTTGCCAGCACTGCAATTCGAATTCGGAACCACGGGCACTTTGCGATATCGTTGTCTTATTAATTACGTGCGGGGGTGTAAGTACAAATCTCTTGATACGTCAGGCATGGTCTTCAAAGGCGCTGCTTTATTATGAGAGGAAACGTTAGCCTTAATTAAACGACACACTTTTATTAGCACAGCGTGTAATAGTGGCTTCCATTCCTGTCAGCGCTGAATGCCTGACACTGGTGGTTATGCCAGTCAATGGCCTTTAAGAAATAACAACTGTCTAATCCCATTGCAACTTGTGTAATTAGAGCGAATGCTCTTGTCATTAGGCAGCCACAAATTGCCCACTTACCCTGGCTGATAAATATTTGAGAGACACTTCTTATAAATTGTTAGGGTATTGAAAGGAATTTGCCTGAAAGCAAATTAATAAGTTATTTATGAGGAGTGTTAATCAGTTATCTCTCTGCATTCATAGCTGCACTGCATGGATTGGAGTACAGTAGGTCTAGTCATTGAGACAATAGCAGGCTGTACTCAACTTCGTGCTGAAACTTTTAGACACACACACACACACACACACACAGTACTCATGCTAATAATGCACACTCACACACCCTATAAAAACTATAAATATATATTTAAAAAGTAACTGAAGTAATTGTCCCCTCCATTACACCCTACCTTTGAATGAGCACAAATTCAATGATGCACCTTTATAAAAAAACAAAAACAAAAAAAAACAATCAAAACCTTTAATATGAGCTTTTTCATTCATTAATTTACTGTAAATGCTTTTCCTTTTAAGGGTCACACCTCTGGCAGGGTACACCCTGGAAAGGTTACCAGACCATCTCAGGGCTGACACATAAGCCACTTTTACAGAGATGGCACTTTAGTAGCACAATGAAGTTCCCCTTTATACCGCACTTGCATTTTTACATTGAACTAACCTACAGTGGCATCATGTCGCTCCAGTGTACACTGCTTCGTGGCATAGGTGGTCAAAAGAGACATAATGGGCTTGACGTTTAACACACGAGTGAAGACTTCTAGCATGACATATAACATATGCATCAACAGCACTTTCTAAACAGTAACAAAGGCATAAAATGTCAATAACAACCACTTACTGTCTAATATAGTGGCTCGGTGGGTGAGGAGCTCCAGAATCTCTTTGTTTTCCCAGTTTGCGGACATTTACAGCCGCCGTTCTTCTGCAAATTACCTGCCATGCTAACATCTGCTTTTTAAAAGTCCCGCAGTGGGTCACACACATAAGCACATCTTTAAATCGTCACACTCATGCTGCTCATGGCTTTATGTTTTACACGGACCTTGCTTCGGCGCTGTTAAAACCTCCGTTTTTGGCTCAGAGGTGAGACCATAACTTTGCAACCATCCAAGATGCAGTCACAGAACAGTAACAGTGTTTAGTTAAGATTCAAGTGAAAGCTGAGTTTAAAGATCAGTATGGTCCATGCAAGCGCAGAGGAAGTAGTGGGTTAGGAAGTAGGGAAGGGCCATTAACCCCCGCACACTTAATGCACCTAGCCAACATTTGCTTGAACTGGTTGATGTATCATGGCTGGAGTATTCCCATCATAAGATGGTCTGTAGTTAGTGATTATTTGCATACAGATGACTATGTAACAGTAGACATTGTTAGCAGCAACTGTGATAAAAGTACAGGGCCTTCATTGGGCCACAGTGATAACATATAAGCGTTCCAGTGTGGGTGTTGTCACTCTAAATATTGTTGGTCACACTGTGGCAGCAGGGGTGATGATAGGCACTGAGCAGAGAGAGAGGTGGCTGAGGTGACGGTGGGAAAACTGAACAGGTCTATTTGTAGTGGCTGCACCACAGAGGGGGTTTTCAACACTCCCACAGAGTGGAGATAATGTAGGGCAATATGAGTTCCTCCTCTGTCTAGACAAGGTTTGTTTGGCTGAAGGGACAGAACTGCTGGAGGAATTGATTGTTTCACTTTATTATTCCAGAGGGAATTCAGTGTGGGCACAAATTTGTATATATACAAACAGATCATGCATACCTAAAGGAAAATAATCAGCAGACATGGGCAAACTATAGTCTGTACATTTCAAACACACAGTAAAAAGTACACAATACTATGTAACGCCAATATTTCCCAGAAAGGGCTGTGCGTTATGGTGAGTTAATTCCAAACATGAAGCACGCAATTCAAGTGGTGAAATTATATTCAGAGTTAATGCAAAGACATGAATAGATGCCATTGCTCATTGGATGGCGCAAATGAAGAAGTTACAAGAAATTTCCGTCCTTCACATTTTGCGTAAGTTTAAAATTTTCATTTAAACTACTTTTCATTTAAAGTACAGCATTGTCCTCAGCACTCCCAGTAAAGAATTGTTCCTCTGATGTCACCAACTAGCGTGTCGAAAGATGGCTGTGCCCTGCTGATAAAAACGTGCTAGTTTTCTTGCAAATATGGATGCCATATCTTGCCTAAGGTAGACGTAGTTACATTATAATGCTCTTGAGTCCAGGTTTTTGTATATGTCTTGCCTTTGCCTGCATCGTCACATCTTTTTTCATTTGTTTCACAAAGAGTAAATTCATGCAGGATGATATGGCAGATTGTGGGCCGGAGCTCTCACGTGTTGCATTTAAATCAAATACTGACTTAAATCAGCGTTTTTTCAGTCAGCAGATACCACCACTTTGTCAGTGATTTCAGTATCAGTCACTGACACCAAAAGGCACTTATGCAGCAGCATGATATGCCGCCCATCATTTTGTGACACAGCCAGACAGCACTTGGCATGGCAGTATGATACGCAGATGGGCAGTGTAAGTCGAGGAATACTTGTTGTGGCCATGTGATGTGCTGCTGGATGGCGACAGTTTGAAACACTGCTGGCACGTCAACAACAGATGCAGGAGGACACCAAGTGCTTGATATGTAGACATGGAAGTCCACTGACAAAGTTGTGATATGAGATAACTTCGGATGTGGTGCAAGTATATTGAAGTTGATGTCTGTCACAGAGTTGAATAGGCGTTTTCTAGGCTTGAGTAAACTAAATAAAATCTTGGTTGACTGATATTCTACCTACTCTTCAACCACTTGATTGGTCAATGGGGAAAACAAATATGTGCATTACCTCTACATTAACTGTGACAATAACATTAACTGTACAATCCCTTCACTGAACCTTTTGTACATACATTTTGTGTTCTTTATTTTCTATTTTTTCTTTTATATTTTCCGATTGCTTCTATATCTTTATCTTATGTCTTTATTATTTAAATTCAATATTTTTATTCTTCCTTTATGTTAATTGTTATGCACCAAAACACCAAGTCAAATTCCTTGTATATGAAAATGTACGTGGCAACATAACTGGATTCTGATTCTGATTCTGAACTAAACGGCCACAATGACTGCACTACAAGTGAAAGCAGTGCACCAAAGCTTTTCTTTTTCTTCCTGAGGCCAACATTGCAATTAGACTCGAGAGCAACACTTTTTTTTCTTTTTTTTTTTTGTAAAGATATTTAGCTTAAGGTAAAAATTGCATAAATGAAAAATTGTGAAGATTAAATATACCAATGGGAAACATGTCAATTTCAGAAAAAAAACTTGATGCTTGCATGAGGTAGTATATCAGGTCATTCAAAAAAGCCATATTTTGTAAACTTACAATGAAAACAATTTTTGAGCTTGTATAGGTCACATGATGTACAACAAACAAGGTTGGTAGGAACTAGCTCCCTCGGACATGATGCAGCAGGCACTATGAGAGGTGTTATTTCATCGCATAACTCTTTAAAAGTCCAAAAGTCCACAATTCCTCTGTGTAATGGTAAACTATCACCTCCCAGAAATCCCTCATACATGGCTGCTCCCACGTATAGGGGACTTGTCTTTCTATTATGGCTCCATAACACGCCTACATAGAAGGTAGAAGGTAGATTTATTGATCAAGATTACACTTGACCTTGATTGGAAATAATGACAGATAGTGTGGTGACTGCAATAGAAATAAAGCTGCTAATGTTTTGAACATCTACCACCATAGTTACTGGAACGTTATCGTGTGGTGAGAAGTTGCAGAGCATCACCCAATGGAAACACAGTCATCTCGCAATTGTGCTTTATCGACATTTTGAAAATATTACTTAAGGTTTGCCCAAATCTGTAATGGAAACCTGCCTACTGTCACTTTTCACCCATCGTTCTAATCGAAGGCCAACCATCATGTCATGCACAAGCACTACGTTTAACAACAGTGGTCTGTCCTCTCTCCCTGTGTGCTTGAACCATCCATCATCCAGAGCAAGTACTGTACTTTACCTTGCACTGACATTTGACCACCGCAGATATTCTGTATCACCAAAGCATCTCAACTAAAAACACGGCACATTCAAACACTCCAGTGCTAAGAGCAGGGTGTTTTCAGAAGAGCACCTGGCTTTTTTTTTTTTTTAATTTAAATTTGGTGGACACATGGCCCTTTTTAAAAAACATCAGCAATGTTGTGACCAGTGAGGGTTTGGTCGGAGAAGAGCATATCGACCAACCAGTCGACCAGCTGACCAGAGTGTGTCAGCCCCAGAGTCCTCACGATGCAGCCCACCCACATCCACAGAATTTGAGAGCTCTGACCGAGTCCCTGACCCTCTCTGCATTCTTCACTCTCTCTATTAGGACCCCTCTCGATCACACACATTCGCCCTCATAGGGGTGTGTATCTTCAGAACTATTGATGCTATCTGAGTAAAGCATGTAAACCTAAAACTGTCCTTTTACATATCAACCAGAAACTCTCCCTGTGCATCTGACAGCACTTCAAACCTCACCCCTGCAGACTGGCTGGATCCTCTTACTTGTCCTGTTGCTCTGTAACTCATTCAGGGCGTTGACAGTGATGAAACCAGCTCCTTTTCCCTGACCGGCACTCCTGCTGCCATTTTTGCCAGCCCAAAGAGCGCCTCCTCCTCCATTCCCCCCAATGTGAGACAGCTGGCCAGCAAAGTGCCGCACAGCTTCTGTCTTACTGAAACACTGTTTGGGTACAACTATGTGGAATTATACAAAGCTTAAGTTCAAACATTATATCCATGCTAGCTGCTGTCCCACTAGCTTCTAACACAATGGAATCTTTCATTTAGGCTTTCTCCTGTCTGTCTCTGAAAAAGTGAGACATATTTCTGGTATTAGGTATTCATATTCTAAGATAAATGAGTATCCACTTGATGTTATTGTTATGATTATAACAATAGAGGTGGAAATTACCACTTACCCTGCTGATTCAAAGCGTTTCATTCAGTTCAAATAAAAGATTTGTAGTCGACAATTTAGTTCATCATTTTGATTCATAATGCCCTGACTTTCAGTGCTGCCTCGGACATCCTGCACAAACCTGACATTTTTAAATATGACTTCCAACTAGGGATGGGCATTTCAAGTATTCTCCATATGTAAGCACTCACCTTAAATTATTATAAAGTACTTAAATACAAAAAAAGACTAATGTAAAAATAGGAATAGGAATTGGTAACGACACAGAAAGCAAATGCAATTTGAAATTCATTTATTGAACAGTCAGGCTTCATTTAAACCATTTCAAAGTATTTACTGAAAATAAACATAAGAAAAATCATCAAACTCTGTGCTGCTGTTATGTTATAGGTTAAATGCAGCATCTCAGGACTGTCACTAATCCGCTCTCCTCCATGTCAGTTCACAGCCTGCCCGGGTAGCACAAGCAAACACAACAGCAGCAGCAACTATTTGACAGCGAGCCATTCAGCAGTCCCTACAAATTCACACCGACACTGCAAAATCAAGACTCTGTCACTAAACCTGTTAATAACCGTAAGTTAATGTTAGCCATGGGATGCTGACAGTTAGCCCTGTCACCATGGGTGTGCATGCAGGCAGACTCACCAACTGTTTTCGGTTCCTGCAGCTGAGGTCTCATGATAAACAGCGACAGAGGGACAGTGGGGCACTGAGAGAGGCGAGACACTGCACTACATTAAAATAAGATTTTTCCCATTTTAATAAAACAAAAATCAAAGTCATGTTCACATGTGAGAGCAGCAGCAGCAAGTACTCTATACATTAAATGAATACTTATAACCATACGAGTTCTCGGGTACTGATGCCCATCCATACTAGTTACTGTCAAACCAGTTATTATTTAATTTGATTCTCTAAACCTAATTTTTTTCAAAAAATAAAACCACATTAGAAAGTACAGAGAACACTGCGCCTGTCATGCAGCCGCCCATCATCAATGGCCAGGCTGTTCATACCAGGAGCTCATTTCTCTGCTCCTTTCAGCAGCGGTTCTCCTTCTCTGCTCCCTTCTAGAGCTCTGTCTCTGTTTGCTTGTGTGTCTCTGGCCATGTGTCTGAGTCTGTGTGTGTTTTTTTGTGTGCCTTTTTGTCTGGGTGTGTTTGCTCATCTCTCTCACTTTCTGTTTTGAGACAACTGAAAAGCATTGTCCAAGCACTGGATTTTATAATTTATCATAATCATAGCATTTATATCATATTTAATATAGATAATTAGCATGATATCCTGTTAGATTCACAAGTGACTCACAGAAAAAAAATGGCCAGACACCTGCCAGTGAACTTTGTGCCTGGAGCGTGTAAGCAGTCTGATTGCTCAAACATGGGCAATGAAAGAAAGCAGGCAGCACGTTATGGTGCTTCCACATCCAGTGCAAACCTCGCGTAGCAAACAAAATTTTAGCGCTGCTGTGGAGATGATACTGAGTTACTGGTGCTCTCTGGGGAATGGAATGCAACAGCTGGTTTGCAGAGGCAGTGCAACATTACTAAAGCAGGACATGAATACGTGAATATGAACATGAATACCAAATGTTTTGGTGGACTATAATGCAAAATCATTAAGAGTTTTTAAAAGTTCTGGTCATAGGGAGCTTCAGGTTACAGACTATCACGTTCCTGCAGTGGACGCAGATTAAATGTGACAGTGAATGAGCTGTGTGGAACACAAGCTGCTGTAGTGACATGTCAAATCCTTCCTTCATGTGGCTCAGTTTTTCCTCCGTAATTTCATTACTAATGGCTGTCTGTAAATAATGAAGAAACTTTTGCCACCACTGTCACTGTCCCATTCACAGAAGACTAATATTATCTGCAAGTGTTCAGTGATTTTCTGTGAGCAAATCTTTCATATCAGTCATTTGTGAAGTATTAATTTCAAAGAAAAATGACACGTATTTTGTTGAGTGCAGAATCCAGCTCAAAGTGAACCCTCAGTCTGAGCCTTCTGATGTGTATTTTCTTCAGTATCTTCTATAGTTCTGAATGGTTCATTACTTTCTATCTGATGCTATTTGAAAGCATCCTTGAAAACAGTTTACACAAAAGAATCTGGTTTAATAATGTTCAGGTTTGTGCATGAAATCACCTTCACTCGGTCGACTGCCATATTTGGATGTGGACACACGAAAAGAGAAATACTCTGCACTGCAGGAAATTGTTCTTGTTGACAGGTGTGTAGGAGAATGAAGGCAGCGCAACAAAAAGATGAAAATGATTTCAATTGTGGATAAATGGAAGCGGTGCAGAGGTGCCAGGCAATTTGTTCATGCCAACTACTGAAAAACTTTTAGTTATAATCCAAAGCATACGCAGTCATTAGAATCAAGCAACACACTACATCATAAAAATAATAAATGTCCTGTTACACAAATAAACCGGATCAATGCTTTGTGATAGAAACTGGTGGAAGAGAGGTGGGGGGCGGCGGCAGCAGAGGTGGTTCATAGAGAAGGGGGCCTAATTTAAGACAGGCCAGAGGCCAGGTGTCCAGCTGCTGTTGCAATAGTGTGGCCTGGCAGCACAGAGTAAACACACATTCCAAACAGAGGAATGTATGTGTCCATATATACTGTGTGTATGTGTGTGTGTGTGTGTGTGTGTGTGTGTGTGTGTGTGTGTGTATGTACTCGTGTGTATGTACATTTACATCAAAACAAACTTACATCATACAGTAAACACTTCATTTATGTTTATTTTCTACTTTTTCTTTCATTTCAGAACCTGGGTGATGTGAAAGCAATACGAGGTCGTAGTAGCCTTACAGGAGACTTTTGGACTAACTATAACTTTGTAACAGTGCCTTGGCTCAGGTAGGAATTAAGAGAATTACAGTAGTATAAGAGGGGGAGTTACATATACAAAGAGTACACAAACACAGGTGCATACAGCAGCAGTCAGAAAAGGTGCTGCCTGTGCCCTTCCTCTCTATAATAGAAACAACACACACACACACACACAGCCTGGACATTCCGCTCATAGCCTCCCAACACGCTGAGAAGTGTCCGGAGAGCTGATGACCACTTCTCCTGACCCCGCTCAGGACACTGTGCAAACCTCCCGCAGGCAGGACAGGTGGCATGGAAAGGAGCCGAGGGAAGATCATACCGTTTAAAACAGATCATGTGACCCCTCTCACCCCTCCGCCTCAGACCCTTGACCCCCTCTGACCCCTGAGGCACCTGCGCAAGCTGCTCCATGATATGTGGACAACTTGTTGCCATGCACCATTGAGTCTGATGCCAGGCTCAATCTGTGTGTATTGTACATGCACAACATGCAAATCAAAGTTTAGGTTATACAAGCATAGACAGGGACACTGTGCACATTTATCAACATATTACCAGGTTAACTAAGTTTTATGTAATGTCTGAGGAACAAGTGAAATTGTGATTCCAAAAAAGTGAAGTTCAGCTTGTAAAACTAGAAGAAAAGAAGCTATTATTATATGTACAGTGGAAGTTAGGATTGGATGTAGAGAAGTAGTTGGTGAGCAGCTTCACATTTTCCTGATTCTGAATAATCTCAAGAGTCTGATCTGCAAAACTATGCTCATCTTCTCTTTTGCATTTCTACAAAATGTATTCTTCACTTCTATAATCAGGCCATGCTGTGCTTGAGATGTAGCGACCTTTTGCAGAAGGATACCTAAAACGTAATGTGTAGACATGGAAGTCTACTGCAAAGTGGCAACATGTGACAACTTTGACTGAGAATGTGTTTTCTTATTTTCTTCTTATCTCGACACATTCTTACCCCAACTCATCAAATTACAATGCTTTGTCAGTGGACCTACACATGGAAATATGACGCACTAGGTACCCTCCTTCCTCAGTTTTGGATGTTCTGGGATGGGATGTCAACATACTTTATTTTTACAGTTTACGTTTTTACATTATGATTTACAGGAAAAGTCGAATTTCTGCTCTATGCATACAGTCTTTTTTAAAATAAACTTTAAATGTAGGGAAAACACTTTGTTGTTATAGGTTTAGGTAGCTGAAGCATATGGATAGGTTTAGAAAAAAAATATTATGGTTCGGCTCAATATTTACAAAGGAAGCAAACAGTGGCGTCTCAGGTGAAAGTCTGGAGTTTGTTTGACTGGTGCACCACCCCTCCTGACCTCCCTTTGCATACATGCTACAAACCACCTGGTGTGTATGATACCACCGTGAAAGATACCTCTATGCATCCATGTCTAACACTGGTGTCTGCTGACAATGCAGTGGTATTTGACAAGCTAGGGTTGTTGATCGCTGCCTCTTAAACTGATGTGCCAGATGCATATCATACTGCTGCAAAGGTGTTTATTTACATCACTGAAAAGGCAGTGGTGTTTGACAAGTTGGGATTGAGAATGCACTGCTTATTTTGTTGTGTTTAGGACGCTCCTGAGCACAGGGCTAATGAGGTTGGGGCTTAATCAACAGGTAGCAACTAAAAATCACAGACATGGTGCCAAAAACATATACTGAGGCAAAACACCAAGTGAACAAAGCTCGTTCCAAAACAAATGTGAGTTTTTGGTTGGCTTTAACTTGATTGTTCTTTATTACAGATTTGCACTAAACTTAAGCAATATTTTCGAAATGTTGATTAAACACAATTGCGTGATTTGTGTTTCCACTGAGTGATGTTCTGCGACTTCTCCTCTGGTTATAACATTCAGAGAAGCATGGTAATGGATGTTCAAAACATTAGCAGCTTTATTTCTATTGCAGCTACAACACTAGCCAACATTATTTCCAATCCAAGGCCACGTAGGCGTGTTATGGAGCCATAATGATAAAGGCAAGTTCTTTATATATGGGAGCAGCCACATATGAGGGATTTCTGGGAGGGGATAGTCCACAATTTCACAGCGGAATTGTGGAATCAAAACTTTAGGATGATCCGCATAACTTTTGAAGAGGTATGTGATGAAATAACACCTCTTGTAGCTCCTGCTGCATCATGAGGGAGTCAGCTCCTCCTGACAAACTCATGATGCCAAAGCATCATGGACCTAGAAAAGCAAAACATTGTTTACATTGTAGTTTTGCCAAATCTGACTTTTTCAGATCACCTGTAATACCACCTCATGCGAGCATAAAAACTTATTTGTAATAAATGGGAGGGTCTTTTTTTTCTTCTTCGAAATTGATGTGTTTCCATTAGGCATTTTTTAAATTAGTGATTTCAGTTAGTGCAATTTGAAGGTTAATGGAAACCTGTCTACTTTCACTGTCACTTTCACCAGTGAGCATGTTAACAAATCGTATGGAACCATATTCCAGTTTTGGTCAGGGAGGCAGACACTGTTTCCACTTTTAAGGGTAGACTTAAAACCTTTCTCTTTGATAAAGCTTATAATTAGGGCTGGCTCAGGTTGCCTGGACCAGCCCATAGTGAGGCTGACATAGGTTAAATTTGCCGGGGGGACTTTCTAAGATACAGTGAGCTCGTTATTCCTTCTCTTGCTCCCTCCATCTGCAAATGCTCATGTCTGTTTACTGCATTACGCTAACTCTGTTGCCTTTCCAGAGCATTCCTGCTGCCTTGTTCCCTATTTTTCCCAAATCCTGGCTGCAATCTTGGCTGTGCCTGATCGCGGTGATATCTTTGCTGGTGCTGTGACCCTGTTTTTGGTTGTGCTCGTGCTGTGGCTGCACTTATACTATACCCCTGGCTCACCCTGATCGTGGCCTTGGTTTTGCTGTTGCTGTGGTCCTATCTGAAGCTGCACTTGTGTTGTGGGTCCTGGTTGCGCCAATGCAGTGATTCTATTTGACGCTACCTTCTACTGCCATTATTATGAGTCACGCCTCCACTATCAATATATGCAGGGGACTCTTATCAACACCTACAATATTTGCACATAACATCACATGCTATCATAGAGTGCATTTAGTAATTCCACACCTATAATTATTATAATATGACATGCTATTGTTATCATTATTGCTGTGCATCTCTCCCTCTCTCCTCACCCCTCTCCTCCCCAATCTCTTTTTCTTTCCTTTTTGTCATTACTGTAATCCAACTGTCATTTGCAACATCTATTGCACGTCTATCCGTCCTGGAAGAGGGATCCCTCATCATCCTGTGCCGCTATTTCTGAGGTTTCTTCCATTTTTTTCCCCCGTTTCAGGGGTTCTTTTTGGGGAGTTTTTCCTTAGGTGATGTGAGGGTCTAAGGGCAGAGGGATGTCGTACACTGTAAAGCCCTCTGAGGCAAACTGTGTTTTGTGATAATGGGCTTTATAAATAAAATTGACTTGACTTGACTTGACTTGACTTGACTTGACTTGACTTGACTTGGCTTGACTTGACTTGACTAGAAATTTACAATCACTACATACAACATATTGGTATTCTGAGATATAAATTGAAAAAAATATATAATTTAATATAATCACTTCCATCAATCATATTATCCATATTTTAGTCATTTCTTGGACAGTTATGTTAGCTAATTGAGCTAGATCCTGGACTCAACAGCCCAACCAGTCAGCTGATTTTCTGTCACCACAGCAGCAGCTCTGTTTGTGAGGACTCTTTCTGGAACTCAGACATAAATTTGACCCTGTGTATGTTTCCCAGGGTGCTGTCCTTCCTGTATTTTCCCAGCAGTCTGGACACCAGAGCCTCTGGGAAGCAGGAGACGCGCAAAGGGCAGGTCACAGAGCCTCAACACTCACTCTCTTTAAGTTTCCACCTGCAGCCTGCTCCTCTGCTGTTGCTACTGCCTGTCGCTTACTGCTTTGCTAGGACAGTAACAGACAGTTGTTATACTGCAGGGATACAGCAGGGAAACTGGGAACATGTTGGATTTGAGGAGTGAGAAGAACAGTACATTTAGCTGGAGCACAATCTTGGAACGCATCAACTTTTGGTCTGATGATGATAAAGCTTCTGGAGATAACATCCAGTATTTTGGGCTGATCTGTGTAACAAGCAGGCCAAGACTTCTTCTGTTCACCAACATTTTGGCTAATCATAAACAGATATCTGCATATATAAGATTATTATAAATGTAGACAGTTAAAAAAAAAAGGTAATATGTAGTCAACTGGTGATGGCTGCTGGGTTCCAACATTGCATTTCAGCTAATAGATTCCACCTCTCTTCATGGACAGTTTACTGCTGTTAAATTGTGGTTGGTCAGTACCAAACATGGATTACAAATGCAAACCAGAATGCTTCCGGTATCAAAATCTTGTCCTGTTGCCTATAGATCTGTTTCTAGAGATTACCTGGAGCAAGGATGCTGAAGAAATTGCAGCTCTCAGGCAGAACCTAGACTCCTTCAAACCAGGCTTATCCAGTGACACATCTTTTTGTGCCTCTTAGCATGAAAACTCTGCTAAAACTGTTGTACTCGACCTGCCCAGCACCAAACAGACAAAGCTAATGACTTGTAGAAAGTTCATCATTTAGCTGCTAAAAAGCCCGAGACTTTTTTCATGAGGTGGTGCAGCACCAACACGTTCTCATCCCAACTCGTCACATGGTGTCGCTCTGTAGGTGACCCTCCACATCTACTTATGATGTTTTAAGTATCCTTCTGTGTCAACTGTTTATGCCCCAGGGTGCCTCACAGTGATGTCCACAAATGCACATTGCGGGATGAAGCAGCACGGTCCTTATGTTTATACAACAGTGCATGATGGTTGAGATTAGGAAACAAAGTCACAGATGGTTAGGTTTAGGCAAAAGAGGCACATGATAAGGTGTTGAAAAAAGTGCACTCCAGACTCCCGTACAAAAGTCAGTTGTATGTGAGACCCATCCACCTCCCCATCTTCCCTCCGGTTTACAGGTGTTATTGTTTGTTTATTTGGTTACTTACCCCCTAATTTAGCTTCCTTTTTTTTTGTGAATAATAATGGAAAAGTTGAGGATGCTTGATTTTTGGGATGTGGATGTATGCATATATGTTTAGTTAATTAGAGTATAGGTTTAAATTAACAAGGACACTGGTTAATTAAAATTCAATGACTCGATTAAATAAGTTTGTACTTTTTCTCACTCCTTTTTGATTATGTAAATCAATTATCGATTATCAATCATTATGTGTTTAAACTATTTCTTTTGCATTTCCCTTTCATTCTCTGTATATGTTACTTTTTTATCCATCTGCTTGTTTGTATAATAATTTCTTTTTTTTTCTTTTTGTTTTTTTTACATGCTTCAATAAATCAAATAATTTATTAGTTGATTATATCTGTATTAATAATCTGGATCTGCAAAGTAACAACAAGGCATCTAAATGACACACCACACAATTCCAGACAATGTTTCCACACTATTTCAGTGATTAACAGGTAATGATAACATCAAAAAACACAACAATGGGCCAACAAAGACAGAGACTGCAAACTACTTTATGTGGATGTAACAATGCAAGTGTTAAACTTCAAGAATTATCAGCTTTGCAAATATTTTTGAAAAAAGAAAATGCATTCATCACATTTGTTAGACCTCAAGGACACACACAGACACAGAACAGTTGTTTACAGGAAAACCACAGGGGTATCTTTAACTAAGTGTAATAACAGAAAAAATCATTTAATTAGATTAGATTTCACTTTAATGTCAGAAATAATTCCGAAATTGGTCTTGCATTCCATGACGTCAACTGTTTCACATAAATACAAAGATACAAACTACAAATTAATCCAAAACTGATTTCATGTTTGTGTTAACTGTTATTTATGCCCATGGAAATGGTATTTTTAATTGCTAACATGATTTGGGAAATGGACATTTAGCAATCTACTGTCTATTCATACATGAAGCAAGCATAGAGCTAAATAAGAATGTATTTGGAGTCATGACTGTGCCCAACTGATGAATCAAAGTCTAGTATTCACTCACTTTCTATCTGTTTCTGTCTATCTGAAAATGTCTGTCTCTAGCTGCTAATGTTTGTGATCATTCAATCAACAACACACAGCCATTTGATCCAATGTTCATATGAAAATGTAGATCAGAGCAGCTTTAATTAAGCATTTGTTCATGTAAATAGATTGAGTATATTTGGAAGTGCTACAGATTACATGCAGATCTGTGGCAGTGACACCATTGTGCATATACAGAAAAGGTTCTGTGAAAATAATTCAAGGTCAAGAGCAACATCTATTGTCTCAGAGCTGGTTTGGTTAATATTGTAACACCAGATGCAGACTCATTCAGATCTGATGAGACACCAAACTGAAGACACTGCAGCATGACAAATCTAAAAATTACCCTGCAGGCCTTCCCTTTGTTTTGACTCCAATTTACAGTCATGTGTTTTTTGAATATCAACTTCCACATCTACAATGCATAAGTTCATTGCACATTCAACAGAGAGGGTGGCGATTCCATGCAGAGAAATGGGGCCTTGGGTTTCGGAGGCCATCAGGCATCCCGCTGTGTTTCTCATCCAAACTCATTTGGATGTGTGACTGGGAACGAATCAAGGAGAATTACTTCTACTCAGCCGAAAAGCTATCTCACATGCACACACCAACTGTCTCACACACACACATGCATGAACAGTACACACATCCACACATGTCCACAAACATAAGTACGCTGCATGCCTCAAGATTTTTAGCATCATCTTTCATGGATTTTCAGGATCTTCTTTCATTTGGAAAGGCACTGCATTATAACTTTGCTGCTCATGTTTCATTTTTCATGTTCTCTGGCTCATCTAAAAGCACCTTTTGGACTGTTTTAACTGTTTTTAAGATAATGTAACCCAAACTGTGCCCTGGGGGAGTCATTAGCCTTCATCTTGGCCATGACTATCAAAATAATTAGCTCTTGTGGGATGGTTTGCAATTTAGCATCAGAGGGTACGAATAATTTATCATAGCTGGAAGCTTTTATTGGATTGAACTATAACTGAAATCGAATACAGAGGTGCAAGTTTGGTGAGGAGGAGCTGAGGAGAGAATCGAGGATTTGGTTGATGCCAAAACAAAAGGTCATGAACTTTAGTGACCTTTGGTCTTTGGAGTCTGCCCTCCAAATAAACTTAAGAATGTCAGACTGTGGAAGGAAAGCAAAGCAGGTGTAGCACATGAACACAAGCCATTTTAACACTCCACAACTTCAGTGTCCATCATAAAGTGTCAGCACTCTGAGCACACTGTTGTTTTAATAATTACATTCTTTAGGAAAATGCATTTACCTAATTTGATCTGCTTGTTATGTAAAGTTTACAGTAACTGACCATTTGAGGAATGACTTATTTTGTCCCCTGATGTCAAAAAGCAACCTGAAGGTATTACTTCTCACTATGTGATTATGAAAACCATAATGTTAGGTTAGCAGCCACTGGGCATTCACAAATCCTTTCTGCAATAAAGGTTGTCTCACAAAAAGCATTGTGTGGAGATGTGTATTAAAAATTGTAAAAACAGACACTAAGAACAGTAAACAAAAGTAGTTAGATGATCAATAAATCTGTCGATTCTTTCTAACTCAAAGAAGAGCAGCAGCCGTAAATGCCCACAAAAGTACGAAAACAATGAGATTCAGGACCTCCCTACCCTCCCAGCAGAGAACGAGTTCAGCCGCCATATAACAGTTGCTGCCATTAGCCAGAGTCTTTGCACACAGCACAAAACCTACCCTTGTGTAGTGTTTAGGGGGTGTTACCTGCCATAAGGTGGCTTATGATCAGTGGGTTTCCTCATTGAGTACACCTGGTCAGAGCAGACTTAGATGGTGAAGAACATTTGGTGCATCTTCTCTTACCAGAAAATATAAGAGAATTATAAGGGAATGTTGCTGCATCAGGCCCAATGTCTTTTTCAGAATAAGGGCGAAAACGGTGTTCACGGGTTAGATGAGGTGGATCAGCAGAATGGGCCACATTGGTGCAGGTTTTGAAAATGTAGTATGAGTGTAATTATACACACATCACATGTAAGTGCAAGCTATATTTAAACCAACATGTTGTTTTAATGTTAAACAGTTAGCATTTCACTCTCCAAAAGAAAGCAAATGTGCACATTACCCAAAATGTAGAACTATTTCTTTAAGTTAGTATAGACTCATGACCATGGCTGAGCTGTCAATTAAAACATGAATGTTTCTTGAATGTAAAAATAAGTTGTATTAAGTGATTTATATAGCTGTATTCATACGTAATTTAAAGGGTAATAAAACTGATTTTGTACAGGCCTTGGAGCTGTACTGCAGATCAATGAAACGGATCAATTAAACAAATTAATGAATCAGTTGATGTTGGTCTGTAGCTCAATGGAATATGCAGGCTCACAGCTCACAGAAAGTCACCAGCACACTCACAAGTGTGTGTGTGTGTGTGTGTGTGTGTGTGTGTGTGTGTGTGTGTGTGAGAACAGAAGCTAGCAGAGGCGGCAGTGCAGGACCACCTGTACTCTGCCAGGCTCCATCATGTAAGAGCTGCAGGACAGCTGCCTCTCAGTCTCCGTCTCATGTTTGCTTTCAGCTGTCAAGTTACTCATTTTGCTGTTTCACAATAAAAGTTTCAGCATAATAAAATCGCAAGGAGTTTTATTGCAAAGAATCAATAGGAAATAAAATGTGTTGGCAAACATTGCTTTTCGATGCAGAAGGTGACTTTTGGCGTCATCCTTGTACACCTAAAGCACTGACAGAGCAGCATTATTTGACGTGTTCAGAGTGAGAATGGGCCGTGTTGACAGCTTGTGTTGCTCCAAAAAATAAATTAATAATGATCACAGCTTTAGGTGTTAAATACAGATGACAGTTGTGAAGACAGTTATTATGTTATAACCTGTTTGTGAATATCTCTTGAAAATTCCCAGATTAAAATCAATTTTTAATGAAATTATATGGAAGCTCAATCTTAAGTAATAGCTCTGCCTATAATCTGAAAAGTAATGAACATATTTTTAGTTGCACTAATACTGCTCCAGAGGGAAAAGGCTGTTGTGTGAGGATGAAATGCTGGTCTTAGAAAGAATGACATGTATAATAATAAAACACAATGACAGATGTACAGCAAGGGGATCAGGAATGAAAATGCAGAAACAGGATATGACCCAGCACCTGTGACACACCTCTGTGTCCCCACAAACTTTGGTGTATCGTGTTCTCCTGATGCTGCCCAACCCTTTCTCAGTGACTGACAAAGTGCAGTCAGCCATAGCAACTATGTAAGGAGGGCCTCCAGGATGAGAGGGTGTGAATTCCCACCTTTTTTTTCCTGCTCAAGAATTACACACCTCCAGTAAAAACCCTTTGGATCCTGCTCTTAAGTGGATTATTGCCGGCAGTGATGCCACAGGCTTCCTCTCTCCTCCTAAACAGATTACTCAGCGATTTTTGAATTCTTCAAGCCCCATCTGGCTCCAGGTGTCACAGCGGCAGCCACATGCTCAGGCAGGACACGCCCCTCCAAAGGCCTGTGGACACAGCCATGTTGTCACGCTCTCATTTTGGTGTCACGCCACATGTCAGTCACTCAGCACTGAGCTGAGAGGCCAGCACTTAGCTGCCTATCACACATCTGCAGCAAACACCATTGTGGAGGCAGAGCTTCAGGCAGTCACCAATGGCCGTGGGCGCTGGTCCTGTTGTCATGTTCAGATCCTTAAAAAATGTACACATTGGAGCAACAGGAGCGTTTACACCACAACAAACAGAGAAGCTCAGATTATAACACATCTTTTCATAGCTAATAGTTTGCTGCTGTATTAATCCTCTAAATTTTGTCTAAAGCTCCTTTACTTAGCAGATGGCATTTTAATAAAATTAGGCTGTCTCTGCAGTTGAAAAATGTAAATACTTTTTAAATTAGTGCCACATGACCAGAGAAGACAGAGAGGGGATGCTTTTACAAGGTACAAGGTACAACGTACAAGGTCGATTAATTGTCATTTCTTTTTAAATGTGGTTTAAGAAGAAATTAAATTAAAGTTGATCCTAAATCCTGCTACATCTTTTTGGCGTCAAAGGAGGAGTTGAGGCGTCTCACAGCCTGGGGAAAGAAGCTGCTCTGTAGTCTGGTGGTTCTGCAGCGGACACTTCTGTGTGTATATGAGAGATGGCAGCAGGGTGAACAGACTGTGGCTGGGGTGGCTGCTGTCTTTCAGTATCCTTTGGGCTCTGTGCAGACACCTCACTTCACCGAGATCACTGATACTCTGTAGATGGGAACCAGTGATGTTCTGGGTGGTTTTAATCACCTGCTGTAGGGCCTTCCTGTCCTGGGCCGTGCAAGAACGATGCCAGTTGGTGACATTTCCAGTCAGTATGCTTCTATTGCTCTTCTGTAGAAGTTAACCAGGATCTTGCTCTGGAATTTAGCCTTCTTAAGTTTCCGTAGGAAGTAGAGCCTTTTCTGTGCTTTTTTAACCTGGGTGGTGATGACAGTGATCGGTTCTCAGTGATAGGAATTCCAAAGAAACTTTAGCTGCTCACATGCTCCACCTCAGCTCCACTGATGTAGACAGGGGTGTGTGTCTTTGCCTCCTTATCTCTAAAATCAACAATCAGCTCCTTGGTTTTACTGACATTGAGTATTAGGTTGTTCTCTGTGCACCACTGTGCAAGATTGTTGATTTCCTCCCAGTATGAACTCTCATCATTGTTTGTAATACAGCCAATGATGGTGTTGTCATCTACATACTTCACAATAGAGTTCTCCTGATGTCTGGGAGTGCAGTCATGGGTGTACAGTGTGAACAGAAGGGGGCTGAGCACACAGCCATGGCGGGCTCCGGTGTTGAGCACTAACGTAGAGGAGGTATGACTGTCAGTCCAAACTTACTGGGGTCTGCATGTGAGGATGTCCAGCATCCACTTGCAGAGTGTTGTACTGAAGCCCAGAGTGTTAAGTGTTGTTTGGCTAAAGAGGTGGAAAATCGCCAATTACTGGAATACACTGCGCCATACCAGGCCAAATGCTCCCACTGGTGGGTTACGTGATGCCTCGCCATCTGTTTAAAACAGCAGCAACCAGCAAGAAATGATCTCATAAAACATGTTAAGAAAACATGCTAGAACATGTTTCTGAAAATGTATAAGGTGAGAAATAGGCAATGTAATGACAGAATCTTGGTTTATATTTAATCAGAGCTGCTTAGTTTTACTGTTTGATCTCAGTGTTTTTGACCTCCATTTTTACTGTGCAGGAAGCAGTATGGTGCCTACTTTCTGTTCACAAGCTGTTGCTATTACAACTCAACAAATGTTGCTGCAATGGACTTCTATATCTATATGCTACACGCATATAGATATAGAGGTATACAGATATAGATATACAGGCATCCTTCTGCGTCTACTCTTTAAGTTCAGGGATGACATACTGTGATGTCAACACAAGCACATGGTGGGACTACACTGCACATGGTTATGATGAGGAAACAAAAGCACATGGCAACTAACGCTGTGACATTAACAAACCACAATCTGGTGTGAATGGTTAGGATTAGCCAGAAGAGGCACATAGTAACACATTCAGACAAGAAGCAAATACTGCTTATCACATGGACACGGCAGGTATATAATAACACGGCAACAGGTTCTGTTTGGACTTGTTCTCAACTGACACCATCCAGCAGTGTATCATCTGGATGTGAAAGCTTGCTTTTGCAGTCAGGATCTTACACCAATAGCAATGTCAAAGCAACGGTATTTGACAACTTAAGAATGAGAACAGGCTGACTAGTCCCAGTATTTCACAACAACATTGTATATGTTGCCTCTACAGCGTCTCTGCAGCGTCAACTCATCAGTAGGCTGATCTGCATAAATTGTTTTCTACTGTGCCTACCTTGAGATTTACCAAAACACAGCCGCAATGATGACAACACAATTGTAAATTTCTATGCGAAACAACATCCATTGACCCTCGACTTCCATTCCACTCCCCAGCTCATTAAGGCTGCAGCTGAGTGCGGTGGGCTAATTGAGTGAATTGTCTAACAGTGGACAGTGTGTGTGTGTGTGTGTGTGTGTGTGTGTGTGTGTGTGTGTGTGTGTGTGTGTGTGTGTGTGTGTGTGTGTGTGTGTGTGTGTGTGTGTGTGTGTGTGTGTGTGTGTGTGTGTGTGCGTGCGTGCGCGTGACTATGCAGCTCCAACACGTTCCCCTGGATTGTTGTTAGAGCCCAGCTCCTGACAAAACCAGCCTGGGCCCTCAGTGCCTAGATAACGAGCTGTATGCCTGACAGGTGTGTCGAGATTAGGGGCGGGCTGTTCCCTAACAGCCCCTACCCCCCCACCCACCCACACACACACACACACACACACACACACACACACACACACACACATCACCCACCGTCATCCCATCCTCTTACAGTAAACATCCCCATCAGCCTGCCTTCCTACTCTGGGGAGTAAAAGGAGAGAGCATGTTTGACATAATTAATTGGCTCTTTCTGTAAAGTGAGTCAAAAGAGATGAAAAGGGTTATCGGGCTGAAATAATTAATTTGGAACCAAATTCGCTGACAGTTGGGTTCTCTCAACAATTCATCTTTTTTTCCCTCTCATCAGTGCCTCTTGAATGACGAAAGGCCTGATACTGCTGGCCTGAAATGAGAGCATTTTAATGAAATATGGCTAAAAAGGAATTTAATTAATTTGAACCTGCAGAGAAGGTCTTGCTCTTATACATTTTTCGTAGATTATTGCCTTTCATTATGAGGCTAATGTAGCAAGCATTTTATTCCAATTAATTTGAAATGAAAGAGGAAATTATGTGGATTAATAATGGCGGGGGTGGTTACACACATTTCTTCAATTACCATCCGTATAGTGCCCTATCCATATCTTACCATCACAGTAATTAACGGGTTTCAGGAGGACTATTATGCCAGTCAATCAAAAGAGTTTGCTATCGCTGGCCAGACAGAGAGGCACTGCTAGGATCATTCACAGGCTGAATGAAAGGCCGTGACTGGGATCAGTTAGGTTGCTGATGCTAATCACATTGGTTCATTTAGGCAAACTCTTGAACTGAGAAGACTGAGAAGACTGGCAATGTTTGCAAATTGAATTGATGAAAGCTAATTTGCCCAAATATTCACCTGCTCACTGTCAATATGATCCTTTTGTTCCCCGTGCCTCCTGTTGAACTGTAGTACAGGCATTTAACAACTGTTGAGAATTTATTGTATGTTTGTGACTAGCTGGGTACGTGCTTTGTAATGACTTGAATGTGGAATCCGTGTGTGTGTGTTTGTGTGTGTGTGTGTGTGTGTGAGAGAGAGAGAGAGAGAGAGAGAGAGAGAGAGAGAGAGAGAGGTGCTGAGTGTGTGGCTGCTGCTATCACCATTAGTGCTAATTATGTCCTTTGTTGAATGGACAAAGCAGGAGTAATTGAATCCATCACCACTCTCTCTTCTCACTTAGAGACTACTTAACCTACATGGTCCAATAAAGCCAGAGGTCTATCCTCCCCCTATTTACTGCTCTTGGATATATGCACTTTCAAACTTAGAAAACACTATAATATGTAACTTTGCTTAAAATTTTAAGTCAGTTTCAGAAAATGTATTCTCAAATCAGTGGTTTTCATATGCTGTGTGAGTGAGCATTGATCTCGATTTCAGCAGTGTTCCCCTTTTATTATTTCAAGTATTGCATTTCTTATCTTGCTTAATAAAACAGCAAGGTTTTGATAGAACTCCTAACTGGTTCATCTCCTCCTTTTCTTAAGTAGATTTGACATATGGAGTTACACAAGGTTCAATACTGGGACCCTGGACAATATTAGCCTAGTTTTCAGTGCCTAACTATTGAATTGCCTTTCGGTAAGTTCTGAGCTTTAAAATAATTGCTTTTAATTTTTTTTATGGTCAGAGAGCATTATAACAGTTGCCCAGTAAATCTATTTCTTTTTAACATGGTTTTAATTTATTCTGAGCTCCACTTCTTTTCCCTTAATTTGATAATGTTTGTATTAGGCTTGCACAATATCCAATATGCCAATATATAACAACTCATCTAGCATATAACGATATCAATATATGTATCGACTTTTTTTCCCCATCTAATGTTAGTGATCATCAAGCCTCTTCTGGAGTCAAATTAACATCATATTATGTATATTGTTATCGTGAAGGCCCACCAGCGGACGGAGACATGAAATACAATGATTTTCAATGTATGTAATATTCATTCACTGTGCAAAATAAGATAAAAAAACCTTTACTTTAGGGTTGATGTTTTATACACGTTCACTTTTTCAATAAAAAAAAAAATCAGTTTGTGTTTGTTTCTGTATCAGCAGAAACCGGCATGCAGGTCAATTCCAATATTTCATTTTAAAGCCAACATCTGCCAATACTGATGACATGCTAATATTATTCTGAATCCCTTATTAGTATTGCAGATATTTTAGAATTTTAAAACCATGGCTTGATATTGCAATTTTTTTTCTGTTTATCTGAGCTTTAAAATGGTTGCATTTATTTTATTTCACAGATATTTGTAATAGTTGCTTCTTTAATTTTACACATAATTCAAAGTTTCTTAACTTGAGAATCTTCTTTTTACATTACAAAAAAAAATTAAGATTCTGCTAGACTTGAAAATTGTTCCATGACATTACTTAATATGGGATACTGCTTTATGCCATTGCAAAAAAATGTACTATTAGGTGACCATTTAAAAACTGGGGAAAAATAGGAACTTAAGCAAATGATAAATGCTTTATTTTATTACATTTTCTGCTTCTGAATGAAACCAAATATCCTGTCTGTCAATGTGAAGGCATCCAAGAAACAATTTTTATGCTAATCTTCTACCTTTACAACAAATCAAAGCACTTTAATTTGAAACATGTTCAATTAATGTAGAAAATGAATTTAATAAATTAGATGTGTTGGTAATATTAATAGTAGGAGTGTTACATTTGTAATTATTGTAGTTATCCATTTTCATATACTTACACTTCAGAAATAATACTGATGGAGATTTCACATTTACACATTTCAGAGAAAAGTACTGCAACAAACTGTTTCAAGATCACACCAACAGTAGCCTGATCACAAATTTATCATCTGAATGAGCTACAGTGTTGTCCTCCTCTCCCCAGAGAGTGACTCCAGCCGTCTTTTGTGGTAAACTCACCCTAGCCTTCTGCTCCTCCTCAATAAGGGGGTGCCTCAGTGCTCTCAGGGGCCCCTTGGAAGGATCTGGGACCAGTGAAGCAGCACTCCACAGGGGACCCACCCCAACATCCTACACCTCTCCCTCTGGAGCACACATATAATTGTCACTGGATGCTCGTTAAAGAATCCAATTAATCAGAATGGATCGGCCATTACAGGTCAGCAGACAGGGCACCCTAAAACAGTTGGCCTTTAGTTCATCTCATATGTGGCTCTAAATGAAGACTCGCTGTACCATGACTCCATAATGTCCCCTTGATGTGCCATTAACATTTATTACTCTGGAGAAGATAAAGGGACATTGCCGTATGCCTGAGTCAATATGGGTGCTGGACCTCTACTCCTGTATGGAGGTCTATAAGTCCACCACTGGCTTACTATGAAATTTAGATTATTTTTGTGAATGACTTTTTTCTCTTGTGCAGAAGAAAAAGTTCTTATCCTATATTAACTGACAGTAGTATTAATTTTGGCACCTGATTTGATTTAGTTTGAGTTTTAATAATAATGCCGCTTCAGTCATCACTGTCATCTGTCTGCTTCTTACTCACCTCCATTCTGATGCTGGAGAATAATTAGTTACACTTTAGTAATGGTTCTATACAGTGGTGGAGCAAGTATTCAGATCCTTTACATTAGTAAAAGTACTAATATCACACTACAAAAAATACTCTGTTGCTGGTCCAGTATTAAAAATCTTAAAAAATTAAAATTAAAAAGGAAAACAACTTAAATGTTCTTCAAAAATATGCCTACTTTTCAGTCATTATGATTCTTCATTTCTTTCTTTTTGTCAATTAGATAATTGATTAATCAACTGATTGATTCAGCTGTACTTGAGTTGACTGTTGGGTAGTAAAGTTTAAAACCAAACATCATATATTATATGCAACAAAAATTGCATGTTTTTCATGCTATAATATTGATAACTTGTAACTTAAGTTATCAGATAACTGCAGTGAAATAAAAAGTACCATATTTTCTTCTGGAATGTAGTGGAGTAGAAGTATAAAGTACCTCAAGTACACTTGAGTAAATGTACTTGGTTCCATTCCACTCCTGGTTCTCATGTCATGGGGTTGGTCGTGGATAAAAATTTAATAAACAAAAACAAAAAATGTGATTCCAGCGTCTCATCTCAGCCTCTACCTCTAACACTGTGTGAGCCTAGTGGGTAGGTTTGCTTTAATCTATTTTGGTCATTACTGACCATTTCCTTATCTATTTGCTAGTCATAACAAACAGATGATAATAGCTGAAAGTTGCAGAACAACAGTGTGATGAGATTGACTTTTGAAATTACTTTTTTCCTTTTTTTTATTATCCTGCCTGTAAATGGCTCATAACAGGATCAAAAGTGTCAAACATGTTGGACCTTGAATTTTACTGACGACGCATTTCAACAAAGGGGCCTTTTTCTCCGTGATCTCCAGGCTTTGTCTGCTCCAGCAGGCGAGAATAAACAGTTGAAGGTGTCAATGGAGGTGGTCTGTCCTCCCTCTGACACTGCAGCTCTCAGTGATTTAGGCTCGCTGCTCACCAGGAGCCTCTTTGAAAGCTGCCACTGCGAGGCAGATGCTCAGAAGGAATCACTGGTCACAGCTTTTGTTGTTGCTCAGAGACTACATTATTTCACTCTGCTCTCTTTGCTGTTAGTGGAGTAAGTGCTTGCAGTAGCAGTGAAAGATTTCTCCTGGCTTGTACCTGCACTACGGACACATACTGACCTCGGAGCCGTCTGTGGAACTCACAGCACACATCATGTGAATACGACGGGAAGAAGAAGCTTGTACTGTGAGTAGAGGCTCCCAGTGGACACATTACCTCTCTTCCTGTGTGTTCGTCGACCACACGGAGAAGAAGACTCCGGGGAGCGTGTGCAGTGCTAGTGGTGCGGACTGTAGTCTTCTTCTTCTTCTTCTTCTTCACACTTTGAAATCACATTCTCTCTGCCTCCTGTACAAAATTAGAAGCAGAAGTCAGTCTGAGGAGCAAAGTGTGGTGTCGAGGTGGAAAGAGAGACAGATGGGGATATGAAAGGCAGAGGGAGAGAGTGCAGAGGCAGAGGGGTGGTGTAAGATGAATGATAAACTGCTGAAGAGCACTTTCTAGTGGCACAACAGAGGACTAGCATGTGTGATCAGGCTAAACCCTGCACGCCTCTGCTCAAACTCAACAAACAGGTAGCAGGAACAGCACAGAGATTCAATCAAGGTGATTATTTTATATCACTGAGGTTTTGCTTGGGGAAATGAATGTAACATATGGAGCCTGCAGGGTGCTATGGAGAGAGAAGAAAATAAAAACAATTGAACAACAAAATTTGTGCAAATGGGATGGCACTACATGGCCTCAAGATAGATCCCCTCATTTTTAATAATTCATTACTTCATTTTGGGTAATTTGTGCACTCAAGATAAGTGTAATGGTATATAATGTTACACTTATCTGTGGAAAAACATGGTAAAATCTCCATTATTTTACATTTTCACAAAATAAAAAAGTAGTTCAGATTTAACCCTAGTAGAGGGTAGATAGTTTTTTAAAGTAGACCGGGTTCAGTGTGGTCTACATGTGAAAAATGTAGTGATATTTTCCTTTTCCACATATTCACAAAGAGAATTAAGGTCTCACAAAATAAAAAACTTAAGCTTAGGAGTGCATCTTCACATGTAGGTTTCAAAAACAGGTGCTGTTTGAATTCAAGGACAAAAATGACCAGAAAAAGGAGGGAGAGGTTAGAGGTGTTAATTCTTTGTCAGTAATTAAAACCCAGCCAACCTTTTCAGAGCATAATCCCTGATGAAGATTGTATGTTGAAACATTTTGGCGTCAAGCCCATTAATTAAAGGTTTTCTAACTTTTGTAAAACAGTGTGCCTTGGAATTTGGGGATTTTGACTTGTTCTGGGAGGATTTTTCCCTTTATTCGATAGGACAGATTGCATTAAAGGGGCATAGAGGGGATGACATGCAGCAAAGGGCGGAGGGTGGAATCAAACCCACGGCCTATGCGGCAGGGACACAGCCTTTGTACATGGGGCGTCCGCTCTACCAACTAAGCTACTGGCCACCACAGGATTTAGGTTATCTTTGAACAAATCTTTGGGTCTACAGTTTACCCTGCTAATATTAATTTCAAAAAGCCAGTGCACATTAAGATCAGCTGGTGTTCTCATGTGTAGGACACCAACACTTGGAATGACTGAGCAACATGCCCTGTTTTAGAGTTTAGGTAGATTACATCAGCACTGTGTTGCTGGGCTCAGACTGAGTGGGTGTGGACCAGCCTCCGTTCATCACCCATTTCTTTGTTTAAATTCACATTTGACAACATGCTCTGTAGTTCTGTCTGTGCTAACACTGTGTTGGTGGCTCATCTTCTAACCTCAGACCAGACAAGAGCATCAGCAGCATCAATCCTGATCCATAATGCATCAGTTTCTGGTATCACCGTGGAGCAACTGTGTGCCGCATTTCTCTGAGGAGCCCCAAGGCACAGAGAGAAGATAAATTATCAATCCCACAGTTGCTATTGTGCTTTTAGGAAGGCGAGAGGCCACATAGCGCAGTGGCTATGTCATCCTCAGTGGCTCTGGCTGTGAAATCCTCTATTTGGGGCGCCAGTGTACAGATAATATGTATGTAACCGATGTCCTGGTGATGAGTGGCTCAGTCTGCTGCTCTAAGAATAGAGCTATGTCACAGTCTCACAGTTAAGGATGGGAGCTTTCTTGTGTGGGATGACATCTCTCAGGACAGGGCATCATGCAGTGGGACTGCACTGATGGAAAGAATGTTTATAGCCTTTATTTATGCAAAACTATATTCGGGGGGAAAACAATTATTTCAGTATCAAAAGATTGCTTATTTAATGTTCACTCCATCAGTGTAATGTTTGCATTAAGGAAGAGCCTCTAAACACTGTTTTCACCATGGGACGTTGAAACACTCAAGTGACTCAGTTGAAATCAAACTTTGAATCAAGAATTGGTAGAAATGTGCAGACATGAAGAAACTCTTTAACATCCTGTTCAACTGTTTGATAGAGCACATTTTGAGTCAATATATCTCAATAAAAATGTGAACTTAACCCGACTGAGCCATTCAGTTTAGGTTTATTAAGTTAAAAAAAAAAATCCATTAGATGTCGCTTTGTCTTTAAACAGTCTGCCTTTTTAGTTCGCCTCCTACAGGAAGTTTGTAACAAGAAAAGCTTTGTATGGGGGGATTTTCAAAAGTAGGCATATTTTTCCAACATGTTCGTCTGTCCATCAAGGAGGAGGGATCCCTCCTCAGTTGCTTTTCCTGAGGTTCCTAGCATTTTTTTCTTAGTTTTTCCTTAGTTGATGTGAGGATCTAAGGATAGAGGGATGTCGTATGCTGTAAAGGCCTCTGAGGCAAACTGTGATTTGTGATAATGGGCTTTATAAATAAAATTGACTTGACTTGTTATAGTTTCAGAGGTCTTACTGAACAGATTAATGCTATATGATAGAAAGATGATAGAAAAAATTAGAATCTAATCAGGGTCAAATATTTTTTTTTAAATAAAATATATTCTACCAATCCACTGATTTGGCCTTAAATGGTAGAGGTAGTGATGCTAAGCTAATGAAATTAAAATTCACTATTTGCAGAGAAATAAAAAATCTTCTAATAATTTGTTGTTAAATGATACATTTTGTCATGTAATCTAGTACATATATCGTGAAATAATTTTGTAAGTTGACTTTGTACTGACTGAATGCATGCTCAACCAAGCGGTTGAATTGGACTTTTTAATGATAAAGCTCAGATAATAAATTTACATTTTTTATTAAGTAAAAATAATATATATATTTACTGTTGTTCATGCCTTATATTTAATGTTTGTACATTATAAATTTGATGAAAAGAATACATATATACATATAAAGAAATATTACTAGTTGGTTATTCTATTCTTATTAGTTATTCTACTAATTCTATAGTAACAAACTGATACATGTTGGTATGCTAACATATTATAAGCATTGTACAGGATTTGTAATTTAGATTTTATCTATTTCTCTTTAACCATTTCCATGAACAGCTATCTCAACCATTTGGTAGAGGCTTTTTTTAAAGAAAGAAAGAAAAAACCTTGGGGGCATCTTAAAAAAATGAACACTGATTTTTGTTATTTCAGCCCCAAGAAAATAAAAACTTCAAAGAAAAAATGCATTGCTTTTTTTCTTAGTGAGGACATTAAAGGGTTAAACTGAATGTTTGAAGTGGTGGTTTAAGTTTCATACCAGTCTCATCCTTTGACTTCATTACTGTCTTGTCAAATCCATCCACAGTCCTGAAATGAGCACATACATGTACTGTAAGCTTTACAGCATTTTGCGAAGAAAACAGAAAAAACTAAATTGATAAATGTCGTCATATATTGTTTGTTTTCTGTTTCATTTTTGCTGGAATATTAATATGACCAATATAAGACATCTTGTTGAGGCCATTTTGCCCATACACTCACTTTTAATGTTATTTGTTGTTAAATCATTGATTTATCATTAATTTGTTGTGTTGAAGTTTGTCTCATGGTGTCATGAGTGGAGTGACTTCTCAGATTCTGAAGATGGTACACATTATCTTAAGTGGTTATTCCCCTTTTTAACTCTTTTCTCCCCATAACTGTTGAATGAAAGCAAAGCGAGGATAAATGGTGAACTGTTGGGACTCTGTAACGAGAGCACGCCAAACCACAATAAACAGGATAATAAAGATCCTTCCGAGTTCCCAGAAATGACTAATCCAACAAGGCTGTCTGCTGTAAATTTAGCGTTTGGAATAACAGCTTGTCATTCAGAGAGCACAACTGAAATACGTCTGACAGACAGTACAGATGAACTTTGTTCCCAGAGGACGGAGAGTTGAACTGAGTGAGGCAAGGCTTTTGGCACAGTGTCTCCTCTGATAGACGAGTTTTCAGCTGCTGGGACCTTCGGCCAAGACTGCAACACTGCAGACGTGTTGATTCTGTGTGCTACTTGTGTTCAGTAAAACAGCTCGTTAACATGGCCGTGTCAAATAAGCTTATACCACTGGCAACAAATTGCACATCACTGTGGCATCAGTGTCACCTTGTTCACAGACATGATAAACTACACTGTAAAAAGAAACGCATTGCTTTCATTTAAAAAAAGCTACAGTCCAAGCTGCCATAAAATTTAAGGTTGACTGGATTTGAGAAGACAAATTGAGGTAACTTTGGAATGATTCTATTTGTCTACTCAAATCTATTTTTTCCCAAGGTTTTTTTTTTGTTTGTTTGTTTGTTTTGGGGTTTTCATACAATGTAGGCTAATTTTTGAACCCTTTAGAACATTGATTGACATCAGTTTTGTTGTGCTGCATACAGATGCTTTTCACAAGCATTTAAGTCTGTGGAGCCTCAGAAAATTCATTTAATTTCTTTTGAAAATGTGGGAACAAGACGATGAGCAACATGGCACGAAATGTGCAAAAACTGCAAACTGTGCAAAAAAAAAGATGAAAAAAAATTGAAAATTATCTGTGGAGAGTTTTTAGATATTATCCAAAAAAGGGAAAAATGTTGAGGAAACTAAATTTATAAATTTTTTATTTATATACTTAAAATAATGTTACAAAAAATATTTTTTATGCCAATTTGCTCAGGTTTTAAAGGGTTAAGCCAGAAAACAAAAATTAGAAAATGCTTTGTATGAGACAGTATTACTACTATGATGTAGTGTACTTTCTACATGATTTGAGGGGGACTCGCCTCTCATCAGGATCAAAGCTTCTCCGACACCTTCAAGGCTTCTTCTGTTTGATGAATAATGCTAATGATCTGTCAGCAGTCGCCATGTTGGCTCAGTACTGTCTCCATTACATCAGTATCATTGTACCAGAGAACAGGCAAAAGAGAGGGTCTTCACTGCTCATCAAAAGATTTTTATTATATATAACTTTACAATTTTATTTATTTTTTACATTGATTTTAATGTGTTTCATTTCCTTTTTATTTTGTCATTTTATCACTTCAATTGTGTGTTTGTGTGTGTGTATGTGTGTATTTTATTTAAACATTTTGTGTCCTGCATTTTGCATTTCCTGTCCTCTTCTTTTAACTTTCTCTTTTACATTATTGCCTTCTGAGGATCCCATTTCTGTTTTTGCGCTTTGTAAACTCTTATTTCTTTGGAACAATTTTGTCAGCAGATTAGATGAATTATTAAATTTTATTCCTTTTCTTTGAATTTAATTTTCATATTTGATGCCAAACAAAACTCTGCACTAATCAATATTTCCAATATTAATTATGGTTCCGAAATTTATATTTGTGATGACGAACCCACTGTGAATTACCAGCAGCTCTGCGGTTGCCTCAGCTCAGCAGAGCTTTTTAGCCTCTTTTTGTTCATAGTTTTGGTTTTCCTTTCTCACCTCCTCCTCTCCAGCAGCAGCTGATAAAACCTGTCAGAAACAAGCTGGGAAACAATATTGATATATTTTTGGGAGGACCAAAACAGCCCCTGTCTTTTTTCTTTCTCATGTTATAATATTTTCAGTAATGCTGATAAACTAAGAGGAGATTACATAATTTCATCCAATTAAGTGAGTCAGATAAACTGTTACTGACTGATGGATTTCACACTGGGAGGAGAGTGCTGAGATGTTAGTGTGTGTCTGCCTTCTGGTGGAACAGTGGTGATGGGGAGGTGTGTGTGGAGGCCAGCAGTTCTGCAGACTCTACGCACTGAGACACCCCCACATTAAAGTGTCCACATAAATGACACTTGGCTGCATATTTCCTCACACTCAGTCATAAGTCATATCCTTCAAGGCCCTTAAGGTGTTTCCATACTGGCATTTCTGATAAGGCTATAACCTGAGAGATGAGCTGTAGGTGATACTTAACTCGCTTCGGCTCAAACGCAGGCAGCCATGTTTGTTTTTCTACAGCCAGCAGATCAGCGATGGAACAGCAGGAGTTCAACTACCTTTTTCATGTTTCCTCCTCAAACAGGTGCTCATATTCTTCTCACTCTTCCTATTTCTCCTGCTCCTCCTGCTCCTCTTCCCCCTGTTACTTCTGCAGGTGGAGCAGGGGGCTGCAGATGAAGCAGCAGTGGCTGTTGGCCTGTACACCTTACTCCTCCTTCTCCTGCTCCTGGTCCTTCTCCTGCCCCTCCTCTTGCTCCTGCAGGTGGGGCAGGATGCTCCAGATGGAGCAGTGGTGGCTGTCAGCCTCTACAGCCTGTTCCTCCTGCTCCCCCTCTTCCTGCTCCTTCTCCTGCTTCTCCTCCTGCTCCTGCAGGTGGGGTAGGGGGCTGCAGATGGAGCAGCGGCTGTCAGCCTGTACAGCCTGTTCCTCCTCAGGTGCTCATGTAAACAAGGCTTACTGCAGGCTCTGTAACAAGAGAGCTCACTTTCCAGCTCACAGCACCACACGCTGCTCCTGTTAGAGATGCATTCTCTCCACACAGGTTTCCCTTCTAATCGGGGGTGTCAAAGACAGTGGAGGGAGAGAGACAGGGAGGAGGAGGGAGTGAGCAGAAGCATTTCACAGGAGACGCCTGCATTCACAGCTCTAAACTCTACATACGAGCAGCCGAGTGTCGCACAGAAGAGCTAACTGTCAATCAGGAGCAGCCGTCTGTGCACGGCTCACATGGTAGGCTGGTGCACCAAAACACAATGTGCTCCCAGATCATTTACACACCCGAGTGGGAGAGAGTCATATGGCTGCAACTGGAACAGATTGTTATATGTGTGTTTTGAAGGGCTGGAATTATTCGCTATACGAATACATGTCTGTTATTTAGGCAGCTGAGAGGGCTGTGCTGTTGCTGCTGCGGCTGTGCAGGAGTAGAGCTGCAGGCCATGACGGCACTGAATCTTTCTGGGCCACAACACACATCTACACCTCTGCTGGAAGCTCCGGATCAGTGCAGCCATGCTCAGATGGTAGTGACCCTTTAAAGCCGTGCACAGACACTCAGACGGAGTTCATTTCAGTCAT
This sequence comes from Plectropomus leopardus, assembly GCF_026936395.1. Classification (NCBI taxonomy): domain Eukaryota; kingdom Metazoa; phylum Chordata; class Actinopteri; order Perciformes; family Serranidae; genus Plectropomus; species Plectropomus leopardus. Next base: position 1,961,749 of record NC_142185.1, read on the forward strand.
AATAATCCAGGAATTGGAAGGAAATAAAGAAGTGAGGGATGAGAGAACTGTGGCGTGTTTTTCATGTCATATTTGCTTCTGTGCTGAATGTGCACAATGTGAGGGAGCCGTTTTTCTCCTGAAGTTAACTAATGCTGTGTGTCAGGACATTTATAACAGGGCACCTAAACAGTTTGGGGGTTAAGACACCCACCAAGGCTCATTTCCTGTCATCTCGCTATCTCTAATTAATGCTTAAATGGCCAAAATATTGAAAAATTATCAGTGTTTATACTCATGTAATACACAGTCAGGTCCTTTGGAAGTTTCTTCAACTTACAGTGTAGGTCTGAGCAGAGCCTCTCCTCTTACAGACATTCATATCATTTCATATCATATCTTACAAAAGAAATGATGTACACGGTTCAGATGATATCTGGGATGTCTGTATGACGTCACAAAATGTTTGTTCTGTAACACTTCTGAACTGGCGACCAGTTTTGCATGGGTATGTATGAAATATCTATTTTATTAAAGACCTGCCTAACTCTGTGTTGCTTGGCCTGCCTGTGTTTTAGTGCATGCAAACGTATTGTTAACCCCCAACTGCATCTTTTAATATTTTATTAAGGTTTTCATTATGACTCTTGTATTTAATCTCTGCTTCTGTCTGTTGCTGTTTCTTGTTGCTGCTCTGCAGGTCTGCATGCTTAGTGTGTGTTGTAATTTCATGCTGCGTGCATGGCTATTTGTGTTGAAATGCTATATGTTGTTGCAGTGTTATTGTTTTGTACTGGTGTTCTGCTGTTTCTTGTTGCTTCACATGGCTTGTGTTCTGTCTTGGGAGTTTCTGTTTGTTGTAGCTGTTGCTGTCTTCATGGTGTCCTGCTGCCATTGTAAAGTGGATTTTATCATGTTACAGGCTTCAAAACATCTTGCCAAAGAACTACAGTTGAAAATTAGCCTGATGGCCAATACTGGCACATTTACAGAACATTTATTATTTTGTATTGTCCTTATAAATAAAATAATTGAAATTAAACTTCTTAAATATTTCCCTTGTAAAATATACTGCATATCATAATAAGGAAATAAAAGTACTAGAGAAACCTATACCAACATTATGTAAACATTAAAAACTAAACTGAATGAATGAATCAACTCTGAACACTCAACTGAATTAAAACAAAAATTGCAAATGAAATGCAAAAAAAAACTAATGAAAAATGCAAAACTTTGTAATTCTGTTTTCAGAGTCCTGTGTTTATGTGACCATCCATCCACCCCCTCATTTACTATGCAGACAATGTCACTTTTTTATACTAACGCCCCTGACTTCCTATTGAAGACTTCTATGAAACAACTCCTGCTGATTGATTCTTTTGCTTCAATCAGGAAGATTAATTAATTTCTGATGACACAAAGAAAAGATTATTGTGGGTAGCAAACTTTTCCTCTGGGAGGGAGGACAGCAGGTAGTTCGCTGGTCACCTGATCACAACCTCTTGGCTCATGGTACAAGTGAATGAGAAGAGCCAGAGCAGTGCCAGTGTTGAGTGCAAATGCAGGTAGGAAACTTACCTTTATGTAACAGGGTGGAGAGTGTGGAGGTCAAGGTGTTGAATAGGAGAGGTGTGCATCAGAACAGGAGACCAACGCTTGCATTTTAATTCATTTTTATTAACTGTAACCACAATATTTACAAAATTTTGAAAGCAGCTATAATTATTATTTCTTTAGTCATTTGATCATTATGGATCTAATGACTGTGCGATGAGAAAGCGGACACTCATAGTGATGAACCCACAGTGACTTATCTTCCAAATTTGCATGGTGCTCTCAGCCCCAAAGAGGGGCAAAATCTTTTTTTTTTTCTTTTTCCCAGCCTGCGGCATCACTGCTTTGGGCAGCAGCAGCTCAGTCTGTGAGGCTGTGGCTTGGGAACCAGAGGGCCACCGGGTCAAGTCCCCATATAGACAAAGTACAGAGTGTGGATTGGTAGTTGGAGAGATGATAGTTCATGCTCCTAGGCCCTGCTGAGTTAAACAAGGCACCATAACCTAACTGCTAAGGGTGCCTGTCAGTTGTTTGCTGACCCATCCACCTGCCTACCCTATTTGTTTATATTACGTTGTTACCAGCAGCGTTATTACCTGACGCTGTCCTTCAGCAGTTCATGCGCATGTGACCACGTCAAGTGTTACATGCCGGTGCCTTTGCCGTCAGTGTATGATAACAACATTACCAGTTCTGTCCAATCGCATTCTCATCTGACACCATCCAGCCGTGTTCCTATTGGATACAGAGGTTGGCTTTTGGTGTCAGACTCGTACGCTATTTGACGAGTTTGGAGTGAGAACGGGCTTCATCCACCACTGGCTCTCACCACTGTCACAGACTCATTTTCAGCCACAACAGGAACTTGTTTTCAGAAGAACAAAAATGCTCTGATGAGGACATGTCTACAGTCGTAGCACCAAGTAGAAAACATATAAGCATTCAGTAGCTAAAGAGTCACATATTTTCTCAGCAGTATGGAGACTGAAAATAAAACTAAAATAAATATTGGTATTAATACTAATCATACCATATATGCATTTATTGTGGATAGCAAGAATTTCACCACTGTACAACATCAGCCTAAAATGTGTTTTTGGGAGCTCAGATGATGATGTGGATGACTTATTGTGCTAAAGATGCATCATGGTCAAATAAAGTCCCAAACATGAGTCAGACTTTTACACCATGTGCAGACATGATGGCGTTTCCTCATTTTATGCCTCTGTGCTCAGCCATGTTTCTTATCCAAAGCCATTCTGTTCTGTGCCCTTTTAATGTCTTCTTTCTACATGTGTTCTGGGGTGGGAGGGCCTGGGAAGGGAGGAGTTGGTTAATATGTTCAGATGTTGTTTTATGTTTTTAACTTGTGAAGCACTTTGTCCTAGATTAAATGTATGAAAAGTGATCTATAAATAAAGTTTGATTTGATTTGATGCATCTGATGGAACTGATCAGAAGTGTACGTGGTGTCATCAGGGTCGGTGTTACATGTCTTCTTGGTACTTTGGCCCATCTCCCTTTAAAAACCCTCATTTGAGGAGACCCCAGATTACATTAGGGTACAGATCATGCGTTCCTAGATCTGCTCGGGGGCTCCATATCCGCACTTATCTCAGGAAGATGATTGACAGGTCGGGGTTTATTTCCCCTGAGGCCGCCTTCTAACTTCTAACCCCCCAGTTCCCCTCTCATTGGATGATCTCCCTCCTTGCTCTCATTACACCCCTTATCTCTTTGCCCTGCTCATAAGGTTTATCTTTTTAATTATGTTGCCGCCAACCTGCTGAAGAGGCTTCATGAGTGCCTATCAGTGGCCAGGGTCTCCTGTGTTCCAGACCTTTCTGCTGTCTGGTCATACACACACACACTAACACACACATACACACTCCATTGGGTCCCACATGGGCCAAGCCTCTCTGTTTCCTCACACACAAACCTTTGTGTTCAGGGTCTATTGACGGGAGATAACCCGTTCATGCACAAGCTCAATTATACATCCTGTGTCTTTTTTCTCTCCCGATCTCTGTCTCTGTCTTCCTCACCTGCTTACCCTTCTATGGATCCTCTCCATCTCATTTGTTTGCCTACAGGGTTTTCACAGCGGCTCTGTCTGTGGGTTGGCACAGTTCACAGTTCAAGGTCAACAAGCTCTCATGAGACATCTCAGCACTCATACAGCTGATGTGATGTTGCCCGGCTGGTGCATCTAGACTTGGCTCTGGAAGGGATTAAAGGTCTGACTTAGATACAGCTAGTGTCAGACGTCATGATGCTTCTTAACTCCACAGCTGCAATTGTCGTGACCCATCAAAGAGGTCCTTATAAAGACATTCATGGAAACAGTGAGTGGGTGGCTATTTTGGCCAAGTAATCATTTTCTTATGATTTGTGAGTGCTGTAGGTGTCCAGGCAGATTAAGTTTAAGCTCAGCGGATACTATGTTTCCAACAAGCCTCCTTGAAATATTGGTGGCAGTGAAAAAGAGGATAGCATCAGCTGTGAACGAGGGTTCCAAGGGGCCAGCTGGGGTCAAGTGCTACCGCAGCAGGGGAACATTTAAAGCCGTCACCTCTGTCACCCCTCTTTAGACCAGGTCTGACGGGCTCCATGTAGGGCCACAGGCTCCCCCAGGGTTTAACATCCAGCCTGTGAGCACACAGACGCAGCAGGGGCTTCCTGAATAACACAAATCATTGTCTCATCACCGCCGTGGTAACTGCAAGGTCAGAGGTGAAATCACTTCCAATTCAGGAAGTAGGTTTCATTCATGTGCAGTCAGTGCAAGAGGGGAATGAACACAAACAACAGCAACACTTATTGTTATTGCTGCTGTTGTTTAAATACAACAAAATACGGTACAGCCATTAAATACAGTAATTCTCTAAGTCACCTTATGTATGAATTGTATTTATATGTGTGTGTGTGTGTGTGTGTGTTTGTATGCCAGTGAATATATGACAAGCATAGGAATTATAAAATAAAGTAATAGATACTAATTTTATTATTGAATAAAAGGGTAATACTAAATATATTTTTACCTCTTCCTACTCCTTCTCACACGTAAATTGAGACTGTGGATGAAATTTATTATGTTTATTTTTCTTTGTTGTTTACATGTTCAAAATAAAGACATCAGTCAATCAATCAATCAATTAATACATCATTAGGCAACAAAAGAACAAATTACTCAAAAAATTAGCAAGAAGTTCGTAAGTACAAGAACATCACATGAAAAAAAAGAAAAAGAAAAAAATTTTTTTAAAAAAAAGAAAATTATTTGGGAAAAGTACCTTAAAATTAGAATAATTCTGTAACATGATTTTAAAAACCAAATGATGATAATTATAAATATAGTTTTTCCTAATGCTTTTTTCTTTTTTCTATTGGCATTTTCCCTAGCTTTTTAAAAATAATTTTTCAAGTCTACTTATTTGTGGAACATTTTTTATCAAGTTGCTTATTGCTTTTTTCCCTATGTTTAGGGGTTCAAAGGTTTAAATAGGCCTACTTGTAAAAAAAAAAAAAAAGAGCAGCACAAGAAAAGTGATCCTGCTTCAGGTTTCAAAGGGTTAACATTTTTTTCATACAAGTGAATATCATGGTATAATTTTTCACCTTCACATGTGTCTCCATCTTTCTGCTGGAAAGCAATCAGCCTGTGATGGGAATGAATCAGCATCAGCAGCCAGAGATGAATTTTCTTCTTCTGAAAGATGGGATGAGCAGACCTTGTGAAATTCACACTCTGCAATCCCAATCACAGCCTCTTTTCAAATATTCCCCTGCCTTTGCCATCTCTGCTTGTTGACAATGAAGTGCGCAGCCTGTCTGGCACGATATCAGAGGTGAATGTGGAGTGGGGGGGGGGATAATTGATTTGACTTTGGAGGCAACGAATCCCTGCGAGGTTTGAGGGCGAACAGAGGAGGAGCAGCCACGGAGTGTGTAATCACTGGGTATCCATGACACCACAGACAATAAGCCCTCTTAATAAGCCTAATCTCCATCATTGGGATGGAGGAAGAGAGGCAAGAGAGCCGAGAAGGCGAGGGAGAGCCTTTTATGGCAGTTAAATTGGTTTTTCTGTAGCAGGGATTAAGCGCAGTGTTAAAGCCTTTAAGTGCCCCTGAATACCTTGATATTCATGAAAGCTGGTCACATAGCACTGGCAAGCACACTGAGGATGTGAACAAGCACACATACACCAGCACTATAAGGCTGCAACACTATTGTTTGTTTTTGTTGATGAAAAAACCAACAGAGGAAAACATGATTTGGATGTTCTTATTTACATGTTCAGGGTTATTGCTTTTAATTTTGCTTTCAGTGTCGACATCAACTGCCTTATAAGTGCTCAGTTATAATGAAAATTATTAAAAGTGTTGTTTTGTGAGTGTATGGAAAGCACAAGTGAAAGTGGATCTTCAGGGTTCTGTTCCAGTCAGATGACATCATTCAAAACCCTGCTGACATATGGTAGAAAGTACAGATGGATAAAAATCTGAAGGAAAACATGAAATTATCTGCAGCAATTTTTTCCTATTTCCTCACTATTAGATTATTCTTGCAATCACAAATAAAGGTACTGATCTCCCAAGTCGGTACACACTGGTTCACCTCATAGTTTTGTTTTTAGTAGGACTGTCAGCTGCAACACGTTAATCATGATGTGATTGGGGTCCATACATAACACTCTCTTTAAAAACTGCATTAATCACCAGCTCACATTCCTGAAGAGGCTGCATCGGGCTGAGTTTGAACTCCTTTTACCAACCATGTCATGCTAGCTTCTCAGGAAAGGGGCTGAAGAATGCTCCAAAGTTAGGCTTAATTTTGTCAATGGAAAAATTCACAGGGGGCCCTTGAACTCTGACCTCAAGATATCTGAATGAAAATGTGTTCTGTGGGTACCCATGAGTCTCCCCTTCACTGACATGCCCAGTTGCTAGTCCAATCCAGTTTTTTGCTGTCATTTGACTGCTATAAGAAAATCTGGTAAGAATTACTTTGTTAATATTGACTTCATAACTGTTTCATAATGCAAAATAATAGAATTGAAAAACGTGATTAAAAATGGGATTAATCGTGATTAACTGTTGAAATTCTGCGATTAATTGTATTAATCACATTAATAATTTGACAGGCCTAGTTTTTAGCAAACTTTAACAAACAGACCGGGGCACATATAGGAAAGAGTTAGCATTTTACCTCACCTGGTTCCCTCATCTCAAAGTCATTTGGTTTTTTGAATGTGTTTTTGATTAGAAGCCTGAAATATGGTTTGTGGTTAAAAAAGCTGAAGAGAATTTTACATTTTACAACCATCACGACCACCATAACACGTTGTTACAATGTCATACCTACCACACCCATGTTCACATCTTTCCAGCTTTATGTTTCACATAGGCCTTGTTTCAGTGCTGTTACTACCTTCTGTCCTGGCTCGGAGGCGAGACCATTCTGTCCCCTCTATCAGCGGTTGTATGTTATATAACAGCATATAACAGTATAACAGCATGCTGGCATAGCTGCATGGGGGCAAGCACCTACACATTAAAAAACCCCTATCTCTTCCATTCATCAAGAATTTTTAAAACAAAGATTTCTTCACAAATGTAAAATAGGGTGGGTAACTGATTTGCAAATGGTAATTATGTAAGTGTAGTATACCTTTAAGGTTGAAACTAGGACTGTCAAATGATCTTTTTTTTAAATTGTGATTTATTGCTGAATTTTAATAATTTATTATAATTAATCACATTTTTTTATCGCATGTTTACAATTCCAATATTTTGCATTTCACAACAGTTTTGAAGTCCATGTTGACAGAGTAAAGCAAGTCTTATCAGATTGTCTTGATTGGGAATCAAATACCAGCATTGACTGACTGATGCTGGCTGCTCTGCAGTCAGATTCCATCCATTAGCAGTGCTGTAGTGAACTTCCTCCATTTAGTTTCATCCATAGCTCTGTGGAGATTCTTTGCTGTCTTTGGCAATGTGGTTGTGGTTGACATCAGTCTGATTAGCTACAGCTGTGTGCTCAGCGCGTAGGTGGGAGCAATTTCAAGACGGTTTACAGACCCCAATATGCAGAAATATTCAAATACAGTAGGCCAAAATAATGAATTTAATCCGCATGCAAAATATTTTTATTAAACCTGTATGTTTTTTTTTTTTAACCAAACCAAGTGGAACTAGCATAAAGTGGGCATGTCTATAATGGGGAGACTCTTGGGTACCCATAGGACTCATTTTTAATCAGGCATCTTGAGGTCAGAGGTCAAAGGAAAAAGGCCATGTGGTTTTTCCTTGCTAGTATTTAGCCAAACATTTAGCCCCCTTACTGACAAGCTAGCACGGCATGGCTGGATCCACTGGGTTCAATTCAGTTCAATTCCATTTATAAAGCCCATTATCACAAAACACAGTTTGCTTCAGAGGGCTTTACAGCATACGACATCACTCTGTTCAATATTGGTTCATATTTTTCATTTATCCATTCAGTTTTATTAATTTTTTTAAGGTGCCAAATATTTCATCTTCAGTGGCAGTTTAACCATGTGGCTACCAGCTCAGAAAGAATGTTATCCGATGAGAAAGGTCAGAGAATAGGCCCAGACAAAGTGCCAGACTCTACATAAACAGAAGCTTTAGCATCAGCTAATCCCAGCTCCTTCATGACCTGCAGGTCATGTACAGCCTAAAGCTGCTGTGTTACAGTTTGTTATGCTATTTTAGACCACACACACACACCATCTTTGTCTCTCTCTCCCTCTTTCTCTCTCTCTGTCTGTCTCTCTCTCTCACACACACACACACACACACACACACACACACACACACAGCTAAGTGGATTACACACTGATGATTTGTGTTTGACCAAAAGCATTTAGTCACGGCGCACACAGCAATTCAAACCAAGGATTAGGACCCTAGCATGTCATCCGTTTGGTCAGCAAGCATGTCTAATGGCGTCAGTGATTTAGCATGTCATATGTGTCTGTCAGCATACACGCTAACAGGACGGAATGGAGGCGTCCGACAGGAGAGCAACTGGATAAACAGCAGAGAACAGAGGAAGAGAGCTGAGAGAGTTCAGCTCCTGCTTCAGGGTTCAGGTCTTCAGTTCACATTGACACCAGATGTAACAAACACCAGCACCAGTTATTTTATTTTTGTCAGACCTGGAACCGCCACACAGCAGTATGGTGGAGGATCCTCTCTGAACTCCTCCGAAGCACACTAATGACTCACCTGACTTACAGATTAATCAGTTTAACTGTTACATGTTTTTTATGTTAAACATGTCAAGGTATGAATCCCTTCCATTGTGTAGCACTGCAGTATGTCATCCTGTGGGCTGCTGGGAAAGAGCTCCAGTAGTGCAGGGTTCACTGTCCTGTCTTTGTTGAAATGTCACTGAGAAAAACTCAACATGTCTACTACATTTTTGAGATATGGAACAATTTAAAGTGCTAATATTTCAAAACACTGGAACTAGTCAAACCAGTGGCGTCATCAGGCCTGGGCCTCAGAGGCTTCAGCCCTGAAGCCCAGAATATTTTATGCATAGCCCAGATTTAGATATATACAGTATATGGAAGCTATCTGTCCTAGGCTATCTGATAGATAGATAGATAGATAGATAGATAGATAGATAGATAGATAGATAGATAGATAGATAGATAGATAGATAGATAGATAGATAGATAGATAGATAGATAGATAGATAGATAGATAGATAGATTTAAAAATTAGGCTTAGGTCTAATTATAAAAAGGTCCCAGATTTATTAAGCAGTCACTCTGTTCATACATTAATACATTAAAACCTCTAAAAAAATAATATATCACTGATGAATCAGAATTTTTTTGTTATTTTTGCAACTCAAGTCAATAAATTTGTAATGATAGCAGATGTTAATTATTCCTTTTTTTTTATTGAGCCTCATAAAGCAATGGGAAAGTGTACAATTAGCAGTCACACCCAGGCCAAAAACTCTGCAGTTGTCATGGGTATTTATCACCTCTGGCTTCGATCAGCATTGATTGGGCACATCACCTGGGTGAACGCAGTAATTTCAGTTCCTTAACCGATGAGATGCAGGGTTGCATTACCACCAATTACCCTCCTTCTCCACTGCAGCAAAAATAAAACATCCATCCATATTGGTCTGCACCAAGTTTTAGAGTGACCGAATAATTAAGAGCTACATAAAGAGAAGTAGCAACCATGAAGTTTTCACACGTATCCATTCATCCTACTTTCTACTGTTTACCTGTTTACTGGTCTGCTCATGACGCTAAATGTGACACACCAAGACAAAAAAACACACACACACACACACTCACATACAAAGGCATAAATGTCTGCTGCAGAGCCATGTACATAGCTGTGCTCAACTGGCAATGAGAATGGTCTATAGTCTGTAGCCGATTTTTAATAGGTTTGTTTGAAAAACCTGCGTGTACACATTGAATTTGGTGGGAAAGTGGTATAAGTAATACTGTTTACTAATAACGACATATATTTTAAAATCATAATTCGTATCTAATCTGAAAAATAACAAAACAAACCGTTTAATGATCAATAAGATGCCAGTCCATGAAAAAAAACATAAAAGTAGACCTTGTTCATCAAAAAAAAAATTCCCAGGAAATTTCTTAGATCTACAACTAAGCCCCCATTGTCCTAAAATTCTAGAAATGCCCCTGCCATATTTATAAAATGTTCATTTGGTTATTTCTGGTTAAAAGAAAAAAACATCTAGAAATCAAAGTTCAATCTACCAGCACTGGAGCAAGATTTTTAGATATAGGGACGACAGGAGTCCATCCCCCAAATGTATTAGCTGGAAGTTTGACCAAAAAAGGTTACTGTTATTATTATTATTTCTAGATTTGTCACATTCATTACATTTAAGTGGTTGATCACTTTTTCTGAATATTTTGTCTGCCCACGTAGTCACAGCTGTGCTTCAGAGCCTTCTCAAGAAATACAATTTAAAGCAGAAGATCTGAATTATTTATTTACATTTTTTTATGTAAATAAGCAATTTGTTCTCATTGTTGTATGTAACTCCACCATGTTGCTAATACTCTGCAGAGATGACATGACCTCAGTGTCCTCTGTGCTGAGGCCCTGCAAACTGTGATTTAGTTGAAAAATGAAAGTGGTCCAGATGAAATATTATATTATATATATTATAAAAATTTTAATGATGGTGTTTAAATGTGAGGTGAAGAAAGCCGAGCAGTGACTGTCTCATGTAAAAATCCGAGGACAACCACACACCGGTCGTGTTCTGACTGTGCATTCCCCAAATATGTTGACCTCTGGGCCACAAACCATGTCTCAAACTGCTGCTGCACACACATCCCGACAGTGACGAACTTCATCTTTGCTTGAAATTAAGCCCTGTAGATTCCCAGCAGAGAGGTGGTGGTGGTGGTGGTGGTGGTGGTGGTGGTGGGGGGGGTTGGAGTCCAAATCACTAAGGGGACCGTGACAGTGCCTTTGAATCTTCAGACCCTCTCTGAGAAAATTCGGTTGACCTCCATGACCGAGTGGCTGTGGAGTTTGTGTCAGGGCAGGAAATCACTGTATGATGACAATGCCATATGTGATTAGACACAAACTGACTTTGTGCCTGAGGAGGAGCACAGTCTGCCTTTGTGCTCAGGCCCAGGCACTGAGGAGGGTTTTCTTGGTGACAAGCGTCTCGATGAAAGACCTTCACTGCTCCCCTGACTCCTTTTGGAAATTGTTAAGAGATGATTTAGCTCTGTCTTCTGTCAGGTGGCAGTGGTTGTCTTGGGACTTTCTCTTATGAGTTTATGCTACAGTTTTTTGGATAACAAAAGAGGTAGCAGCATTTTCACCCCACAGATCTTTCAGTCCATAGAGTATTATTGCCAATCTATCTTCACAGGTGACCATTGTGTGTTTTTAAAAAAGTGAGTGTGGGTCTGTTTTATCCCACTCTGTTGACATTGGTCTTGACCTGTCTTTGCAGCGGCCCCAGCCTGTTGGATTCCCACTGGCTGGACGTCTATGGAGAATCAGGGACTTGAACGTTGGCCACAAAACACAGCCCTTCATGTGTGACCAAGCCATTGTTCCCTCTCATACAAAGTCCTCACTTTGATGTGTGTGACTCTTGCTGTCTGTGGATGTGGCCGTGCTAAATAGTTTCTGATTTGCCAAAACAAGCCTTTTCCTATTGGTTCAACACATCCCACTACAGCTGCAGGGTACAACTGCTTTGATATTTCCCTAAAATGAAACAGATGTCTGCAAAATAATACACATCAATAAAAAACAAACATGACCAGTGATACAGTAAAAAGACTCAGAGTGTAAAAGAAGACACTAGTGTTTTGTTGTCAGTAGCTGAATGTTCAGTCCCTGTGGCTGGAAGGAAGACACCTTACCGGGGCCCCTGGAGTATTTGGGTTTCAAGGGTGTGTGGGTTGAGGCCCCTGTCTGGCTGCATTTGCTCTGAAGCTACCAGGTTGCCATGGGAACGTGGTGCCTCATGCAGACACCTCTGTGATTGACATACATGTTTCACGCAGACAGCCTGAAGACGACCAAACAATACTGGGCGGAAGTCAGCCATTAGTCTGGTTGCAAGTCTTTAACCTCCACTTGATCCTTCTTGGGAAGCTGCATGTGTGTGGGTATGTGTGTAAGAGCATCACATCAGTCCACTTACAAAGCACCAATCATATCAAACACCAGCTCTACCATAATTTCATAATGAACTTTATTAGACATAACATACAGGCTCATCAATAAGAAACTGGATAAATGACAAAAATAGATTCATATTAAATTGTTATATCCTTTTAAAATGAGATATTTTATTATGTGCTGTAACTCCCCAGAATAAAAACATCAGGATTAGTGTTGTAATTTATATCATGACTCCCTGTGTTTTTATCCATCCTCGTCAAAATCACATCAATACAGTGAGGCTGTGTTGGAGTACCAGAGGGCTGACACACCAGTGAGGCTGCAGAGACGTGTAGTATTGTGCCCCCTTCTGGTCACACACACTCTTTACTTCTCTATGCACACTTGTCAACAGTACATTGAACAAAGAAGTCCATTTGAAAAAGCACAGACTGTTATAAACATATGAGACAGGTACTCACTGGAGCCAAAGCATTTTCCAAATATTAGTATATATCAGAGAATAGCATGTATTACTGTTGAGTGTATAATGTAAGTTATTAGTGGTGAGTCAACGGTGAAACATCCTGCAGCACAACACAGATTTCATTGTAAGCATGTGGCCATATTGGTCCTCGTCTTCATCTTTTACTTAATTGCTGTGTAACTCAACGTATATAACTTCAAATTAAGTCTTTGAAACCTGAGCATATTGGCTTGATTTCTTTCAAAAACATGGGAAATGGTAACAAGCAACTTAACAAAAATGGCCCCAAAAATTGGCAAGAAATTAGAAAAAAGTTAGAAGATATATAATTGAAAATTCATAGGTTTTTTTTTAAAGACAGAAGGAAGTAAATTAATTAATTAATTAAAGGATAATCACCTCAATATAATATATATATATATATATATATATATATATATATATATATATATATATATATATATATATATATATATATATATATACATTTTCTGTGACATTTTCTGTGACATGATTTTAAAAACATAATTGGAGGAATTATGAATATATAATAATTGTCAAGTCAAATTACTTTGCGGCAGTGAAGGATTTATCAGCTCCATTCACCATCGATGGAAACAAGACACCCGGGTGAACATGTTACTTTTGGCCCCTTGGCTGGCAAGATGCAAACATGCACAAACATCAAACACTGTTCGTCTCCGTCTAAGCAGCACTCAAAAATCTATCCAAATTAATCTGCACCAACTTCTGAAGAGACACTCAGTAACTAAGAAAAATTTAAAAGAAGAAACCACTGTAACATTTTCACTGGCCTCAATGCTACTTTCTGTTTACTAACCTGTTTCCCAGCCTGTCTGTGATGGCAAAACACATGCAAAAAGGCATCCTCATCTGCTGCAGAGCCCTGTACACAGCTCTGTTCTACTGGCATTGGGAAAGGATATATTTAGCAGGTTTACTCACATTTAAAAAAACATGCATAAACATGCCAATTTTGGTTGGAAATGGGTATGGGTCATCCACCAGGAGTGTACCCTTCCATGAATTTGATTGGCCAACGCAGTGCCACGCCCAGTGATGAGTTTCTGCAAAAGTTGAGCTGTTTTGCTGGAGCCCTCCAGGTTCATGTTTTGTTTGGTTGGAATGATGATACAGAATGCTTCACCTGTAAACTGTTTGGGACAGAGCTTCAGCACACAGTCATGTGTACTGATTTGTTTTTGGTACGTGGTCAAGAATGGCACAGGCAAAATTGTAAAAGCAATCATTTAAGTGGTTTAGAAAAATTTGAAACACTTGTGTCCCTTTGACTACACTCATTCATTTGTTAATTCATTGGCTGGTCTTTTGTCTGCTGCCTGTGCTCTGTGGAGAGAACAGTAGACTGAACAGTGTAATGAAAAACCAATTAGCTGCTTTTGGCACCAAACAGCCAACACACTCATCCCACCTGAGACCAGCTCGCTGTTAATTCTTCTCTCCAAGGCCTCGTCCAGGCTTTAACTGCTTCTCATGGCCGTTTTGTGCTCTCTTATTAAAAGACATGCTGACATGGCAAAGAATCTATTGCTTTGGCTGGAAATATGACTCCAGGACAGGCTGCTGCTGCTGCTGCTGCTGCTGCAGTGAAGCCACAAAACTCCATTATTACCTCAACTCCAGCTTCCTCTTACAGAGCTGAGGAGAGTGGAGACACTGGTGGAATAGGAGGCTGATTGTGATTGATGGCTTCCCATTAGCAAGTCTGTTATCGCTCCGGCTGGGGGGAACGACCACTGAGTTGTAACACAACACATTACCTGAGTCTCTCTCCCCAGCCCCAGCCTAGAGCCGCTTAAATAAAATATAGACCCTCTCTCCGAGATCCTCATTCCCCGCTCAAGGTACTGCGACTGTTATCCCGTCAGCTGTGATTTGCTGAGCATTCCCACTCAATAAACACATCATTAGTATTCATATTAACTGGAGCCAGTGTGAGATATCTGCACTGCTCTGTCTCTCTCTCTCCGTCGCCTGTCTGTAAGTCCTGATTGTGGATGTATCCGCTGTAGCTTCAACAGCTCTGATTTTTTTCCCCCTCCTTCTTTCTTCTCTCTTTGGTGCTCACTGTCAAAATGATTGATTGGGACCAGGGCACAGAGTGTCCTGTATTACCCCAACAAATGATCTGGCCCTTGCTGGCAGACCTTGGCCAGAAAGAAATCAATATTTCACCATTAAAATCTATCAGAGGAGAGTTAGGGCAGCGACTGTCAGAGGCGACACTATCAAGCCGCTGCAACATTAAACCTGACACCTGCAGCACATGAGTAATCAATATCTAGTGGTTCACAGATCATTTGTGGTCACCTTTTAAGCAGTGATGGATGTCTCCCGGGGCAGTGATTCATGTTGTGACACCGTTTAACAGGGTTTTATTCCAGTTTAGACGGTCATCCCTCAGAGACGAGCTGGAGATGGAGCGCTGTGGTTCCCTGCTAACACCTATTTCATTGTATCAGGCCTGTCCTCAGCGATTACTGTGTGCCTTTTATAGGTTTTGTGCCCCACTATGTGTGAAAAACATGCAAGCGAGTGCAAGGTCAAACTTTATGAGTTCCAGCACCCGTGGCAGACCAAGCAAGTTTTACGTGGGATGTCAGAAAGGTGGCAGGAGGTTTTGGCAGGGCAGCACAGGCTGCTGCTGCTGCTGGTTATATAAAAATGAGCAAGTCAAAATGTAAATCAGTGTATTATGTAAAATCTGGCTCCATGGATTCCGCATGCAGCCACGCTCAGGTGTGAGAATTTTGCACCTGAAAGGTAGTTTAAGATTCAGTTTTATTGTGGAAGTACATGATTAATGAGCACTGTGAAGTCCTGCTGTTGTATAGCAGGCCAGTGCATTGTTCATCTAAACACCACGTGCATCGGTTTGCTTTTAATTTTAGTGAGGTCTGCACCATTAAAAATTTAAGGTCTATAGTGCACAAATGTAGCACGACTTTCATTTTATAGGGACTGCAATTGAACCTTACCAAATCAACACACGCACACTTACACATACACACCTGATTGGCTTTAAAAGTTGCCCACAAGGCCGTTGACTCCCAAGATGATTTACAGTGTCTATCCCTTGGAGACTAACTGCTGGGGGTTTCTCTTAACAGTTCTATCGGTGATGTTCTGCCCCCACTGCCATCCCCATCCCCCAGGTAAGTGCTTACTTTCAAGACCACAAAAGTTAAGAAAGGTTATATTCATCTCTTGACTCATCATAAGCACACTTCATTCAAACTGGACAGAAACTAAATAAAACTCAGCCAAACCATCTTGGTTACTCTTTCCTATAATGTAGTTAGCCCACTGTTTCAACCAGCTCCGGTTTGGTAAAAATAAATTCTTAATTCACCAAGTTAGATGTAAGAAACATGCAGTTATTCCCCATGGTCTCTCTCTGCCTGCTGGCCGCCGGCTGTTTACAGTCCTGTAACTTCTCCCTCCACCACTAGGTGTCATGTTGTGGTGTGTGCACTACAAACAACAAGTTTAATAGAAAGAGGAGCATGTGTATTTATGACATAATTGAAAAAACATTTATTTACGATTCCTAATAATACCCTGATGTACTGTAATAACATGATACTGCCAAAGACTATTTTTGTCTATTTTTATAATTCAGTTTCATCAGGCCTCCAGTTCAGGTTGAATATTACACAAAACAATCTGACAACTTCCAGCCTCACTTGGATATGCTTGTACATGCAGACTGTGCAATGCATACCCTCCCTCACTCTCTTAAGTGCAACATACAGCAGCCTCATTGCATCATTTGAGACACGATATTGATTTTGATTGTTTGTCTTTTTTCTAAGTTAATATTTTACAGCTTCAGATATGTATTATGGCAGTAACAAGCCTCAGCAACCTCTGAGGCTGAAAAATGAAGCCAGTGCAAAAGTGCCAAAAACTGCAGTTCCTCTAGCGGCCATTTGACGCTGGCTCATAAACAGAGTCAATCCCCATAAACCCTTAACTTTAAAGTATAAACGTGTTTACGGCCTGGTGTTTGTATGCTTGATGCACTGCTGCTGTGCCAACTGTACGGATGCTCGCTGTGGGCTAGCTAGCAAAGGACACACTGACTGTGCCCTTTAAGTGTGTGTGTGTGTGTGTCTGTGTAAAGTAGACAGGCTGGTGATGTTACAGCAGCAAATAAGAGAGCAGCAACTGAATAACATTTTGTTAAAAAGGCAAAAGAATGCAAATATATATACAAAGGAAGGCTCTTAACATAAAATAAAACAGAACAGAATAAAAATAAAATAAAATAAAATAACAATAATAACAATAAAGATATGTACAGTATGTACAAAGAACAAACAAAAAACACAAAAAGATAAAAAGAAGTGCAAAGAGTAAGCAGATGGCACCTTGTATGGTAGCCTCATCAACCAGTGTGTAAATGTGTGTGTGAATGGGTGAATATGACATGTAGTTTGATAGCGCTTTTAATGGTCAAGCAACTAGAAAAGTGTTACAAATGCTTGGAAAGAAAGATGGAGAAGGAAACTATGGAGAAGTCAAATGAGAAATGTCAAAAATAAAAAGTTCAGTGTTCTGATTAATAGTTGGTCCATTGCTGTTTTTTTAGGTAAAAACAAATATCTTTACTAACAGATCAAAGGTTTGCTCATAATCAATGTGATCTGCTGTGTTTCTTCTACTGTTTACCCCTGTTGTGTAATTTGCAAAGTCTCCGCTGATGACATCCTTGATTACAGTGGTTCCACTCAAAACTGGTGGATGCGCGGGGTGGTTCACCGGATGACACCAAGGTTCCAAGGATCTGGAGGAAAAGGGGCATCACTGAACTTTTTCCATTCAGTCTGATCTTTTATGATCTAAATTTACTAAGCTCCATACATGTAAATTCTTGCTAAAATCTGCAGATCAACAGTGCATTTGTTTCAGAATGAAACTGAACTATGTCATAGATTTAGGCCACATTTAGATGAGAACGACCCCTCTAGCCCCCAGGAATTTTTTTCCTTTACATTCTTAAAAAAATCTACATTCATATGATAACATTGTGAAGTGTGTAGTAAATAGTGAACTATATAGGGAATAACTAAATGTGATTAAGGACACTACACTGGAATTTTCTTCCTCCAGAAATACATGGCCACATTGCGTTGTGGTATACAGGTGTAAAATGTAGGGTACAACATATGCACACTCAAATTTGCTGGGTATTCTATAATGCACAATATAGTGGATGACATTAACTGCTGAGAACACTACTGCAAAATGTCAAACACACTATATAGTACACTATTTCAAATGCAAATGGTTTCGAACTAAGCTATGGGGTGGCATTTTCAAAAGTTTACACTCTGGAACCAAGTTTCAAAGTTTGCGATTTCAGGCCCCCAAAATGCTATTGTCTTGCAAATGAAAGGCCAAACCTTAACAAAGGTGTCATGTTTCATGCAAAAACAGTTGCCTTGTAAACAGCCACTTGGATGCAAGCAAGGTGGGATGGTAGCTGGTATGGCAGCCCCTGCCACCCCAGAGATACGCCCCTGTCCATGTGGCCACTAATGTCACTAACTCAAGTCTGCATTTGCATGAAAGTTCCAAACCAGTCGCCCCATTAAATCATCCCTTACAGAGATGCATCAAAGTGTTGACCAAAACAGAAGAGTGAGCAGGAGCAAGTGTGTGAGGAGGACAGCAGCGATCAGCTCCCTTTGAATGTTTTCTTCCTCAGCAAATATGTGAGAGCTCTCAACCTTGCCTCCTGACCCTTATTCTGTGAGAGGAGATAATTGCTTGTCAGGAATAAATAGAGAGATTAATGAATTCATTAGTGGTGGGGAGTTTTGCTCTTCAGAGCAGCACTTACCGCTATGACACATCACGCCTATTGTTTTACTAGCTAGTTAGCCTTGAACAATAACATTCACACAGCAAATTGCCTCATACACTCATGTAAACCACAGAGAAACTGTGTCCTTATCCTGGAATTTAGCAATAATGCAAACAAAGGCTCTTTAAATCCTGATTATTCATCTTAATTACTTTGGCCTATATGCGCTTGTGTCTGTGGGAGCTGCTAGCAGACAGGACACATTAATCCACATTAGCAGTGAACACTAGACCACTTGATGTGTGCAATTTTGCAGTGGCAGTACAGTTTGTGTTTCAGCGTTTGTGCCAGATATGTAGTATCTCCACTTAATTAGCTGCAGCTTTACATAGGGTTGAGACTTTTAATCAGCAAATCAGCTGATTTAACTCCTTGAAACCTGAGCAAATTGCCTTGATTTCTTTCTAAAACACAGGGAGAAAGTAAAGAACTGCTTAACAAGAGATGGCTCAAATATGACCAAAGTAATGTTAAAAAAAAAAAAAAAAAAAAAAAGAAAGAAAAGAAAAGAAAAGGCAGAACAGTGGCGTTGCGGTTAGCACTGTTGCCTCACAGGAAGAGGGTCCCTGGTTCGAACCCGGGTTGGAATGGGATTCGGTCCATGAGTGGGGGCCCTTCTGTGCAGTGTTTACATGTGCTCCCTGTGTCTGCGTGGGTTCTCGGGTGAAAGTGTGACCGTGAGAGTGAAAGGTTGTCTGTCTATATGTGTGACCTGTCCAGGGTGTACCCCGCCTTCCTCCCGATGACAGCTGGGACTGGCTCCAGCAACCCTGCGACCCTTGCGAGGACAAGCAGTTACAGAAAATGAAGGAATGAATGAATTAAAGAAAATTACCTGAAAATAATGAAGTAAAAAAGTATAAGTAAGTAAATAAATATGTATTCCTTTTATATGTTTATTAGATTAAATTATTACAATTTTAAGGTAGTCTTCTAGATATTTTTTCCATATTTCCATATTCAATATATTTGGATCATTTTCCTTAATTTATTTTTCATTTCAATCAAGGTTTTTTAGGGTTAAAAACACATTATAGTCAACCAATGAAGCACTGAAGGAAGTCTAACTGGGGGAAGTTTCAGCTGGTAGCAATCTGTAACCCTCAGGGCTAGAAAACAAAATCCCCCTAAATCTGACACAGAGAATCTTTAACCCTTCCAGATGTATGTTCCAAACAAAAATTACTTAAATAATGATTTTTTTTAATTAGTATTTGGGAAAACGTTCAAAGATGAATATTTGTGTACATAATCAATGATATGCAATAAAAGCTGATTGTATCATTTTTTTAAAACAGTATTCCCCTGTTCAAACTGTTTCCCTTGATCATTTTTCAGTGACATTCAGATCCACTGTGTGTTCCAATTTTTTAACAAATCCTGAATAAAAGCTGTAAATGTTTGTTTGACCTGTATAAGTGATCTAACATCAGATGTTTACTTTAAAATCTGTTTACACACAAATTGTGCTATGTAACAATATGAGTTATAAACTGAAATATGCCTTACTCATACTCCTTTCATCACTGTCAGCAATGCTTGGAAAGAATTTATTTTTCTTATTATTTTATTCATAGTTAGTGTGCTACCTCAGTATTGAGAAGCAGACTGAGTGCAGCCTGTGGATAGAGGTTTTCAGCAAAATGTATTTTAGCCGTATAAAAAAAGTCTACCTAAAAAATGAAGCGAACGCTTTATTGAGAATATTTCCACGGCTTCACCTCGCCGGCACACAGCCTTGTCCTTTAGCGCAACATTTTCCCAACCGAGGTACTTGGACAAAAGCCCAACTGTGCCATGCACTGAATGATGCTGCACGTCAGCTGTTTGGGTCAGAAAATGTTATTAGTGATGAAGCAAACGTCACATTTCATAAAATTCCACATGCTTGTGTTTTTTTACTAGGCTGTTCAATGAAATTAAAACTTGTCTCCAGTAACTGGCATTTCATCATCACTGATATAATGACTTTTGATTTTCTTGTATATCTTATCTCTTTATAAACCGCTAGGAGTCCGACCTGAACAGCTGACATGCAGCGTTACACAGTGCACGGCACAGTTGGGCTTTTGCGTAAGAATACAGAAGTACTACCGTTTAGAGAATATGGAGCCAAAGGAAAGACTGTCTGACTGCAAGGTGCAGCTGTAAATATATTCTCTATATAGCTTCCACTTAGACTGATAGGATATTTTTAGGTAGGCCTTTTTTTGCAATGGCTGAAATAAATTTTTCTGCTAACCTTGATTTAAAGCAGTACGTTGCTGAGCTTCTGGGGTGGTGCACTTCTCCTCCAAACTGGGAGCATGCTGACACCATCTGTATGTAACACTCTGACTGTAAGTAACTCATTCTGACCACTTTAAATAATGTGAACTATCCCTTTAAAAGTTTAAAGAAGTGGGTCTATGACTCCACTTTTACTATAATCTATTATTTATTTCTTCTCTGCAGATTTTTAACCTCACAAAACTCATCCTCCACCATCAGCTTCCTCCTCTGCAGGTTAACTGCTCATGTTAGTGTCTGCATGAGACATTTATCAGATGGACAGAAATCAGAGACAGTTACCAAAAGGCCATTGTCTTTATTATACCAACAAATTGCACATGTCCAGGTTTCAGAGGTGAGTGAAGTGAATGGAGCCACTCATCCCTGTTTATCCACTACATAATGAATCCTATAGGAAGTTAAATAACAAAGAAGGATTTCAGAAAAGTTACAGTCGCTGCAATGTTGATATAAAATATGCTACCCTCCTAAAAATGCATCAAAAAGGTTCCCCCATCATGTTTTTCAATATTGTCTAACCTACATCATGGCATATAACAAAACACTGTTTTATAGATTTAAATACTGTAATTCTAATTTGACCCAACATTTTGGAGTTTTTTTTATCACTATTTTTTTATAAAAATGTCCCTTGAATGATCCAGTCATCCCTCGCACAGACACAGAAGAGCTCCCTGTTTTTATGTATTCTGTGTTTTATGTACTAGTTTAGGGTTCTCGATCCAGCCACTCCACTAACACCTACTGCATACAGAGGAGACTTTAACACTGCTAAAACCTGTACGTGGGTTTGTTCTGTGGACAGTTAACGGTAATGCAGCTGCATTTAAATCACAACAAACAGCTCCTGCAGTGAACTATCAAACCAAGCTCAGAGTAAAGGAACACGTTTATGACTGTAACCTGTCAAATGTGCTTCAAAGTATATCAAGAGACTCATAACACCATATGTAACCCAGTACAAACACAATGCAAATATAACAGTATATGATGTTAGTTTGATGCTACTGTTTGTGGGTTATATCAGTAAATATTAATTAGACAGATTTAATTAGATAGGATCATACAAATGATCTTTACATACACCCAAGATAGTCTATTTGACTCTATAGGTTGTATCTGTCTATCTCCGTTATTTGCTATAACATATTTTAGGTCAGTGGTCCCCAACTGGTGGGTTGCTGTCCAAAAGTGGGTCGCAAGTCAATTTAAGTGACTGGTGAATGTGTAAAGTTAGTAAAAAACACACTTTATTTGAAGGTAACACTGAATCTACAGAACAGAGCTTTTATTTTTAAGTGTTGTTTCTGTTTATTCATCTAATATGATATATTTCTTATTTTTGTTTATATTTTGTGAAATGAAATTGAGTATGTGCTCATTTCTCTCATGTGTGGGCATTGAAACAATAACTTAAGAGAAATCTGGACTAGCCTTGTGCGGTATTAGAGTATACCAGGGTAATTAATTATCCTGAAGTTATGTTTTTTCAATACCGTCACAAATACAGGGACTCCTGTTACTATTAAACTCAATGTATTTAGTGCACAGCACGCACCACCAGAGCTCTGTCTCTGGTCTCTTCTGGTGGAACAGGCAGCTGAGCTGAAAGACATAGCGACATCTAGTGGTGAAGGGAGAAGTTACAGGACTGTGAACAGCTGGCGACCAGCAGGCACAGAGAGACCTTGGGGAATAACAGCATGTTTTTCACATCTAACTTAGTGAATTAAGGATTTATTCGGACCAAATCTGAGCTGGTGAATGTTGGAACAGTGGACTTACTGACTAGATTTGTATTTCTTTTATTCTTTTATTTCTTTTTTTAAAAAAAAAGTTTTATTTCTTTTCTGTTAATAAAGTTGAATCCAAAAGGTGTGCAGTTATATTTCTCTGTTTAATAAGGAAAATAGGTGTGAGTATTAACTTTCTTAACATTTTGTGGGTTTCTACTGTGTATTTATTAGTCTGAAAAGCTGAAAGTAGGTAGCGCATTCACCGTCAGGACAGGTGTGTCAGCTCCACACACTTTAACAGTCATATCATGCACCCCTATGGAATTTCAGGAATGAATGAATGTATAAAATATGTGCTGCTCAAGTCTGTTCGGGACCCCATGGCTGGATCTATTGGGAACCACTGTTTTTAAAGCTATTGTTCATAAGTGATACCCATCAAGTGCTAAGATGACAATAAGCTGGGTAATTTGGCATTCCTTCTGTTTTGGGGAAAACAAATGCTGCTTTTCACCCATTTTTTTAATCAGGAAACTGTGAAGGCTACAGATATGTATTTGGATAAATCTTACTTCCTGAAATTAAGAAACAATTTCCTAATATTATTGAGAATGTTTCAGGAAAAAAAAGTCTTACTGTGCTTAAAAACCAAGCCTGTGTTCATGTATGGATAAAACTCATCTCTTAAAACTGTAAATTACTGTCCAATAAGAGAGCACAGTCCTTCATGTATCCTTTGATTCTTTGGATCCGCCGATACTGAACATGTTGGTGGCAGGCAGGGCAGGTGTGGCTGTGAGGTCCACTGCAGGTGCACACTGACCTGTCCTCACAGCCAATGCAGACATGCATACACTACTCATCATCATTTCCTTTATCAAGACACTCTAATGTAGATAGAAGCTTATTACATACAATAAAAGGCCTGCTGTATAGATACATGTCTTTCTAGATATAAGTTAACTAGGCTGTGTGTTCTCCACTGATACATGAAGGATGTGAACGACTCAGGAGATAAGAGCAGACTTTAAAACTGATCCCCCGTGTCAGTGTGTTTGGCACAACTGAGCCAAAGGTTTCAAACATAGGAGCTGATCTTAAGAACGATAGATGCTTCACTGCTAATCCCTTCACAGGGAAGTTGAGATAAACTGCACCAAAGAAAAAAACACAAACACAACAAACTATTCAGCTCAGCTCAGCTCAGGCCGGTGGCTACCCCCAGCTCTGGATGGTCTGACAAGAGCCAATCAAAAATACTGTCTTGTACAGCAGAAAGCAGCAGGCAGCCAATCAGGAGCTCGGCTCTGGTTTGACGTGCCTCATCCTGGCTCGTCCAGGGCCAGCCAGTCCTGGCCTACGTTGCAGGCAGGTGTTCTGAGCCTGCCTCTCGCTCTGAGGAGGTGCAGAGTATATGTCCTTCTGAGCACAGTCCTGGTGGAGAGATCCCTCAGTCCTGATGGCTCTTTTCCTGAATGAATTTGTACTCATACTGAAAAAACAAACAAAAACACAACAGCGAGAAACAGTCAGTTACAGATCAGCGGTATCCACTTTAATGGCTGCTTTCTTTGAGTGAAGAACACTGTATGACACTTGTGTTACTTTACAGTCCGATTTAAAGAAGAGACTGACCTCCTCTCTCCTTACCAACCCTCAAGGCCCCTTAGATCCACCTCCGCAAATCTCCTCTCCACCAATAAATCTATCCTCTGCACCTCTGGGGACAGAGCCTTATCCAGGGCTGCTCCCAGGCTCTGGAACTCCCTCCCCAAAGAGATCTGTGACTCTGGAGTCCCTCACCGTCTTTCAGTCCCGCCTCAAAACCCATCTCTTCTCCTCTGCCTATTCCTAGCCCCCATCCCACCTTTTTTTTTGTTTGTTTTTTTTTGTTGTTGTTATTTTGTTTTGTAAAGTGACCTTGAGTTAAAGAAAGGCACTATAAATCAAATGTATTATTAATTCTAATTCAACAGAGTTTTAGCAAAATAGATTTACTGAGATGATTCCTTACCAAAGCAAGCTGCCGTCCTATGTTTCCCATAGTTATCACCCCTGCAAAGAAGATGCAAGGTAACCAGGAGCGAATATACAGGAAATCTGGAGAAGTATACCTGCACAAAGAAGAAGAGCATGAGAGCAACTCCTAATTCTTCTAACAATGAAGACCAAAATGAACCTTTCATCTCAGGTTTGGTCAGATTATCTTGGTTTGACTGACTGTTTAATAATAAGGTCAAATACACCACAACATTTAAGACAGCAACGTTTCTGAATGCCAGAAAGAAAATAAGACAGCTTTTTGTGACAAGTTCAATTTGTCATCAGAAACATACAACACCACTTTTAAAGTCAAACAGAATTACCAGTTTAAGTTTTTTAGCCCTCTGAAGCCTGGGCAAATAGTCTTGATTTGTTTCAAAAACATGGGGAGATGGCAATGTGCAACTTAATTAGAAATGACACAAAACTTGGCAAGAAATTTGTTTAAAAATGCAAGAAAATGACAAAAAATAGCATTTAAAAAACACACACACAAAAAAACTCACCAAAATGGAATGGAAGTGAACAAAAAAACTGTCAAAACTGCTTAAATTTATAATAATTTACAATAATTTTAAAAAACTACTTAAAATATATAATAATAATTTTGATAAATAGTTCTCTAAACATTTTTTCTCAGCTTTTATTTTTTTAAATAATTTCCAAATCAGTGCTCAATGCCTTTGTCCCCCATGTCTCTAAATCAAATGAATTTGCTCAGGGCTCAAATGTTTAAATACTTGTGAAAGGCATCTGAAGGCGGCACAAGGAAAGTGATGTCAGTCCAGGTTTTAAAGGGTTAAATTCTATTAACCTGCAAACATTTTTATTGATGATGTAACTACATACTGTACAGGTAACACCAGATTCTGACTGTAGACTGTACTGCAATAGAATATTCTGTAGCTACTGTAATCCATACCAAAGCCTTGACACACAATACTTACGTTGACTTTGGGGTTTTTTTTCATATCACCTGCATCTGCTTCTATTTCCTCCCTGTATATATTTCACTGTTTCATCCATTTGTTTCCACACCATATTAATACAAGAATTAGGTGTGAGGGAACTTACTGAAAGACTCCATTATAAACCAGAAGTTGTGTGGCCAGTGTTGCCAGCAGGGCGATGCTGACTCCCAGGCCGAAGCCGCTCCGGGAACGGTCAAACGTCCACCATAAACCAATGGAGAGTGCCGCCAGAGTCAGCGACAGCTGGACGTTGTTGGCAAAGTCCACTTTCTGATAGGGGTAGGGTCAAGGACCAGGCAGTCAACAGCTGGTAGTTTCAAACGTTGTTTACATAGCTGTGTTGGAGAGCAGGGCTGCTGTGAAAGATACATGTTCAGCTCTACCTTTAACCTATGAGGCATCAAATCAAGAGAACAAAAGCCTGCACTTACAGCAGAGGAATATTCCAACCTATCAAAGTCTTGGGAAAGACTGATTGTTTATCCCCTCATATTAAGGCCCTGACACACCAACCTGACAGTCAGCGGTCAGTCAATGTTGGGCCGTTGGTGAGCATCTGTCGCCATACTCACAGCAATATGTCCTTCACCACTGACAGTGAATAAAATAACTCTGACTGGCTGTTCAGCTCAGAACACAAGAAGAGAAATGGAAGTTGGGAAAGTAAACAAAGAGCTAAAGTCAAGAAGGAAACATTTCCTGATTGTTTGTGTTGCTGGTAAATGGACTGCACTTGTATTGCGCTTTTCTCATCTTCTGACCACTCAAAGCGCTTTCACACCTCACATTCACCCATTCACACACATTCACACACTGTTGGCCGAGGCTGCTATACACGATGCAACCTGCTACTCAGGAACCCTTCACACGCACTCACACTTCGATGGCGCAGCATCGGGAGCAGCCCTACTAATTTACCATTAACCAGCTGCCACAAAATATTGTTTGTCTCAGCCCAAGCAGCACACAAACATCAATCCAAGTTTAAGTCTGCACTACCCGTTTTAAAAAAAAGCCTGCATACACATGCTAATTTTAATGGAAAAGGTGTATTACAGGCTACCATCACCTGCTGGTATCAAATGGTATTTCCTCTCACATGTGCAGTACGTACATCCCGGATGGCCATCGGTTGTAGTCTTTGCAGTGTGTTCATGTGCTTTTTAGCCAAGACACTGGCCACATGAGGCAACACAGCAGGCATCAAGTGCTGAACAGAACAACAACAGACGCATAAAGCCCCCAACTTTAAGGATACAGCACTGGCGTGGTTGATACCCACAAACACAGCCACACAGCGCATCACACTGGACCACTCCCGCTTGAACTTGTGTGGCTCACCCAGACGGCTGTCGATGCATGGGTACAACAGCCCAATCATTGCTGTGGGGGAAAAGAGAGAGACAATAAAACAAAACAGAAAAACAAGAGACAACATCAGCAGCTTTCACTACTGTCATGGCACAGTCAACATGTCTGCTGACATTGTTCCTGAGAAAAGGCATTCAGATAGCATCCGTGCTATTCTGACCGTACAGCCACACAGCCATGGAGGGATTACTGAGTGAGCCGACTGGACCCAAAGGGTAAGGGGGCCCCACCAGAGTCTCCATTTGATGTGACACAAATCAACCTCAAAGAGACTCAATATGAATGCAGAGAGAGGGGTAACACATGTAAAAATGTTTGAGGTGGTGATACTTAATTGCTTCTGTTAAATATGATCTAATATTAGTCAGGTCTCACATTTCATTTGTTGGCCAACCATTTTTTTGACAATGAGCCAATCAGCAATACAAATTAAAGCAAACTGTGGCTGTACATAGAATATATAGAAACAGGATGCTACTTTACATAGAGTTGTAGAGTCGTTAGTTTAGGTCAACTGATTTGAATCATGTTTTTCCCCACTTCAAGGACAGTGTCACATGCTTTATGTGAATGCATAAATGAATGAGTATGATGAATCTGAATGTGTTGAATGTACTTCAACGGAAATTGCTAATTAGTTTATTTCTTTGCCCAAAAGGTAGCCAAAAAGCCAATTTCAGACTCTGCTATTAAGTATAATGGAAAACAGTAATGCAATGCAGTGATCTGCATCACTGCAGATAACCTCTAACCTAACTAATGTGGCTTCAAAACAAATTAATTCTGCACTGTCAACAAAATGCAGTAGACCTTCCCTGAGGGACAAAGTGTAGTATGTGTGTTAGCAACAAGTGGAAGCGACGGGCTCCTGCAGGAGGCGCGGTGTGTCTGGGGAGGAGGAGAGCCTCGGGCTGTTGTGCTTTGTGCTGAGCCGCTTGGGAACAAGCGGCACTGCGCTGCATTTCAGTCCACAGCTCTACACCCAGGGGACAACATTTCAATAACGCTGGCTAGTCGAGCCTGGTGGGCATGTTGTGCATTCACACGGAAGGCTGAGTGAAGTGTGTGTGCAGACTGCTGTATGTATTCTCTTATGTAACAGCATAAAACTATTCTGCAATAATATTTGTTCAGCTCAGTACTTTCATTAATGTTGGTGTCGACATAATACAGATCAAGGTCATCATTACAGTTCTGCTGTCTGCAGGTCTTATAGTAAGGCTGCACTCATTTGTAATGAGGTGTATGAAGGGGTGGGTTTCTTATGGAATCTTAAAGTATGGTTTTGGTTTTTTGATGTCGTCCTCTTACACTTCTATATTATTTTTATTGTTTTCTACTGCTTTAACTCTTTATTTTTCTTAAATGGATTCATTCAGTTTTTTAACTGCTGTGTGAGATCTGCCAGCCCTATCACTTTTATTCCTGTTAGTGCTGTAATCTTGTTGACCTCATGTATACTTTTTGTTCTTGCCTCTTAGTTTGACTGTTTTAGCCCTTTCGCTGTTTGGCATGTTTGTCTATGTTTATTTTAATGTTCCCTGAGTTGCTGCCTTTGCTTGTCAAAGCACTTTGTAAACAACTGTTTTTAAAGGTGTTATAAAAATAAAGTTATTATTATTAGTAGTAGTATATTTTGCGTCAGGATTTGATTCATAATCCATCTGCAGCTCAAAACTGATTCTTGATTTATTACATATAAAGGTCGGCACTTTTTTCTGGCTCTTAGTCTAGTGCATGGTGTACTAAACCATTCACTCGTGTGTAGGGTTGGGGAAAAAACTCAATACAGCATAATATCAATATTTTGTAATATTTTCCTATTGATGCACACACACCAAGTATTGTTTTTTTGTTAAATAAAATATAAATATTGCAAATACAAATTTGTCGTGTGGTAGCCTGCTAGAATAATAAAATCAACATTATTAGCAGCTGAGGTAAAATATCGCAATAAAAGCCTATTGCAATATATGTTATCACAAGACACAGCATATACAGCGTACCCCAGCATGTTTAAAATCACAATAAAGGTCGTGATGATATCACATTGTGGGCCTTGGGTGATTCCCACCCCTGCATGTAGGTTGTGTGTAGGCAACTGAAATACAGGCAGCATCAAACTTGACTAGTTGTAAGATAAGTGATCTCTATAAGGGATAAATGAACAAGACAAAGTGCACTAGAGTGCACAGACTTTAATTGAAAAAGTTAACTGCAATTACTTTTGGAAGCATATTACAGTGTTCTGTCTGTATGATTAAAGTTAATTTAAAGTGCAATTTACTGAGTTGGTCTGTGTGCTCTGAAGTCAGAGTGCTTCACCATGCCATTAATGACTCCACAAGTATCCACATTGTCTCCACTCTTCACTGCAGTGCTAGTACAACAGTAAGCCCTCCTATTCAACAGCTCTGTTGGAGGGCCACAGGTCTTTTGAAATTACACTTTTGGTTGAAGTTTTGTAAAGGGTTGCTGTTAGCAGTTAGCTGACTGCCACGTTTACACTGTGCCTTCACATACAGTTCTCTTTTTGTTCTGCCTACATCACATTAGTAACAACATGTCCATTTTATAAATCTATGAACAGATAAGAATCACAACTTCTTATTTTTTAGATGCTGTTTAGAATTTAAACTAATTGAGAAAAATATGAAACAATCTGTGGCACCTCCACTTATAACAAATTGTCTTCAATAAGAACAGCAGTTTGCAAAAGCTGCCATCTTTTAATTGACAGAGACAATTTTGTGTCAGCATTAGGAGGGCTGTCTCCAACAACTTTTCTAACTTTTACAATACACAATTCAACATTCCTTTTCACTTCACACAGTGGTTAACCAGCTGTGTGCAGGAGAGAAAGCAGAGTTTGAACTTTTCTCTCAAGCTCTCTCTTTTTATTCTTTACACAACTCTTTCAGTCACTTTTCATGTGTACAAACATGTGCAACACTATGGATGCCTTCAAGTGGAGACTATCTGGAAATGGACACTTTTATACTTCAGCAAGTAGCATCATCAGTTCCCAAACACTTACTGAGTATTGCTCAAGAAAAAGTTATGTAACACAGCAGTAAACATGTTGTCAGCATTAAATTTAGAATGAGTTTGTATTTAGAGGCAGCTGTGGCTCAGAGGTTGAGCGGGTCGTCCTCTAATCCGCAGGTCAGTAGTTCAATCCCCGGCTCCTCCGGGCAACATGCCGAAGTATCCTTAGGCAAGATACTGAACCCCAATTGCTCACGATGGTGCATCATCGGAATGTTAGTGTGTGTGAATGATTACTGAGTAGCAGGTGGCACCTTATGCAGTAGCCTCGGCCACCAGCGTGTGATTGTTTGTGTGACTGGGTGAATGTGACAGTGTTAAAGTTAGTGTTAAAGCACTTTGAGTGGTCAATAAGACTAGAAAAGCACTATACAAGTATAGTCCATTTACCATCAGCATAACATTGAACTTAAATTGCGATTTGGATTATATTAACATGCCGAGTCAGTCAATGTCAGCAGTTAACAATTATGTAATGTGTGAATCACTAGTTTCATCACAATACTGTATCATATTGTTTGTTTGGATAGTGACATGATATTTGCTGATATCACAAAGTCTGCCACGATACAACTGCGATGCTATTCATTTCAGTAAACACCCTTGTTGTCGTCTTCTTGGCTGGTGCTAGGCCCCCTGGCCCTGTTTGAATGTTTAGGAAAGTGATGTGATTGGATGGAATTGGTTATTCAAAATAAAGGATCATCTCATAGATGATGATAGGTATCCATGTTTTCCCTTTACATCAATGGCAATGGATCATTGATCATTGAATCAATATAGAAATCCAGATATATGTATCCTTACATGAGTATTCAAACCTCAGTGGATATTGATGTGGCCATCTGAGCAGACTCTTTTCAGTACTCAGAGTTATTAAGTAATTTTGCTATATGCTACATGAAAGGCCTTCATGGCAGAACTCTAAAGGACCTCTCTCAGAACACTTCCCCCTTCTCTCCTTTCCTCTCACTTAAAAATGTAGATGAAAACAAACCAGACAGGAATTGTTTCAAAACAATGCGGGGTGTGTTCATGTACCTGAGGCCGTGCCACAGCAGGGAGGCACCCACCAGGCTGAGGAGAAGATACTGCTGATGACGTCGGGGGGAAAGAGAGTGACGTTTCTCTGCACCTGAAGTAAATTTAGCACCAGGGCCAAGAAGACACCCACGGAGAACAGCATGGCCCCTCGGATCATCAGGTTGGTGGTCCTATGATGCAAAGCAAAAGGAGTCAAACATGTCCCTGCCTTTGGTCATCATGTTGTTCCTCTTAAGATGAGCTAATGTGAGGAGAAGACGCGGAGCTAACCTGTTTGTGATGACTGAGATATAGGGACCCCTGGAAGGCTGTGGTGTCTGCCCGGGCCCCGACCACTGCTGCTGGCCACTGGTCACTGCACTGTCGCTCATAGCTGTCAGTGTTAGGGACATTCGTAGGCCTCAGTCAGGAAAAATTTGGAACAGCTTGTGACGACTTTATCCACCAGTGAGTTCAGTGTCCTCCCCCGACATCCCAGAACAAGCTGCAAAACAAGGACAGGTACGGAATCAAGTAAAAACTGGAGTATCCACCCTAGACCACAGCTTACATCGTGCCATTTCAGTGATTATAGACAGTCAAGTAAAAACTGGAGTATCCACCCTAGACCACAGCTTACATCGTGCTATTTCAGTGATTATAGACAGTCTCTATACACAAACATACACTGAATAGACAAAACAGTAAAACCTCTGGCTGAATAACACTGATCATCTTGTTCTAATGCAGCATTCTGCTGGGAAACTTGGCTCCTTGTATTTATGTGGATGCCACCTGACATGCTCCACCAACCCAAACACCATTGCAGACCAGGTTGCCCAACATGGCAACAGCACTCCCTGATGGCTGTGTCCCCCCATGGCCCAAGGAACAAGACACAGAGGTCAATGCATTGAACTGGCCTCCAAATGCACAGGATCCCAATCTGACCAAGCATTCGTGGGACGTGCCAGTACCCCAGCGGTCCCTCCACTTCAGGGTGGGGCCTTCTTGGATCAGACTTGGCTCTGACCTTTCAAAACCTCTGGGCTGTCCTGTGATGCCTGGCACTACGGTGTTGGTGGGGGATCCTTTAGGTCTTGAGGTGGAGTACCAGCACATCCCATGGATGCTCGGTCAGCTTGGGATCTGGGGATTTTGGGGGCCAGGTTGATGCTTTGAACTCTCCTCGTAACTCATACTTTATGCAATAGAAAGACACAATACTTTTGAAACTGGTGCGACATGGCCAGAGAAAACAGTGAAAAGGACTGTGGCATTCACTTTTTCTCAAGAGGAAGTAAACCTACAAGTACCAGAATGCACAGTGCTGCACCAGAACAATAAACGCTCTTGGTGGTCGGTAATGTACTGCAAACTTGACTGTTTGTCATAATGGCGGCTGGCTGGTTACAAGGGATCTAACATTACAGTTAATAGCTAAAACAAGTTTCTGAGAACATTTAAGGTGAGAAATAAGCAACTCGGTAACGAGATCTTGGTTTATATTTGATCAGAGCTGCTTAGTTTTGCTGTTTGATCTCTGATTTTCAGCCTCCATTTTTCCTTGCATGAAGCAGTATGATGGCGACTTCCTGGTCACAAACTCTCACTATTTACAGCTAAAGACAACATTAAAATATGTTCAGAAAACATTTAGGTAAGAAATAGTAAAATTATCTTAGTTTACACTCAATCAGCACTGCCTATGTTTATTCTCTGATCAGAGTTGATCTGAGTTTGAGAGAGGGAAAGACAGTTGTACGGGTCTGTATAATGATACAATTCTATACTTTTTGTATCCATGGGTAGCTGGTAATACAAAATCGCTAAACTACAGCCTGTAGTTTAAGCAACAGCCCAACAACCACCATGACCCCACTGAATGACACGTTTTGCTGCACAGACAACAGGGAGATCCAGGCACTGGTTAGATAGAGGGAAGTTCAGTTGAAAACATACTACTCACATTGTTTTGATACAAAGCTGGTTAAAAATCAGCCAAGTATCCCTTCAATTAATGCTCATTTAGACCCATTATTAATGTTGTTGGGCTACTGCAGACTGAATCGGCTGTGTTACCTTCATATAACTCTTAAATATCCTGGGAAACTGGCTCTTTTGATAGTAAAGGTTGCCAAACACTGGCTTAGGGAAACTAATGCAATCAGTCCTGCAATAGCTCCTGCCTTCTGTAAAGGTTGCACTGTTCCATTTCATCCATACATTTTTTTGTTTTGCTTTGGGTTTTCTTTTTTTGTTAGTGTTTCACAACTTCTTGCCTGTATATAATAGCTACTTGCAGTGGTATGATGTAACAAAGTAATAATACTTCATTACAGTCCTGAAGACTTTTTGGGTGTTTGTATTTTACTTGAGTTTTTATACTTCACTTTTATACTCCACTACATTTCCCCTCAGCATTTTAGTTGGTTACTTCAAAACAGGGAAAGGGAGGGAGGTAGGGAGGGATGGACAGACTGAAAAACTGAATATTGCTCTTTATATCCTTTAAGTGGTGAAGACCTTAAGCAGCTCCAGAATTTGTCACTAAATGAGAACACTTCTCATGTCCTCAGGGGATACTTGTCCACTGCCGTCAGAGAAGTCATGTCATTTCTATGAAGGCCCAATAATGGGCATAGACCTTTTCACAGCAGACATTTTGACATGTCCGAGTAGGAAAAGCACAGGTGTATTTAATGACATTTCTGTTAATTATGATGTAATTCATTGCATAACCTTCAATGAGGTATTTCTCTTAGTCCATTTGGGTTTCAAATCCCTCTGGTACCTAGATTTTTTCTGTATTCTTTTTTACCTGTTTTCTGTTACTGTTTTTAATGGTACAAATGAATGAATAAATAAATAAATACAAATGAGCCCTTGTTAATATTCACAGTTGCATCTGTATTTTTCCTGCTCGGACAAGTAAAATGTCTGCTGTGAAAAAGCTTCATTGTGCAGTGTTCACAATGTCTCAATGTGAGACAGTGTTTAAAAAGTTAACATTATGGTACTATTTGATGATACTGATGCCTCTAAGCTGCACCACGTTTCCATCAGAAGACACGTTGTATTTTATTAAAATAATGATGAGGTGACGTTAATTTAACAAAGCGTTGCCTCAGTGTGTCTCTCATGATACACAGGGAGCACACTCTGAGGACAGCACCTCATGTTACTGTGTGCTCATCTCACCAACTTTAACACGCAGTATAATTTAAAACTTTAATTTTCTGATAACTTAGCTATTAATGGGTTGCTTTTAAACAGTAAGCACTGTATAGCAATCAACTGGCTACCGGGACGAAGCAGTCAAACCGCTAATCACTGAGCAGCATTTACAGGTCTTTGACTGCTGACTGCTTCTGAATAAGTTCAACCGACGACTAAACAACAAAACGACAGTAAACGGTAAAAGCCACTAAGCAGTTGTGACAGCGACGCATATGCTAAGTTAGTTAGCCTGACGTTAGTTTGCTAGCCTGATTATATGTAACAGCTAGCTTAACAGCATTTGTCATTTAAAGCCACCCATCGTAGCACACGGGCTGAGGTTAAAGATAACTCTTACCTTATGTTAAAGACACGTCCCCATACAGTTGGACATTTCAAATGTCATTAAACACAGCTCAGCTCATAACACCAGGCTGCCATTCAGGGAAATTTAATTAGCATTCTGCTTCTCTCCCTGTTGAGACTACTTCCGGCTAGAGGATGAATGAACACCGAACACCAATCGGCGTCTATAGGCATGACGTAACCACGTTACAAAAAAAACTGACGTGTCACGTGATTAGTGTTCACGGCGACCTCACTTTGATACATCGCTGGTTCACGGTCCATCGATTAGAGATACTCTCAAAGATACTCCAACAAAAGAATTTATGTCTGCTCTAGTCACAAACATGGCTCGTAAATGTTACATGTCAATGTCATTAATTAAACAGGAAAACTGAGTAATACTCGAAATATGGTCTTTTTCAGTAGTATTTCGAAGGAAACTATGATATTTTCTCGCAGTAAAAACAAACATGTATCTTGTCCCTGTCATGTCTTCACCGAGAATAAAAAAAAACAATATTTTTTTCTTTACATTTTTTTATTTCCTTTGGGATGTAATAAAAAAAATCCATGTTTTTTTCCCTTTTGTTTTGTTTTGTTTAACAGACCCAATAGTTTGTTTTTGTTGTTTTTGTTGTTGTTGTTTTTTAATTATAGACCAAACAATTGAGGTGGCAGTCTATGGGTAAAACCGAAAAATAATTATGCATGCAGTGTGTTACGTAGACAAACATACATCAATTTGTTACCATGGATTTAGTAGAATTAGCAGTACTTGTATTATTTCCAAAAATCTGTTCAGTAAGACCTCTGAAACTAACATGTTGATAAAATATGCTTACTTTTGAAAATCCCGCCACACAGAGCCCTAATGTTTGGTGTGCCTTTTGTTTTTGTTACTTTGTTGTACTTTTAGCATAAAACACCTAAACTGAATGGTAGAGATGGCTCAGCCAGGTTGAGCTGAATTCAGTACATGTTTGATGAAGATAGTGAATAAAATGGGCTCTCCTTAACAATTGAACAGAATGATAAATGGCTAATAAAAACTCTCTGAAAGGCTAGGGCAGCGTTTCAGCTCTCAGCCACAGAAAATCAACAGCCGTATGCTGCAGGCAAGTCATTCCTCTCTCTCTCTCTCTCTCTCTCTCACACACACACACACACACACACACACACAGGTTACTCTGTTTTTTCTGCAACATATTTGATTTGCTCTTGTGGTCTAATAGGCTTACAGAGATGCATAGGTGAGAAAGTCACAGTGCAGAGTGGATCACTTTAATCCTCAGTCCCATTTACACTACATTTTGTATTCAACATGCTGAGGCCTGCTGCTCATGATGGGGTTTCAGGGATTATATCTGGCTACACAATAGTTTGAATATAAACAGACTATCCATGCTCTCTCGTTCCAGCATAGCTCAGAGTGAACATGATCATGGTTAACATGATCACACAGCCTCTGCTGATGCAAAACAAACTGAAAGAAGCAGAAAGAAAGACAGAAAAAAGGCAACACGATGCTAGACTTGTTCTTAAAACCAATTAGAGCTACACAGGATTTTCCTCAAAAACAATTTATAGACTCACACAAAAGTAATCCCCCTCAATTGAGTGTGTTTACATGGACAGGAATAACTTGTTTATGTGTTTAAGCATGTAAACACCATATTCTCTTTATGAAAAACCACATGCTAGCTCGAGTAGCCTACTCTTTAAGAAAGCTGGACATATACACTGAATGTTCTGACTATGATCATAATTAGGATAAGCATCATTAACAGATTATTCATGTCCATGTAACAACACCCAGTCATCACTATGAGCCACCCTCAGAGTGTGGCAGTGTATCCATCTGCAGACACTCTGCACTCTGCATGTTTTTTGTTGTTTTTTTTTTATTATGCTGGGTTTGGGAACTTCTTGGGCACAGTGTGCAGGTAAGGTAGGGACTTTATTTAAAAAAAAAAACAACAACAACATTCAGGTGCAGAATCATAAGCAACTTTCATCCAAGAGCATGTTGTAATAGTAAATGACATTGAATCTGGGGCTGACTTTACTTTTGCTGGCATTTTTTTTTTTTGCAAACAATAACTGACAATTCTGCATGCTATATACCTTTAATTTTTTATTTCTATATTTATTAAAAGTCTGGCTTGAAGTAAAGTTATATTTAAAAATATCTTTAACACTAGAATTTAGACTTTGTATTGATTTCACTCTCTTGAACTATATGCTTTTAGACAAAAGTTGTTATGCTGTCAAATTATGCTGTCAAATATATATATATATATATATATATATATATATATATATATATATATATATATATATATATATATATATATATATATATATATATATATATTAAATAAGAAGAAATTAAAGGACATTTTGATCAAAGTTTTACATACTTGACACCATAGAGTAATATGATAATATGATTTACAGAACATATATTAACACAGTTTAATAAATAATTGAAATGTCACACTGTTTTTGCAATTAAGTTTGGTTAGTGATTGGTCAAAACTCTTTTGTGTGCAGACTTGGCTATGGCATATGTGTCATATTGTATAATCATACAAACTGTTGTGCATTTGCACAAAAATGACAAAAGATGCCTAGTTATGCAGAATAAGAGGAGGATATCTTCCTAAAAAGATAAACCAAACAATAAAAAAGAGCATCCATTACAAGCCTCATCACTGACATTTACAGTTTGTAATTTTCCGTATTTTCTTTAGAGTCAACAAATCAACACTTACATAAATCACCAACATGTTAGTCCATCTCCCAGTACTTTTTCACCTGCCTGCCTGTTCTGTGGTGACCCCAAAATCTTTGGTTCCGACCCAGCTGGCATCAGACGTCAATATAAGAAAGATGCTGCACTCATCTGACAGACCATAAACTCACTTGGGATGAAAATCAGAGATTATTGAGAATATTCTAAATGTCTAGCAATGTTAGAATTTATAAGATATTTTGCAGACACCTGGTTTTGTTCTGCATACCTCACTACTAATTGTCATTATTCTATGTCAAGATGACGTTGGCATGAGTCGTTTGGAAGACGCTGGATTGTAGTTACTTAACAACAACTTAAAAGCTGTCTTCAGTATTTTTTGTCAAATGAAAGTTGCCATTAGACTTTGTCCTGACATTGAATTTAGGTCACCCAACTTCACAACCTGTATTCAACCAAATATTAACATCTGACAGTGTGGTCAGCAGGCTATAAACACCTCACGAATATGTAATTAATTGCAAAAAAAATGCTCGTAATTTTCCTCAAAGCTGCTTGCTGTAGTTTTTAAACAGCGATTAATTCATATACAGTGTGTCTAGTGCGTATTTAAGGTGTGTGACTGAGTCAAAATAAAGTGTGTTCATAGTAATGCAGAAACATGTAACCCAGTGCAACAGCAGGCAGGTTTCCATTAACCCTAAAATTACACAAATTGAAACGGTGAATATAAAATATGCCTAATGGAAACACATCTATATTGAAAAAATTCCTATTTGTTGCAAAAAAAAATTACGCTCACATGAGGTGGTACTTCAGATGATTAAAAAAAGCCATATTTCACAAATCTGCAATGAGAACACTTTTTTGGCTTTTCTAGTTCACATGATGCTATGGCTATGTGATTGTCAGTAGGAACTGGCTCCCTCGTGATGCAGCAGGAGCTACAAGAGGTCGCATAACTCTTCAAAAGTTGAGTGGATCATCTGGAAATTTGGAATCCACAAATCGTGGATTATCACCTCCTAGAAATTCCTCATATGTGGCCACTCCCATGTATAAGGGGCCTGCCTTTCCATCGACTATCGACATCTAAAACAGAGGTTTTAGTCATCGGTCCTGAAGGCCAGAAAGAGAGACTTTTACCAAAGTTACAGGCTTTTAGAACATTACAATCTGTAACAAATCTGGGTGTGATTTTTGACTCTGAGCTTACTTTTATCCCACACATCAAAAACACAACAAAAATTGGTTTTTATCATCTAAAGAACATAGCCAGAGTCCGCCCGTTTCTCTCTCAGGCCAGCACGGAGGTACTGATGCATGCTTTTATCTCTTGTCGTCTAGATTATTGTAATGCCCTGCTCTCTGGTCTTCCCAAAAAGAGCATTTCCAATTTACAACTATTGCAGAACTCGGCCGAGTGCTGGCGAGGACCAGAGGGCGGGAGCATATTACACCGGTTTTAAAATCGCTTCATTGGCTCCCGGTGCGTTTCAGGATTGATTTTAAGGTTCTTTTACTTGTTTTTAAGTGTCTCAACGGTCTTGGGCCTTCTTACCTAACTGAGCTGCTTTTACCTTATCAACCCTCGCGGACCCTGAGGTCCTCCGGCACTGGCCTTTTAACCATACCACAAGTTAGCTCTAAAAGAAATGGGGAGGCGGCTTTCAGTTACTATGGCCCCCGTCTGTGGAACAGCCTCCCGGAGAACCTCAGGATCACAGACAGTGTTGAGGTTTTTAAAAAGAGGCTCAAGACCCATCTTTTCAATCAGGCTTTTAACTAACTAACTAACTATTTATTTATTTATTCAACTTTTTTATTTTATCTTATCCCACTGTTTTAGTCTCCCATTTATTTATTTATCTAATTATTAGCGGTTATAACCTTTAAACTATTTTACTGTGCACTTGTATTCTTTGTCTTATTTTACTGTTTCAGTCCCTTACGTTCTTAGCTTTTATGTTCTTTACCTTATTTTATTGTGTTAGTTTTTAGCTCCAGTGTTTCCTTATCGGGGCCTACCGGACTGGGAGTGGTCTCTGGTCCACCATTGGGGGTGCTGTACCGTGGACTGTTTCGGCCCGGGTGGCTAGAGGGCTCGGCATCTTGGTGCGGGCACTCCTGTCCGCCCGGGTTGGGATGGTCTCTGTGGCGGCACCCCGGCGGTGCTGGACCGTGACCTCTCTCAGTGAGGTTGGCCCCCAAAGGTAGCTTCTCCCTCGCCTCAGGTCTCAGTGCCTAGCCATGTCTCTTTAGTAACAATTGGTGTGTGTTGGTGTATGTGTGCGTGTGTGTGGGTGGTAAGGGTGGATGTTCGGGTGCCTTTGCGAATATGTGTGGGAATATCTACATGATTGTGTGTGTGTTGTTGCGTACGTATATGTGGGGGTGGGAGGGTCAGGCTGTCTGTATTTTTCTTGATTTTCATTGATGTTTTTCATTTCTGTTATTGTTTTTAATCTCTGTTAGGCACTTTGTGTTACTCTTTGTATGAAAAGTGCCATACAAATAAAGATTTGATTGATTGATTGATCCATCACCATGGTTACTGTAATGTTAACTCCAGAGGAGAAGTTGCAGAACATCACTCAGTGGAAACACAGTCATCTCGCAATTGTGTTCTATCAACATTTCAAAAATAACGTTTTAGTAAGTTTTAATAAGTTTTAGGCAGATCTGCATTGGAAACCTAATGTGATTCACACTCAAAACCTGTTCAGAGACATGCATTCATTGTTAGTTTGGCTCTGCATATCAGATTTGTGCACAAAATTAAAAAAAAAAAAAAAAAAAGAGTATCCCCTGTCCTGAGCAAATAATCATTTTTTCACATTCTTTTATGTTGTCAAATCTTTTAAAAAAAACCTTTTTTCATTTTGAACAGTTTTGTTTTGAACGACTGGCCCATAGCTACAACCTCACTATCCTCAGATCCAGGCGGCTACAGTGATTCATTTACGCTTTTGCCATTTATTTTGAATATAGTGAGATGACTCGACAGGTTCTCTGCACTGTACTGCTCTCAGTCCCATGGGAGACTCACTTAACCCTAATAATTAGAGTGATAAAGGAAGTGTGGTACGTAAGAGGAGGGTATGGGGGCTTTCGATTAGTTGTCAAGGGCTACTTGGAGGCCCCCTGACGAAGCCAGAGAACAGCCAGGGATTCAATTCATCATCCTGCCTGTGCCAAACGCTAAGGGCCTTTTCATTATCAGACCACTGAGTCCCACTGTCGGCTGCTTCGGTATAAACGTGAGTGATGGCATGCGCGGGGTGGTGATGGAGGGGTGGGGCCGAGCCCTCGTCGTAAATGTCATCCCCATTGGAGCGTTGCAGGTCCCGGCTCCAAAATAATAGGCCCTGTGACCTCTCTGTTGTCTATAATTAACCTCTAACCCCCTTCTTCCCTGCCTCATCCGCCAATCCCCAGGCAGCCATGATGTGGGAGATGCTGTTTGCCAAGCCGCGGCTCCGGGATCTCTCACCATGCACACCAGGCGTAAATTGGGAAAAGGGTGTGGGAGCAACAAAAGAAAATGGCTGCTGCGCGCATGCTGCAGTGAATGTGTCACAGGTTTGGGATGACCTGAGCACTCTGCAATTTGAGGCCTGTTTGAAACCTGAGCAAACTAGTGTAATATCTTTGAAAAAACACACGAGAAAAGGCAATGACCAACTTGACAAGAAAGCTCCCACAAAGTTCAAGAAATTAGTAAAAAAGTGACAAGAAAAGGGTGACAGGTAATGAAAAAATGAACTCAAAATTATTTGACAATAAAGGGGGAGAAAAATATCAAAAAAACATGGGACAAATGTCCACAAAACTACATCTGTAGTTTGTATAATTCTATATAAAAAATTATGGCACAGAAAAAAAATAACATTCATAGTAAAAATTTGCAAACAACATTTAAAATTTTAAATAATTTAAAAATAATTTCATATCACTTTGTGGGCAATTTTTATTTATTTATCTATTTGCTCATTTTCTTGTATCTTTTTTGCTTATTTCTTGCTCATTTTTGGGCCACATCTTGTTAAGTTGTTCATTCCCTGCTTCCCATGTTTCTGAGAGAAATCAGACCCATTCCTTAAGGTTTCAAAGGGTTAAATCTTTTAAAAAATGTAGAGAAGGAGTCTTGGTCATACTGGCACACAAGAATGTAAAATCATTTGTTTTTATCTTCAAATCAAAATAAAGACTGACTTCCATTTCCTTTATATGTTTTTGTCACAGCAGAGTTTTATTTTCATTGTGTCCGTTACAACATCCTCCACCCACAGGGCACGCTGCAGAAAAGTGGAGGTCCCCCTCACAATGAATGTTTGACATTCTCTCTCTGTGTACCTGTGTGCTTGACATGCTCTGAATCTGCATTAAGCACAGCTGTGCCATGTCTCCAGCAGCAAGGGAATAGCCAAGTTTGGACAGACAAGCTCTGCTAAGAGCAGAAAAGAGAAATGAGCTGGAGAAAACAGGTACCTCCTCTGTGCAGCCATACTGACATTTAACACAACAATGAAGCATCCAACAAGCAAATTGTGGCAGAGGTAGGAGTTGGCTAAATAACCCCAAATCACAATAGAAAGTCAAATGATCCCTAATGGCTGGAGCTGACATCTGTACATGATGACATTTTGAGGACGCACACACAGACAATTGCAGGAGAAGAATCAGACAACGAGGAAATGAGACATAGAATGAGGGAGCTTCTCTGTGTCTTTAAAGGCATCTCTCATCTTCAGCTTGTGGAAAACAGAGAGGAGTCATTTGCACGATTGTCTGTGCAATTTCTTGGGACTATGAGGAGGAAAATGCAAATACCCTGTTGCTGGCAGCACCACGGAAGCTATGCCAGCATGTGTGTGGCATATTGAATGATAATGACAAAGCGGGCTGTATCCCCTGTGAGCAAGCCTGCGGAACAATGATTACAGATTGGCCGGTGTGTCCTTAGCATCACAAGGGAGTCTGATTCTAATGCTAATCAGAGCTGCTGCCCATTGAAATATATCTGTAATTGCAAGGCAGGAGGAAATAAGATGGAATATCCCAGTTAGGCTGTAATTGTATAATGAAGCCCTGCTTATTTTGATATTTTAGCCCACAGGAATTCATAGTGACTTCTGGCAGGCTTAACCTATTGCACCACCTGCTGGCCTCAGGCTGCTACAAGGGTGATACAAGCTTATTTTGTTCTAAGGCACTTAGAGGCAATTATCCGCCGCCGGGCGTAAAATGTTGATGTATGAGCTTGACTGTATTCTGTGTTATTCAATTTGTTATTTGAGGAGGAGAGTGTTAAAGATGCTTCATCTTCCTCGGTTAGTTAGATCATTCAGGCACATGCTAATCCAGTCTCACTGTAAAATCTGACAAGTTGATTTTACTTCAAATAATCTTGGAAATTGACTGCCTTAAATTGTTAAGTAAAGTAAATGTAACTATTAACCCTCAGGGGCTGTTTGGTGCATTTTACACACTTTTCAGTTCTTAATTTTTTGATACTTTTGACTGTATTTATGCATATAGTATAAATTTAGGCAAGATTGTGAGTGTGAGTTTTTGTTTAATCTTGAAATTCCCTGCTCAGCCACTACAATAAGTCTAAAATGCGACCGTGGAAACTAAATTGTTTCATTCATACAGTTAAGTGCAAAAAATGTTCCATTGAAACCCATTCAAACTGACATTTTTGATCCCACGGTCATCAAAGCATAAAAACATGACTTGTATTATTTCTGGGCCTTGGAATTTCTTATTTTTATTATTTTCCACTTCATGGTGTCATTTTCTTAACTATAGTTAGCATATGGAGAAAAAAGATGATATTCCCATTAGGTGCACTGTCACAATTAGTGTTGCTGCAAATATCCCAAGCTGTGATAGTAAAAAAATAATAATTTATTTGCATGCGGAATATTCAAAATATTTTTTTCTCATGTAAAATAGTGGCATCATGACAATAACCTGGAATTTATAATTTATAATTTTGAAAATTAATTAATATTTGATGTTTATGATTAGGACTGATGTTGGTTAAAACATAAACTCAATGAAAATAAAAAATAATATGAATCTATAATATTTTTTAAAGCTTCCTTTTTGAAAAGTGCATTTTGTGCTCAGGGCAATACAGGTGTGAAATATTAAAGTGGGCCCTACGGGTTAAATTATGAAAGCTGTAGAGAAAACAAACCATTAAAACAGGTGGGCAGGCACACATGAAATGATTTGGCTACTGCTGTTTGCTCAAATCTGTGCTTGAAAAACAGCAGACTACATATTGTTCATGCAGGAAACACAGATTTTTAAAAATGTTTTTAAAAGAGGATTTTGCTGACTATGCAGTTAAGAGATCTGCCAGTTCTGTTTTGTTAACATGTTTAAGAAAATACAAATATGATTGACTAGTATGCAACCAGCAGATCAATATTACTGTATTTTAAGTACACTTACCCATTAGATCTCAAGTAAACATACATTAAAACTAATAGTTATATTTACCTACATTTTTCAAGGCAGTCGGTTTCCTAGATAGTTTAAAATCAAACTGTCAGATTTTACAGTGTACACATGGCACACCTTGTGGGATTCAGGTTCTACCTCTCATCCCTCCCTGCTCCTTCAGCCTGCATCAGTCACACTGTCTCCCCCCACCTCTCCTCTTTCAATGTACTTTATTTTCATTCCGAGGAGAGAAACAAGAAGGAGAGCCGAGGCACAGTGATGCTCAGCTGCACACTCAATGTAGGTTAATGGAAGGGAGGAGAGTCTGAGCTCAGGCCCGCTCCCATTGGCTGTCCGGCGACGTGCAGCTTCTCCGCAGCACAACCTGTCACTGTTAATCAGGGGCCATCTCTTAACAGCCAGCCAGGGCTATCGGAGAGGTGAGCCCATTGCTATTCAGGACGAAACAGATGATAAATCATTTGTACATAATTAGTGCTCAGCAAGGTTACAACTGACACGTA
Source organism: Plectropomus leopardus (assembly GCF_026936395.1). Lineage (NCBI taxonomy): Eukaryota > Metazoa > Chordata > Actinopteri > Perciformes > Serranidae > Plectropomus > Plectropomus leopardus. The sequence goes on from NC_142185.1 coordinate 2,006,157, forward strand.
TTTTCATCTTAATTAGGAGGGAAATTTGTTCCATTAATTTAATTTGGTGCGCATGAGCGCCTCTGCACCTAACTAAGTTAATCTTACACCTGTCAGGGTGGGAATGGAGTTGGGCCTTGGATTACAGGGGAAATGGCTAAGAGTCCTCTATCAGATTGTTTCACACACAGACCTCCCAGCATGTAGGACTGTACTGAAGCCACAGAGAAATAAATCTGCAGCTTTCAACATTTAGTGCAGTGTGTGACACAAAGTCACTCATATGTCAATTTAATTCCACGCTGCTGTTCTTTAACCCATTCAGATCCCTCATCCATTCCAATGAACCTGACTTTTCTACAAAGCCTAGATCTGTGATTACTGTCATCTGACACCACCCACTTATTTGATGGGATGTCTGTAAGCCAATCACAGTGTTCCACATCATCTACAGTCGACCACTGTAGAGCCATGCCCCTTTTTAACAAGCATGGCTGACCGTGAGGAAAGGAGGGAACGTTAGGCCCGTTTTATCCATTTATCATATTGTTAAAGTGCATAATTTGTATTTAAAGTAAACATGAGATGTTATATTACTGATACATGTCAAAATACCATGAAAGACTTACAGCTTTCACTTAGGAGTGTACATTCGCTTACTTGGTAGAGCAGGCACCCTATATATAAAGGCTATGTCCTCGCCACAGTGGCCACAGGTTGGACTCCAGCCCTGGCCCTTTGCTGCATGTGCATTCCCTCTCTCTCCCTGTTTCACCCTAGTCCTGCTCTGTCTAATAACAGTGAAAAGGCCCAAAAAAATAATTCTTTAAAAAATATCTGTCCATTGAAATGGATGCTAGATCTAAATGTCACCAAGACAAAATCATGTTTTAACAGGGAAATACTGTTAAAATTTGATTTTCTAATGATTCAGCCAACTTTCAATGCATCTTTTTGATTATGTTGACAGAATATTCATCTCTGGAGGTTTTCCACATACTGTTTTCAGAAGATACTTTTGAAATTGAGAATATGTTCAGTCACAGTGACAAAAACAATATCATAATAGATATGTAATGTGTCATTGATATGAGTTAATCTTTTATGGAAATAACTATTGAAAAAAGGTCTGTTAAGACCATTTATTGTCATTTTTACCATATTTGTCTATTGAATATATTTTATGGACAGAAGAAAATTGAAAACTTTTTTTAAAAAACTTAATGATTTATGAGTGCATTTAGAGTAGAAAAATCATCATTAAATTTTTTTTTGTATTTGCAACATAACTGGGTTCTAAACAGGTTAATTAGAATGGAATAACTGTGGATGAGGATAAATGCAGTGAGTCCTCTTGTCCTCTGCAAACACGCTGCAGAAACCGACCAGGGAATAAAACAGAAGTCAGTATTGCATCTTCAGTGCTTTGCAGTCAACCAATAGGGTAGGCATAAATGCTCCTTCATCCTCAAACAAATATTTAAGCAGATCTCATAAATGGGCATTACAGAGAAAAACATGTTTCATCACAGGGGCTGTAGGCCACCCCCCCCATTAAAGCCGCAGCAGCCTTCATATATTTCAGCAAGAATCACTGTCTGATCTCGTTGCAGTCCAGCGGGCAGGAGGAAGTCCAAGGACTAGGTCTCTTTTCATTGCTGAGAGCTGTATGAAGCTGTAGTAATTGCCCCAAAGAGGTGGTTCGATAGAGAGGAAGATGGAGAATGACTGATTTAGTAACTATAAGCTTTCTAATGGAATTCTCCCCTGCCTCTCGGGTACTCAGGCTGACAACCATTACCTGAACTGATGCATAGTCCATTACGGGATCCCCTGCTTTAATAGAGTGTCCATCATGTGAAATACAGAGATGTCAGGTGCCAAAGCATGCACTCTTACCCATATGTGAAGGTTTAACCCAACTCTAATAGCTTTTCTTTTAGACACTGCTGAATAGACCTTACAAATGCATTGAAAATCAACAGAGAAGGAGAAGGAGAGGCAAGTGGAGCACAAACTTGTAAGGTGCTGTTGTTAGATGCTGTATGACTCATAACTGTGACCCTCTCCCTCTGTCAGACAGAGCAAGAGCAGCTTACACACTCTGCTGCTGAATGAAGTGTGACCAGGCTGCAGCACGTCTGCAGACCTGCTGCTCAGCCGGCCGCAGCTCCTTACATCATTCATATAGCTCTCAGTGACACATTTTGATCCAACAACTTGTAAACATTTTATGTATAAATGAAAAGTGGATTTTATTCGTGTAACTGCAAAAGAATTAAACAGAAATGTGAACGCAATAGAATCGCAAATGATGCCGACGTCAACTACTACCAAATATTATCCAAGAGCTGTTTCAAATGAAAGGAACTTACGCGATTTGAGAGGAAATTTTATGTTCAAGAAACAATTAGTGAGGCCTGACACAAAATATCACTGTATTACAGTCTGAGAGGGGAGTTTACAGAACAGCTGTAGAATTGAATACATGTAGAATATTTAATTGATTTAAACTTTTTTTTTCAAAACAACATATTGAAGGGATTTGAGCTGGTTGAACAGAAAGGGGGAGTGGCACAGTAACACAGGGTACATGACAGGTGGATGCTTTTGATAATGTGACTTGGTTTTTTGTTTTGATGTGTTTTCTTTGTGTGTGTGTATTCAGACATGTCTGTTCTTATTTTGACTTTGTCTTGACTTTAATTATAATTTAATTTGATCGAGGTGTGTTTGTGAATAATAGGGCAGAAATTGGGAATATTCATGTTTAAAAGTATTATGAACTTTTTCTAAAGACATGAAATAAATATGATTTTTACTGAATATGTCTAATGGGCATTTTTGTGTGTTATATTTTATTTTACTCTCCCATGTTTGAAATAAAGATCTAAAGATGAAAGAAGATGGGGATGTTTTCCCCATCATTATTATAATCATCATTATCATTATTATTATAAGGGTTGTGATTGAGGATTATTTCCAGATTATGCTGAAAAACAATGAAATCAATCAATCATTCTCAAAATTGTTGCAGATTTTTTTTTTTTCTTTCCATTGACTTTTTGATTAATGGATTAATCATTTCAGCTTTATACATTATTGAAAATACAGCTGGGTTTTGTTCAAAATGTGTTTATGTTAGTACCAGTATAATACCCTATTTTAAGTACAGTAGTAAGTATTGCAATACTTTTTGGTAGCTTATTTTGGTTGTCTACAAACAAGCAGCAAGTTATCATACATACATACACACACACACACACACACACACATATTTGGTTTATTGATTTTTTTTTTCTGCATTCAGTAATTTGCTTGTAATAGTTTTACTTGAATACACTTCCCTGATTATACTTACGCACTAAGTAATATTTATCATGCGCAGCTTTTTCTCGTATCAGAGTATTTTTACAGTGTGGTATTTGTACTTATACTTAGGGTAAATGAAGGATCTGAATACTTCCTCAACCACTGCTGCTAACACTGCAGATGTTTTGTCACACTGGGTTTAGATTTTCTTGTAACATCAGTACTGACACTCTGGAAAAACACATTTACTTTAAGTTTATTTAACAGTATGTAAATTTCACCACTGCAGAAGTTCTTCTTTTCACAGCCTGTTTTAGTGACATCTCTCCAATCTTAAACATGTGCCACAGTCTTTGTGCATGGTACAGACAGTTTGTTACCTGTGCCAACAGGTGACTTATTATCAGTGGGATTCATCATTGAACAAACCTGGTCAGAGCAGCTTTGGATATTTAAGAACATTTGGTGCATCGGGAGTTGACTTCTTATATTTTCTCGTCCCACAAAATAAAACCCTAGGGCCAGCTTTAATATTGCACACACTTGATTCAAGATTAAAGAAGTTTATTTGACTTTTGTACATGCACAGGCAGTACAAGTACAAAGGAACTGCTTTTGTGCAAGCTGTGAGTGAATCGCTCTGCACACAAAATGCACTTTTCAAAATCAAGCTTTGAAAAATATTATTTATTAATATGATTTTCTTCTTTCATTAAGTCATTATTTTCATCATTCCTAATCATAAACATCAACACTTTAAATGGCAGGTTTTCGTCATGATGCCACCATGTTTTTAGATAAAACATCTTTTATTATTTTTCAGTATACTACAAAGTTGTTGTTTTTTAAATCACCAAAGGGATATGTGATATGTCAATGATTAGCAGCAACAATGATTGTGATAGTGCACCTAGTGGAATTAGCATATATTTTCTCCATGGTGAAAAATGACATCATCATGTAGAAAACACTCAAAAATGACAAATTCCAAGTCAAAAGTCCAGAATGACACCCAGAAATAAAAAGTCAGTTTGAATAGGTTTCAATGGAGCATTTTTTACCTTAACATTCGGAATGTAACAATTTAATTTCTGCAGTGTATTTTAGACTTATTGTAGGAGCTCAGTGGGAAATTCCAAGATTTAACAAAAATACACAATCTTCCTGAAATGTATGCCATATGCATGAACGCAGTCAAAATGATCAAAAAAATGAAGAAGGAAAAGCATGTAAAATGCACCAAACAGTCTCTAAGGGTGAAGAGAAAATATGAGAGAAATTTAAGAGAATGTTGTTGCATGAGTCCCTCTGTAATGTATTTAATAAGTGAGCAAATAAAGACTAGCAGTGAATAATTGAACTCACAGGCTTGTACGCATGTCTTTAACTCCACAGATGAAATTTATTTTAAACAATCTTCATTATTTGTTGATTTCTTTTTTAGATTTCATTTAACATATCCTGATATCAAATATACAATATGAAAGGCTCCAGAAAAAGGCTTAACGCTGAAATATTCTCATGATATAGACTGATGTAAAGTGATCAGCATCCCAAGCAGACAGTCACACACACACAGAGGCTCCAAACAGAAGCTCAGCAGTAGCTAACAACCTGCTTTTTTTTTTTTTTTTTTATCAGTAAAAGCCGTTAGTGTTTTTTTTTCCTAGAGTCCATGCTGCTTTTATTCCCAGCAGGCCCCTGCTTGCTGTCTTTCATAAGCTCCTCCCGGGCCATGGGCTCGATGATGGCGCCCAGCTGGGTGAGCACCTTGGGTTTGCTGATCTTCTTCACGGTGCGCTCGGTGTTCCAGGTGCGTCCCAGCGGGGAGCGGATGGTGCTCTCAAATTGCGCATGGTTCTCAAAGGGGAAGGGCAGCGAGTTGACCTGGTGGAGGCTGATGGAGCTGTTCCTCTGCTCTGACATAATGACGCTGGGCAGGTGCTGATCTTTCCTGGGTGGGGGTGGCGCCATCTTGATCTTGAACCTCCTGCGTTTGTTGCGGGACGGCCTGAGGTTGATGCCTCCCCACTCGCCCCACCCAGGCAGCGTCAGGTCCACCACCTTGGGCTTCCCCGCCTCCTCTTGCTTCCTCTTGTCCTTCAGAAAGTCGGAGATGACGTCGTCTCCGGCAAAGGCCTCTTTGATGATCCCTCTCTGGTCCAACTTTTCATCTGAGTCCTCAGCATCCTCGATGGTTGGAGTGAGGGGGCCTTGGATGACTTTTGTCTCTTTGGTGAGAACTTTTTTCAGCTCGATCCCTCTCTTCCTTTTCCTGCCTTTGCCTGCTGTCTGACCTTCAGAGTGCAGGGTGTCTGTGGCCGGGGGCTGCTGGGGTTCATCAGGCGCTTCATCAGCAGCAGCCGTCTCCTGACTGAGCAGCTCCATGTCCTCCAGAGTCCTGACCCTCATCAGTCCCTCCTCGAGCTGAGCTGAAGAGTCCGTGTGGCCGGCGTCTGCAGCAGCTTCAGCCGCTAATCCTCTGAAAATGCTCGTGAACTGTGAGAGCTCCTCCTCCTCTTTGTTTGACACTTCCGGCTCCTCTGCTGCAGCCTCCTTCTGCTCCTCCTCCTCCTCCACCTCCTCCTCCTCTCTGTCTGACACCTCCGGCTCCTCTGCTGCAGCCTCCACCTGCTCCTCCTCCACAGCTATTACAGCTGCTGTGTCCATCTCCTGAGCTGCACGCCATTTCCTCCTGCTGTCAAACTCTCTGAGAAGCGCTTCCTCTTCAGTTTCCATGACCTCCTCCTCTTCTTGTGCTAGATTTTCTGGTGCTCCGGGCTCCTCTGCTGTCAGATCCACAGTGTCACTCATTTCTTTTTCAGCAGGATCTTCAGACAGCTTCCCTCTCATCCAGGGGTTTGCAGCATCCACTCCTTGTTCTGCATCATTGACAAAATCTGGCAGCACCTCTGGGTCACCTGCTTCTTCCTGCTGTTCCTCCTCGTCCTCCTCTTCATTATTCAACGAGGTCACCAGCTTCTGGGTGAGCTCTTTGTTCACCTCCAGCTGCTGCTGCATGGCTTTGCGGGCGCCCTCGTCATACTTGGCCATGATGGCCTTGGACTTGGCCCACTTGCCGCTGTTCTGGTGCTTGAGTGACATCCTCTCCTGCATCCTGGACAGCTCCATCTTATTCAGCTCCTCCAGGGCTGCGCTGGGGTCCGTCTTCACCATCTCGTCAAACTGCTTCACCAAGTCTTTGCGTTTGGCTTTGTTCTGCACTTTGTGGTACTTCTTGCTCTTGATCTTCCTCTCTCTGCGTGCCTTGGCCTCGTAGTAGGACTGCAGGGCCCGGGCCTTTTGCAGCTCTGCCCGGCGGATCTTGGCCTCCTCCAGGCTCATGGCCCTCATGGAGGCCTCCTCTGCGGGTGTCAGGATAGGGTCATTGATGGGCTGTTTGTTGGCAGACAGCAGGGCGAAGATCTCCTGCTCCAGCGGGGTCTGTGCCTTCCAGCTGGTCACCACCCTCTCCATGGGTCTGGGGCCAGAGGGCTCCTGGTTCAGAGGGAAGACCAGCTGCTCGGCCCTCTGGTTCTGCTTGATGATCCCCTTCCAGCGGGTCACCTCTGAGGCGGCCTTCTGAAACGCCACATCTCTCTGGATCCTCTCACTCTCCTGCTTGCTCAAAGGACACTCGATGGTCTTCTTGCTCCGCTGCAGGTTCTGGAGCTGCTTCTTGGTCTTGGCGGGGACAGCCGGGGTTGTCTCCACAGTCCCGATCAGGTCCGATAGGTCGATCTTGTCCCTCTCCCCCTCCGCGTTGACCGTAAACTCGGACACGTTGAGGGCAGCCTCGGATCTCTCCCCCAGCTTCTTCTTCCTCTTACCTCCCAGCGCGCTGATGGCTTCCAGCAGCTTCTGGCGTTTTCGTTCATCCTCACCGTCCTCCTCCTGCTCCTCTTCACTGGTGATGTTTTCATTTTCTCCGTCTAATCCCTCCTCGTCGTCCTCGTAGAGTGCATCCTGCTGCTCCGGTGCGGGCTCAGCCGTTACCTTGGAGCTCTTTTTTGGTCGCGTTTTACTCGCTTTCTTCTTGGAAACTTTGGCCATGTTGGAGTAAACACCGCCCGGCTGTAAGACTGTACACACGTGTGCCGCGAACGTAGCTGGTGTCGTAAAACAGCCGCCACATCGTGAGCAGCACTGTCGCAAAACATCCCCTTTTCTTTTTTCTTCTCTGCATTTGCTGAAAATATTAAAAATACAAAAAAGGCAACAATGATAGAGTGTGTGCGTTGATTGCTACGAATAAAAAAACAAGTAAAATAGGAAATGTACAATGACATTTTAAAAAAAAACGTAAAAGGAAAAACAGGGAAAGAGCGCGAAAGAGAAAGTTGACCACATAATACAGAACATGAGCAGTCTGATGAGATTTTAAGTTCAAATGTGTATATGTGTTGCAACAACTATATCTGTGTACCCTCTTAAAATATTTAAAATCGTATTTCTTCGTATTTAATATTATTTCTCCTTCTGTAAGTGATCTTTGCGCTCCCTCTGCTGGGTGGAAGTGTGTGTGCACGTTGCGATCTTTTTTCTAAAATTTTAGTAATACATTTAACACATATAGGTTACATTCGATGTTTTAAAAATAGAGAAAAAATAAATGAGACTAAAATAAAGACTTTTACATAATAAATAAAATGTAGAGGAAATAAAGACGCATAACAAAATAAAAACATCCAGTCCGCAAGAAAGGGTTTCTTTCCTTTTTCGCTCTCTTTATCAAAATACACAAATGCAACAGTGATAGAATTTTGCGGAGAAGCCTGTAAATAACAATTTTTTTTTTTTTTAAAAAAAAGGAAATTTATGTCACATAAAAACGTGAAGAATAACAAGATTAAGAAAGAGACAGAGAAAATGGAGCACATGTTACAGAAAAGGAGCAGTCTGAGGAGATGTGGACTTTAAATGTTTATACGTGTTGCAACAATTATATCTATGTAGCATCTTAAAATGCATTTCTTTAACTGTATAAACTTGATTATATTTTTTTTCTTTTCTAATGAAAACTCCGCTGGATGCAAGTGCACGTGCATGTTGTGATTTTTTAAAGTTTTATTTAGACATTTAACACATATAAGCTACATCTGTTGTTTTTTAGTAGAAATCAAAATAACATTCATATTAAAAAATAAAGACAATTGCATAATAAATGAGATGTAGAGAAAATAAAGAAACATAACAAAAATAAAAAATATCCAGGCTCTGCTAAAAAGATGGAATTCAAGTGAAATGTCTAAATTACCTAACTATTGTTGCTAGTATAAAATTGAATTCCTTCATTTTTTTCTTCTCTGTCTTGATTGAAATTATTAAAATTTCAATATTGCTATCTATTGCAAATATAGTGATAAATTTTTAAAAAATGAATAGGAAATTCGTGACAATGTGTAAAGAATAAAAAGATGGAGAGAGAAAGACAAAGTGGAGCACATGTTACAGAAATGCTACCATTATTTAAAATAAAATTGAAAAGAAACTATTTGTGAGGAGAATAATTGTGCTCATAAAGAAGGAACCAACATAAAATAGCTTGCTTATGAAAGGTGGAGAGTTTCGTTGAAAGTTTAATATCACCATAAGGGCACATAAATAGAAAATTAACATCGTCAACTATTTTTTAACAAAAGTTTACAAAAATATTCTACATTCTATATGGATTTCTTAGGAATCTTTTAATCTGTAGTGCCCACCATGCACACCATACATCTTAAGATGCATTTCTGATGTAAGATGTATTTTATATTATCATTATTATTATTATTATTATTATTATTATTATTATTATTATTATTATTATTATTATTATCATTATCATTATCATTATTATTATTATTATTAACATTATTATTATTATTGTTATTATTATTATTACATTTATGACGTAGTTTGTAATATTTCTTCTTCTGACAGCAGTTTGGAACTGATGTTTTCCCTGGCGCTCCCTCTGCTGGGTGGAAGTGCGCGTGCATGGTGTACCGTCTACATGTTTATGCTCCTCGTGGCGTTTGTCACGTGTTTAAAACACAAACTATAATTTCAAGTACAATATAAGATAGTAAATATTATAATTCCTATTTTGTGTGTCGCTGCATTCGACATTAGGCGTTAATATAACACGGGACATTTGACTGTCACGTGCTACGGTCATGTGACCTGTCGTTGTCAACAGTTCATAATGGCGACGGCTGCGTCTGTGTTCCACAGAGTCAGAACTGGCTCTAAAATAGGAGCTCAGTATGACCAGGAAGGCAACCTCATTCAGGTAGAGTTATCAAAGTTATTTTGTTCTCAGCACTGCGCGAGGTTTGACTGTAAAAACAGACTTTAATGGAATTGTCATCATATAACTCGGGGGCTGGTTAGTTAACTTAACGGTCGAGCTAACAGTCGGAAAAGTATAGTTAGCTCATAACGGGTGAATGGAAATGTCATTTAACGTTAACCGTGTAAAGCAGCAGCACATTCAATTACACGTTAAAGAGAACAATAAGAAAGCCACGTCATGATGGCAGACAGAAGGATCCCCGCCGCACTGCCTGGCTCTCTCCTCAGACATTAAAGGGATAGTTCATGTGTTTTGAAGTGGGTTGTATGGATATCTACAGATACTAGGCTGTATTATAAACAGGACATGTCAGTCAGCAGACCCCCAGTTTGGAGAGTCAGGCTTGTGTTCAACAAGGAAGCTAAGCGTTCTACTGCTGTGGATGGGGGGCAGCAACAAAACCTATTTTAGCTGCCTTAAAACAATCAATATCAATGTAAGTATACGCTATATTGAGAGTCGTGTTACTGCTTTGCCTTTATGTCAGACAGTGATTTACAACAGGAAAATGAGGCTATTATATGGCTCTCTTCAAAGCCAGACTCCATTGAGAAAAACAGTGATTTTAAAATCTCTGAACACAGGAGCTGCTGGTCTACCACTGCCTAAGTTGGTTAGTTTTTTGTTATTGTGTAACTTAAAGGGTTAGTTCAGATTCACCGAGGTAACACAGGAACACAAACTAACCAACCAATTGTAGCAGCAGTAGACCAGCAGCTCCTGTGCTCATAGAGCTAAAATTACCGATTTTCTTAATGGAGTCAGGTGGCTTTGATGAGAGCATAGAGGAACTGAAGCCAGTAATGGGCAGAATGGTAGTGAAATTACTCTCAATATAGTGTACACTTAAATTGATAATGATTTTTTTGAGGTGGTACTTGTTATTGGTGGTTTAAACATGGTTTGTTGCTGACCCCCATCTACAGCAGCATATTGCTTAGCTTTTGTGTCGGGACTGCCTCTCTAGTCTTTGGATGTGCTGACTGATATCTACTGAATAAAATTTACTGGCTTTGGATAAGTACCCCATACAACCCCACTTCTAAAAATCAGAACTATTCTTTTAACTTAGCTATAAACAGCACTTCTGCAGCTGTGTGAGTTTCACTGTCTTGCTCGAGGGCATTTTGGTGATAAAGACGATTTGTGTTTGGCTCCCAGGTGGAAACCCGAGAGGATGAGGAGCAGAGCGTCAAACTGGCGGAGATCCTGGAGCTCCTGCTGGCAGCTGGATACTTCAGAGCACGGATTAAAGGACTGTCACCTTTTGATAAGGTACACACAGGACCTGTTTGTGCTCTCTGCATGCTGCTCCCATCATTTTCTTGAAAAAGAAAAATGTCCTAAATCATGAGAAAGGAGTCATTAGTAGTTACATTTTCTTGTCCAGTTGTCCAGTTTAGTTTTGCTAAATTGTAAACTTAAGTATCAAGTGAGCTCAGGAAGCTTTGCACAGAAGACATTGCATCTGATTTTTTAAAACAGTAAACGTCCACCCTCACTCAGCTTTTTTCCTTCTTTTCTCCCCCTCAGGTGGTGGGTGGAATGACCTGGTGCATCACCACATGTAACTTTGACATCGATGTGGATCTTCTCTTCCAAGAAAACTCAACTATTGGCCAGAAAATGTAAGCATTTTTTCAGCTGGCTTCTAACACAGTTAAAAAATAAAACGATGGCAACATGTCCCAGATGGACAATGATGGTTTGGAGAAAAGTTTTGTCAAGTCTTTGGTCATCAGTCCAAAACAGTGATCATGGATTGCACTCGAGACATTATCACTTGGTGGGCACTTTACAGTTTCAGGAGCCAAAGACAGACTTAAAGGAATATTTTGCAGATGTGCAAACAGTGTGCATAGTATGTGTAGATGAACTGAGGTAAACCTCCCCCCATCTAAATAGTGCTTACATATCCCCCACCCCCATCCAGCTAAACTTTTAAAGTTTTCCTTGCTCTCAGATTTTTGCTTGAACTACTGGCTGCAAGAGTAAAGAAGTGAACCAAGAGATACTGTCTTCACTCTCCCCCCCTCACACTCACTCTCACACACACACACACACACACACACACACACACAAACACACTCAGACCAAAATCCAATCAAATGGTTAAACTAGGCAATGCCGATCAAATGTACATCATATTATGTTGCTGTGCTGCCTATTTCTCTCCTTAAATATTTTCAGAAAGACATTTTGGTGCCCTGTTTAGCTTTAACTGAGAGTTTGTGAACAGGAAGTCGGCGCCATACTGCTTCCTGCATAGTGGAAACAGAGGCTGAAAAAACATAGTTTCAACAGTAAAACTAAGCAGACCATATATAAACAGAGATTCTGTCACTGAGTTGCATATTTCTTCCCTAAAATGTTTTCAGAAGCATGTTTTAACTCACTGTTTAACTGTAACACGAGATCATTTCTTTACAAGTGTGCATTACGTCAACCACCAGCGGGAGCGTTTATTGGTCTAGTGCAGCACAGTGCATTCTGGTAGTTGTAGGTTTTTCTTGAGCAAAAGTGTCCCATGTCTCAGTTTTTTCTGGTCATGAGGCACCAATTTCAAAAGCATACATATCTTTCTACTGCAGAGACAGACTAGTTTTTAAAAGGCCATTTGACCTCTTAAAGTCAGAAATCCTGTCATTGTCTGAAATTTGAGATTAAAGCTACAACCCACATCAACCAACCAACAGTCAGAATATGGCTTGAGTTGAAACAGAAGAAACTGACAAACGCAAGAACGTTAGTATTGCTTCAAACACAGTTAAAAAATAAAACGGTGGCAACATTTTTACCAAAGCTTGATACTGTATGCTCCTGTATGTTTATCATTTTGTTTTACAGTTTTTCAAATTTAGTGCAGCCTCAGTGTGCTCTTTCAGTTAGTTTAGTTAGTTGCTTAAGAAATGTAACAAGCAGAGCAATGTTATTATTTTTCTTATTTTATTCATAAAGGAAACTGCTTTTTCAACCTTGTTTTATTTTCGTAGTTCTAACCATCACTCCCATTGGTTTAAAAATGTAGTTTCTGAAGTCATTGCAGGGAAAAGATGAAGTGCTTTTCTCTTTACAGAGCCCTAACAGAGAAAATAGTGTCTGTGTTACCAAAGATGAAGTGTCCTCATCGTCTGGAGCCTCATCAAATCCAGGGGCTGGATTTTATCCACATTTTTCCAGTGATACAGGTGAGACAGTTCAGTCTTAAATAAAAGCACAGACTCTTCATATTAGTATTCAGCTTCAAATAAGAATTAAATCATAATTTGAGTAAAATTTATATCTGCTGATAAGTTTTGGCTTGTGATCTGGATCTTTGATTTCCACATAAACTTACTTTATGACCTTAGTGTTGGCTCATAAATGTGTTTCAAATGACAGGCCCAGTCAGAGGATGATTTCTAGGAATTTCTCAGATGATTCAGCCTTTGTGCAGAGGACCTTGTGGGTTATCCTTGTGTGTGATCAGCTGTGTGATGTGTCTCTTCCCAGTGGCTGGTGAAGCGAGCCATAGAGACCAGGGAGGAGATGGGGGATTATGTGAGAGCCTACTCCATCTCTCAGTTCCAGAAGACCCACAGCCTCCCAGAGGTAACTGTAGTTAGGAGTTGGCCTTAGAGCCAGAGCTTATTTGTAGTTTTTGGTGGAATAACATCCAGATGATGGACAAGTTAGAAAGACTAAGAGAATCCACTGTTTTGATCTTTTTTTAAAAAATACTGGGTCATTAATAGGTACAACCTCAATTCCAAAAAAAGTTCAGATGCTATGTAAAATGTAACAGAATACAATCATTTGCAAAACCCTTTTGACCTATTTTCAACTGGATACAATACAAACATATATATTTTTATATTATATATATTTTATATTTAATGTTCAAACTGACAAACTTAATTGTTTTTTTGTAGAATATGCTCTCATTCTGAAATTGATCCCTGCAACAAGCTTCAAAAAAGTTGGGACAGAAGCATATTAACCAACGTGAGACATCAGTTTTCCTTTAACAACACCCAGTCAGTGTTTGGAAGCTGAGAACAGTATTTGTTAAAGTTTTGAATGTGAAATTCCTTCCCACTCTTCTTTTATCTACAAGATAAGTTGCCCAACAGTCCAGGATCTCTGTTGTTGTATTTTGCGCTTCATAATATTTTGCACATGTTCAGTGGGAGACTGGTCTGGCTCTTGTATTGTGAGGCAACACTGTTGAACACGTGCAGAATGTCACTCACTGTCTTGCTGGAATAAGCAGGGACGTCCCTGAAAAAGACATTGTCTGGATGGCATACAGTTCTCAGTGTGTTTGAACTGGTCTGAACACCTCAAAGTTTAGAGGCCTTTTTGCCAACAAAAGAAAAAAAATAGTATTTCAGGAATGACAAAAAACATAATCAGGGTCAGTTATGATATATAAGTCAGAATAATGAACATTATTTGGTTGTGGGCATAAATTGTCCAGTGATAAATTAAATGAGTGCTGGTGTTGACATGTGCTCTGAAACCCTGTGGTCCAGGATGAAGAGTTCCTCCAGAGAAAAGACAAGGCTGTGAGGGCAGTTCTCGATGTATTGGTGAGTTGCAGCACCATCAGGCATCACTTGCATTTAATTATTTGACAAAATAAAATCACATACAAGTTATTATTAAGATATCTCTTTATACTGGATGTTTAAAAAAAACAAGTACAAGGAGTTTCTGAGAAGTCTTCAAGCTGCCCTGTTCCTTTATTTCTATACTGAATATAAATTCCTGTGCCATGAATTTACACTGTTGTTGTGTTTTACAGGAAGTGTACAAACCCCAGAGGAAGTACAGGAGGCAGAGGGATGCAGGGGAGCTGCTGGATGAGGAGTCCAGAGTTCACTCCACCCTGCTGGAATATGGCAGGTAAGATTTCCCACCAGGAGATCTTTATGTTTTCTGGCCACACTAAGCTTAACCACAAAACTCACTTGGTAACATGACGCTCGTTATCCACTCAGTAAGTCAACCCAGGAGGTATCCAGTCTTTGGTTAGATGGAGGGAAGTTTACCACAGTTCATTTACACATAATACCCACATTGTTTTGATACAAAGCTGGTTGAAAATTGGCAAAGTATCCCTTTAAGATCACTGCGATCCTGACTGTGTCAACCAGACTTGGGAGCAAATCACTATAAAAACCTAATTTAAAGCAGTAAGTAGGCTTACCATCATATTTTATGAGTAAATAAAGAATAAGGCTTTGTTCAGTCTCCGATGCAGGATATCTGTAAACAAAAGCTCAAAGTTGCTCAAGAAGTTACTCATTCTGCCGAGGATCTAAATCTCTTACATCAAAAATGGTCTCTGAATGCTTTTGCTGTCCTGAGTGACCCTGTCAAGATGTGCGCACCGAGTTCCACGGGAACTAGGAATGGTGACACCATTTTCCAAAAGATTTGATTGGTCAGTAGGTTGTGCTTTCCATTGCTTGATCTGTTGTCTCCAACATATCCTGCTTAGGTCTGCAGCATAAGTTACTATGGCGATGTAGTCCAGTAAGAAGTGATCCACCGTCGTAACCCTGAAAACCCAGAGTCAACCAGATAGAACTCCCAATCTTACAATAATCTGCTTTATTGTACAGGACTTCTTTGTCTGTTTGTTTGCCTGCGTGTGTGCCTGTGTGTGTGTGTGTGCCTGTGTGTGTGTGTGTGTGTGTGTGTGTGTGTGTGTGTGTGTGTGTGTGTGTGTGTGTGTGCGCGCGCACGCGCGCACACGCTCTGCCATTTTACCTGTAAATCATCTTTTGTGGTTTTTGTGGCTTTACAGTATCACTGTCATCTATTCACACTTCCATGGATCGCCACTATAAAAACAGTTAGCTTTGTAAGCACTCTGAGCACACACTGTAATTTATGTGTCACCCGATAAGCATACCGTGTGTCATCACCATAACAGACTTTGAAATTTGGTCTCAGCACACTGCCAACCTGCTGAGCAAGAGGACAAACTGCTGTCTCTACCATGTGGCTTTCTGTCTAATGTGGTAGTCAATCAAATGTCTTTGGATTTTGGACTGTTGCTTAGAAAAAAACAAGCTCTGGCTTTAGGAAATTCTGAATTTTTCGGTAATTGATTGAAAATTGAAAAACTAACAATGAAAATAACTGAGTTGCAGCCCTGAAAAATGTATTATTTTGTAATTTGGTTAAACTCAGCCTTTCTGTACCAAGCTTGTTGCGGATTAAGCTGCCATATCCAGATCCTTCACCATCACGTTTCTATCAGTATATTTGTGTTTAACACAGGAATATAAAGCAGTAAAATACAAACTGAGCATTAAAAACAAACTTTTGCTCAAAGCTCTCAAGCAAAAGTCCCCTCTTTGTTGGCCTTTGACCTGAAGCCCAGGCATGTGCTGTTGTAGTCTCTAATCCTTACATCTCATCATGTCTAGTTTCTATCTGTCTGAAATGATGTTTTTTATCCATCCATCCATCTATCCCCACCGCTGTGCTAGAATGTCAGATTTCCTGCTGTAAGTACTGAATGACCGTGTGCAGCTTTCTTTTTCTGCAAGTGTCTACTCACAGCACTGTTTTTTTGTGGTTGGATGTGTCTGTTGGAGAATGCAAGCAGTTGTCACATGCTGTATTTCAGGCATGATGGATGCAAACTGTGGTGCTGCTTTCATCTACTTGTGTATTGAGTTATTAATTTAATCAGAGGGCTGTTTATTATCATACTGGATTACTGCCTTTTCGTGTGTTGATGTTATAATGTGGCATGGTGTATTTGAAAACTCCTTTTTGTGTGTGGAAGAAAATGTTAAGTTCTTTTCATCCCTATGCTAAATCACTGAGGTTTTTCTTTCTCTTTTTAGGCGATATGGATTCAGCAAACAGTCCAAACAAGACAAGGTAGGTGCCTCAATGATATGTCTTTTTCAAAGGAACCTTTAGTACTCCTGCATATGTGAGAAAAATTGTATGATGTGTTCAGTGTCTCCAGAGGAAGCCATGTGAAGACTACTTGTTTGAAAGCTAAAAAGATCTAGAGTTGTGGAGTTAGAGAGTAGTAAGTAAGGCAGACCCATGAAGCCTGGTATTCGTCTGTGCTGCTGGCCCAACCTACATTAGTCCCTAAAGAAGAATGTGTGCAATAAGAGAAGACATATCTCTGGTTCTGCTGCATTGATTTGGAAACTGTCCTCCAGTGGAATACTTGAGTAACACTGAGAGTTTGAGAACAGAAGTTACATCTAGTGTGGTTCTTTCTGTCTGCACCGGCATTTACTGCCCCTTTGTCTTCAGCCTCTCTGTCCTGTCTCCATCCTCTAGGTGGATGAGAGGAAGGTCTCGCTGGCCAGTGGCCCTCAGGCAGCACCTCCTGGGATGGCAGAGGTGTCAGAGGAGGACGACCTGCGGGCAGCAGAGGAGGTGAGAGCTTCACACAGTGAGTGAGTGACACATGGAAGGAAAAAATATACATGTTTAAGAATGAGTATGGAGACACAACTAAGACACCTACAAGCAGTGACAAATCCCTTTGTACTTTAAATAAATCCTAATTATTGCAGTGAAACATGAAGTATCCCGCTTACTGCCATGCTGAACATAAACAGGATGTTAAGAATCAAGGCTGAAGAAAATGGAACCTTGTGTGTGCATGTATTTTCATGCATCTGGGTTGTAACTCATTTTCTGTTTCACTCCTCTGTAAAGCACTTTGAAGCCACTGTATGAGAATTTGCTCTACAAATGAACCTGACCATGAACTTTCTGCCTTTAACGGGATGTAACTGTGGTTATTTTTCCTCTTAGATCCGAATCAAAACCCTGATGACCAGCATGGCTGCCATGGCAAATGAAGAGGTAAGCAAAACCTGTGTCCTGTCTTGTTGTCTTTCTTTTCATCCGTGGACTGTTTAGAGTTCTGTTTGTCCGTGGACTGTACAATGATTTCTGTTTGTGTCCTCGTGTAGGGGAAGCTGACAGCAAGTGCGGTGGGTCAGATAGTGGGACTGCAGTCTGAGGAGATCAAACAGATCGCCTCTGAGTACGCTGAGAGGGTAAGACACACTCACAGTTAAGAATAGAGAAGAGTAGAATAGAACAGAGTCTTTATTGTCATTGTATAAAAAACAAGGAGCAAACAAACAGTTCGCAGTACAAATAAAAGAAGAGTAAGTGCTGAGATACCACAGTCATTCACACCGTAGAAAGAAAATTAAATATAACAGTCATCAGTGAAAGTTATCAAGTAATTGTAAATCAGCAGTAGTCCATCTACAAGTTGCATGTGCTGAAGTGCATGTAGTGTTTATATTTAAGTCTCTAGTTCATGGTGAGTGCATATGTAAAACCACGGCTGCAAGAGCTCAGAGTTACTGCATCTGTGCACGCCACCATCTCACCAAACATGCCATCACTGGCAAGGATGGGCTCGACCCAACATCTGTTCATAGAAAAAGTCCTGTTACCCTGAGATGTTATTAATCCCAGAAGACAAGTGTCCTCATCTATGAAGCCTGTACTCCTGGAAAAAAGTGAAGCATAGGCTCCAAATAAACAGTAGGTTGTGTTAGAGCCAAAAAGCATTTAAAGACAACTTGCTGAAAGTTTTTATTTTTGCCTGTTGGACAAATTCAGCTCAGAGATAGACTTTTTGGTGAGCTTTTGTCTGGGAGAGTGTTTGTAGATATTTTGTTACACCCAGAGATCTCAGTCTTCAAGCTCCTCCTGCTGTAGGAGGAACAGTGGCTCCCATAGCCAACCACTACCACTAGTTTTGAGCTTGTTCACAAATACACTTATTTATACAGGATTATTGACTACATGTGGAACAGAAATGACACATAAATGATCCTATTTAAGCATAATGTTTGGGTAGCTGTCTCACTCAGTCTGTCTTTTTGGGCTTCTCATCTGTGACAGCAGCAGTTCTTTGCAGCTTGACAGATGATTCAGTTGTTTCTGAATGAAACAGTAGAAACAGAAACAGAGTGTTTCTGCAGTAAAGATGTCAGGATGCTCTCTCTTTTCTACAAGAGAATCTGATGTTGTGAAAAAGTCATTATTTTTGTCCTTGAATATAGGACAGCCCCACTTTTCAAACATAATTTCCAGAATTTCCTGTATTCAGGCCAATACAGTCATCTTGATAAAAAGGTACAGAGGAAATTTTGTTTTCTACTTCTAATTCATTTTTTCTAAATATTAGTCAACCCTTGTGTTTCTGAAGATTCAAACCAAAATAATAATTAATTAATAATTTTGGCACCTAAAAACTGGAATATCATGATCTTAGTAGAAGGAAGAAGAGAGGCACCCTGATCTCAACTAAACTCAGCATTTTCAAGAAAACTCAGCATTTTAAATCACAGTAATAAAAATCATTTGCAAGACTTTGATGCATTTTTGTTGCAACACATTATTGAAGTTGAACATAGCAGGAGAAGTATAAATCACACCTGTTCAGACAGCTCATAGTGACCCAGGACTTGAAAATAAACCTGTGCTGTTGTACTTTGATGTTTACATTTTTCTGTTAGATTAAATTGTATCTCCCATCTGTCCCTGCAGCAGTCAGAGCTGTCGTCAGAGGAGCGCTCAGAGCGCTACGGCCCACTGCAGCAACACCGCAGGGCTGTGGCCTCCCTCAACAAACAGATCCAGCAGAAGACCAAACAACTGGAGGAGGTCAGCAGGTCACTGTGCTCCACTGTGGAGTCCATTCGCACACCGCTGTGTCAAACACTTCATTACAACCAGAGCCACTGTGATCCTCATGTGTTATATATCTATACAGGAATCTGTCAGAGCATCACACAAACCAACATGTACAGTTTTATTTAGATTATACATTTATTTATTTATATAGTTACATATTTGACTTATAGGATCCATGTGCAGAACATAAGACAGAGGACTTATTATATACAGTCAGCATTTTCTTAGATGTGAGGACGACACGTTAGAACTATGATACATATCAGTGATCCCAGAAGGTGTCGGATCTATCAGTAACAAGCTGTTTGTTGATGTGGTTGTTGTTTTTTTCATTTTTGGACAGCTACAAGCAAAGCATGCCGAGGTGAAAACAAGCTGTGATGATGCAAAGAGAAAACTGCTTGAGGTAAGGCGTGACTGTTAGATTGCCTATTAAGTGGCTAAATGAGACTACAGAACAACATCACGCTAAACACAGCTTTAGTGTAGTTGTGGTGGCGACATTAAATAATGCAACAGTAGTGACGTTCATTTATAGCCAAACATGAGCTTTTCCTGGAAGTTGCATTTACACTACAGAGCTTATTTTCTGCGATAATCCAAAATCCAATGTAAAAATCCCATAGGTGTTTTGAAGAGGAAACCAGGGCAACGCTAAAGTCAATATCAGCCTACAGAAAAAAATCATCCCTGGGACACCTTATGAAGGTGTTTCCTGAAAACACAGCCCACTGAGACATTTGCCCGTTTGTAAGAATCTGTATTATATTGGTTGACACATGGAACAATTGACAACTTGTTATGAAAGACTGAATACTGAAGTGGAATACTAATGTTTATTGTTTTTAAAGCACTAAACTTTATCAAAGGTTTGTTGGGCATTTTGGTAATTGATCCTGTGTTTTGAGATGGGCCTGACAACAAATACTGTCAGAGGTCACAGCTGTCAGCAAACAAATCTTTTCACGTCACATACAAGAATATTGCAGGGCAATTTGGCTGTGGACATCAAGAAATAACATTGATTTCATTGACATAATCTGTTCATTATTTAGTTGAAATAAGTGATCAGGGATGTGTGTTTGCAGGTGATAAGCAGTGAGCATAAGAAACATTTCTAGGTTTTCTTCACATTTCTTCAACATTTCATTTTCTTGCCCACACAAAGGTGTTTGTGTTTCTCCTCAGGCTACAGAGCAGTCAGAGAAACTGGAGAAAGAGCTAAAGTCTTTAGATACGATGGAGGAGCAGGCTGATATCAGGTGAGTGCTGGAGACCAATCATCTCTGAATTCTGTGTGTCGCTTAATCCTCATGACACAGAGAATCTCCCTCTGTGATCAGTGTCAGTCCTCTGGGTAGACCTGTTTAAAATCCTGGAGCCTCAACAGTGAAAAAGTTCAAAGAATGATTGAGCTCTCAATAGACACGTTTACATGGAGCCTACTAATCTGATTAGAATAGGTTTGAAAGACCAAACAGATTAAATATGAGCCATATAAACACCTCAGTGTGCTTAAACAGGCCCAAACTGATTCAAATTTCAATTGGTCGCAGAGAAAAAGTTTAAACCTTTTCATAAACTGATCCATAGAAAATTTGTATCATGTAAACTATGAAGCTGATTCATCTCTGGCTGCTCTATCTCTGTGCATGCTCCGCATGCTCACCTTCACCTCTTCATTGCCTACAGTAGAAGTATGTTGGTATCATGTTGTTTGATTAAGAGCATCAAAACCTCGGTCAGGCAGATTATATACATACACTGTTGTCACCGGGATGAAACCTCTGATCTCTGATTTATAGGACAGTCCATCAAATAATGTTTTAATCTGTTGAACAGCCTGCTAGAAAAGCTGAAGGCTCTGGTGATGATGAATGAGAACCTGAAGCAGCAGGAGCAGGAGTTCCGCACACACTGCAGAGTAAGTACATCAACACACACACGTACACACACACACACACACACACACACTCTGGGTATCTACATCCAGTAGATGCTGCTGGGTGTTTGTACAGAAAACGAGCTGAAAGTGAGTTAAAATCCTGCTTTGTGGTAAATTGGTACTACTTTTGTCTTTTGGGTGTGTCCAGGAAGAGATGACACGCCTGCAGCAGAACATTGAGGAACTGAAGACGGCATCAGGACAAGATACAGAGGAGGAGAAGGTACACACTCACTGTCCAACACACTGTGTATTTTAGCATTTGTCTCACAGTCTAAAACACATTAAGATTCCCAGAGACTGAGTAGCTTTCCCTCTCAGTTGGTATGAACTGCCCTCTCTACTTCTCTTTTTCCTTTCTCAGGAGAGGAACCAGCTAATAGACAAACAGTACAACACAGACAAAGAGAAACTACAGAAGATCCGTCTGCTCATGGTAACTACCTCACATGACACCAGATTAGATGGAAGAAGAGTGATCTCTGTGGGAAATGAGGTCACAGCAGCAGATAACAGACTACAGATAAGAGTGAGACAAGTACTGCTGTTCATTGTCCCACACAAAGGGACAAATTCCAGTCAAATATTATCTGTTTTGATTGAGCTTAAAAACAATGGAATGACATCATCAAAGCAGGTTGATTTATAATATATTTTTTATAGAAATGAAGGCAGCCTTTGCATAAACATTATATACCATATAACAGAAGTCCCATCCATAGACTTGGGTGCATAATAACTCATTAAAAATTTTTTTTTACACTAGTCTGAGTTTATCAGGGCCTCATGTAAACACTCAACATTTTCTTCAGCTGCAGGCCTACATGAGGCTGGTTCTAGACATGGCTACGGGGGGGGGGGGCAATGCCCACCAAAATACCTGCCACACTGATGCCACACGTTGGCATCTTAAGCCTTCAATAATTTGCATATTGAGCAGTTATTGTCACCAAGGAAAACAGCAGTGTTGCAATTTTGCATCTTCAGTGAATGCAACAGGGGCAGGACCCGACCAATCAGAGAAAGTTTACAAGGCTCCAGTGTCAGAGACTGTTTCCCCATCCAGAACTGCAACAAACCAGGACAAACTGACAGTGTACTGCTGTTACTGTTCTCTTTAGACTGTAGCCCTGACACACTGAACCAACTAATGTTTTCTGAAAGAAGTCACATGACAAAATGTTGCCATGTGGATCTAAAATGGACTAAAACGGTACACGACAGATTCATTTTACTCCATGAAAACTCTGCGACAGTGGACTTGGTTCTGTGGTGACAGCAGAGAGAGAGGGGGACAGACAGGCAGCTGCAGGTCATTAAGAGGTGAACAGTGCACACACTACACTGCATCAACTAAGTCTCAAAATAGGCTCTTTGAGTGAAAGAAAAGCCATAAAATATCCCAATATACTGACATACAGCTGTGGAAGAAGTACTTAGATCTTTTACTGAATTAAAAGTAGCAACAGAAGAAATACTCTGATGCGTCAAAAGCCCTTCATTCAAAATATCATTCAGGTGAAAGTACAAAAGTATTAGCATGAAGGTGTACTTAAAAAAGCCGACCAAAAGTAAAAGTATTTATTATGCAGAATGGCCTATAATGCAGTGATGTGTTCATAACTTTAATTTAGCTGCTGGTAAAGGTGGAGCTCATTTTAAATGTCGGCCTACTGCTGGGTAGGTGAATCTGTAATTTATACATTGTGATTTATTAGTTTATTTACATTTTGTGTTAATAATCTGAATCTGTAAAGTAACTAAAACCATCACATAAATGTAGAGCTGTAATTACACCTCACCATTGTTAACATAAACACATCTCTAGTCAATACATGATTAAAGATAGCTGTTTCGAAGAATTCACAGATTTGACAGTTTGAGGTACACGTTTTAACTTTCTAAGATAAAGGTATGTGCACTGAATGTAAAGAGGGTGCCAGAGTGCATAAAAGAAGCACTAAAATAGTGCTTGTTTATCAAAAATTTCAGGTCAGGTGTAAAATGTGGAACACATTGCCTGCAGCACATGAGTGTGTCGTGAAGCCTGTGGGGATTTTTTTCTCAAGCAAGTTAGAGCAGTCATACTGGCTGTGTGAGCAGCGCCGGTCAGGCACGTATCAAATGCCTGTCAGCCGTGGCACATCTACAGAAATGGTGGCTTGCAGAAATATACAGCAGATAAAAAACATAAAATACATTGCTTTTCAAACTGTAGACATTCACTGGGCAAAACAATACCAAAAAAACCCCAATGATGTACCAATGTTATTGTGTATCCCCTACCATCAATAAAACAATACCCACACACTGTAAAAATGTGAGTTGTTGAAGATTTTATGGTAGCATAAGGCTGCCACCACCTTTTATAAAGCCAGTCTGATCCAGTGTTCGAGGCAAGACAAGATCACTACCACTAATGTTTGTGTCACTTCGTGACAAGTCACTTTGTCACTTTTTGAGATTTTAATGTTTTTCTAGTAAGCTTACCACACCGGCTTGTCATTACCGTTAAGCTGACCTCTGCATATCAGAAATTGGTCACAGGTTTAGATAGCAACATCACTGGGTCCACTGCAGTCACCATTTGGTGATGCTGACTTTATTTTTTTTTCAACAATTTTGTTAATGGGGTTTTCACTTATAACAGATATTACATTTAAATAAAATAGTCTTGGCAGCAAATGTGATATACTATAAAATGAAAAGGCAAACCAAAAACCAAACAAAACAATAAACTGAAAGCAGAGGTGAAAACCAGCTGTTGTTATAGTAGTTACAATGTAGAGCAATCCTGAAGATTACATTGGCTACAACACTCAACATTTTCATTTCCGATTCCCCCGACCCATCTTTGGTTTTATTGGTGCTGGTCAACATTTTGTTTCAAAAAGTCCATGAAGCTTACCCATATATATTTTCAGAAACTGCCAGCTTTCTTTTGCAATGTGTGTTAGTTTTGATGCCAGCTTTATTAGTTAGGTGAGCAGACTTGGATGCGTGCATCAACATCACATCCTCAGGATTTTAGCAGAAAATCTAGCCCACTCCCCTCACTTAGAAATGGGACATTTGGGGATTATACGCAATTGAGAAAGTTGCAGAAGGGCTCTATTTTTATGTTGCAGTTCAGCAGAATCTCCCATATAGTACCCTGAAATGTAGGCAAGGCAGAACCATTTCTACCACTAGGGGGAGGCAGAGGGCCCCCTCAGCCACCTTTGTGGTTTCTTAATGAGCCTCTATGAGTGCTTGTCAGATCACTCAAATCTTTTTTAAGAATAAATCACATACTGACCAAAACACAAAACTCTGAACAAGACAATACAGATGTAAACATGAAAGAGCTTCAGACTTACCTCACCCCAGTCCAGCACCAAGACCCTTTCCCCTCTGTGGGGAGAGTTAAACTCTTTGAGGTAAATCAGGACTTTCCTTCACCCTGTTCAGGCACGGAGGAACCGTGAGATTGCCATCCTGCAGAGGAAGATTGACGAGGTGCCGAGCCGAGCTGAGCTGACCCAGTACCAGAAGAGATTCATTGAACTCTACAGTCAAGGTGGGTTCCTCCCCAGTATCCACTGTAACCACCGTTTGTGCTAAATGTCTCCAAAAAGAAGAAACAAAGACAATAAATCTATGCTAATTTTCTTGTGCCTTCCAGTTTCTGCAACACACAAAGAGACCAAGCAGTTCTTCACACTGTATAACACATTAGACGACAAGAAGGTCTATCTGGAGAAGGAGGTTAGTCATCAAAGCAGTCAGGAAATAATTGCCAGTAGAATCCCAAAGTCTGGTCAAATATGGCTTTAAATCTGGATTTGTCTGTGATTTTAGCATCTCCAATTTAGTTGACAAAGGTTAAAGTCAGCTGCAGACAAATATGTGTTATTAATGTTAATGAGAGAAAACAACTTTCTTTTCTGTAGGTGAATCTACTGAATTCCATTCACGACAACTTCCAGCAGTAAGTATGAACACACTCATCTGTTGGGTGTCTGATATATTTGATGTGATGGTATAGTAGTGAGTGAGAGCGTGAATGAGATGTAACCTGCTGTGCTGTTGTCAGGGCCATGTCCTCTTCAGCTGCCAAGGAGCAGTTCCTCAGGCAGATGGAGCAGATCGTGGAGGGAATCAAACAAAGTCGCATCAAGGTAAAACTCTCCTGAAGGATCATTCCACTGGGTAAAACTTGGATTTTACTGTGTTCTCTAATTAATGTATATGGTCCCTGTACTCATGGAGTTAAATGCTGAGATTTGGGAACATGGTGACACTGCTGAACAGAAACAGAAGCAGTCAGACAGTGAGATAGGTGCTGCAGTGTAATAAAGCACAATTATTCAGAGGCCAAGTTCTAACAGTCTTTGCACAATTTCAACACAAGCTGCTGCAGCATGTGTGTGATGCCTGCTCCTTGCTCGTCTGCTTTTCCAGATGGAGAAGAAGAAGCAGGAGAACAAAATGAGGAGAGATCAGCTGAACGATGAGTACCTGGAGCTGCTCGACAAGCAGAGGCTCTACTTCAAAACTGTCAAGGACTTTAAAGAGGTGAGAAACAGTGAAGTGTCAGCTGTGCTTTGTTAGTTATGGATGAACTAAAGCAGTGGTTCCCAGCTGGTCCAGCCACGAGTTCCAAAATCTTTCCTTAGTCATTAAGTCAAGGTCCACACTTAAGATAAATTACCACATGTTCAATTTCATTCCACAAAACATAAATGATGTGAGCTCAGAACACAATAAAAGAAAACACACTGTAAGAAAAAAGTGCAGATATTTAAAACTTGGTAAATAAATATCACAGCAACCAAAAACATACATGTGCATATTATGGCTTCAAGACCAGTGACATAAAAACACTGCAAAGGCATAGCACGTTAATATGCCAAATAACACCAAGAACAGGGCAATAAAATCACTGCTGTACTGAAAAATGGGTACAAGGTAGATTTATTAGTCATTTTTTAAACACAGTTTAAATAAAAAGTTCAAAAAATGAAATTGCATTTGTCGTTGATCCTGCTACATCTTTGGAGTTGAAGGATGAGTTGATTAACATCAGCAGCTGCTATAAAAATTCCATCCGGTTGCTCAAGCATGTTGCTGCTGATGGCATCATACAATTCCTGCAGTGCATATTTTGAATTTGCATCAGAGTCTTGTGTCCTGTCGGCTCTAAACAATCCTGTGCAACAGCTTGGTCTGGGAAGAGCTGCTGTGGGGCTTTCTGCATGTCAAATAAGCATCAACATCCAGAGTTAAAAGATTTTTCTCAACCTGGGCCATAGTTTGCCATCTTTTTGTGTTAAGTAACTAATTCCAAAATGTTTTTTCAAAGTGGTTCAGTATTAAGCAGAGCCAGGTTGCAGTGTAAACACTCGGGCATGTTTGCACTGTCAGTTTACGTCCTTTGACAGGCTGAAACTGATTTTATAAATCTAACAAGATTAAATTAGAACTAGAAGTCTGACAAGATTATTTCAAGGATCCCCACAGAGATTAACCTTTTTGTTAAAGAGCAAGGTCCTTTTTGTTTAACCAAAAACTGCCTTAAAATCACTATTTTCAAACCCACCAGACTCCCTTTAAATAGACAGTAGTTTTATCATCATTTAACACACTTTATTCAGAGTTGAGAGAAACAACATTGTTCCTAAAAAGTCTTTAAAGGCACAGAATTCATTCAACTGAAAAGAAGGCCTTAATTGGTGTTAAATTGACATAAATTAATCTTTCAAAAGTCTAAAAAATGATTTTATTATTTTATTTATCTTTTCTGATGCTGCATTCAAAATTTCTAAATATTAAGTAATGATTTTTTTTTTTTTTGTTCAATAATTGAATAAATTCCTTTTCTTAAACTAGTCATGAAGGGAATGCAAGCACTGGAATCCCACATGCAGATTGAGAAACACAAAATCACCAAGAAAACCAGCCAGAAATGCCTGATGTTTCCCTCTTCTGTCGCTAAACCAAGTAGATACTTCTGTGATAATATAATTATTTAATTGTCATCAAATAATTGCGCTCTGAAAAGGGTTGTACCAACTTCTTCAGTGGACAAAAAAGTCATGTTTTATGTTACATGAACATTTGGACAAAGTAAAACTAAAATGTTTTGAACAAAATGTTCAATGTTCAAAATGTATTTTGTTCATTAGAAAAAGGGTCTTAAATTTAATTCTGAGTGGGTTTAAAAAAGTGTCAAAAAGTCTACCTCGCCTTGAGCTGCAGGAACCCTGACCAAAATTAAAATTCACAAAAGCCATTTTGGTTTGTCTTTCCACTTTTTCAATAGTCACTGATGCTGGTTTGGTTCATATAAACCCATAATTCATCCAGTCAGATGTGAAAATATGTTAACTCTAAACACACCTAAATTACTATTTATTGAAATGGAGTCTGGTGGGTTTGGCAGTTGTGAGGTTGGGGCTCTTTGTTTCTGGTTAAACATAAAGAATCTAATGCTTTATTCAAACAGTGATGGGTTGTTTAGTCACTGGTAAAACAGTAGAAACCTCAAAGGACCTGTAGCTGCTGAGGTTGCAAGTCCCTGTGTGTTAACACTAATGCACGTTGACAAAAAAAAAAAAAAAACGGGCTAATGCTGTTGAGAAACGTTAGTACTGTCTGGAAACGTGGAATTCACTAAAATATGCTGCTCTATTCTGACACAGCCTTAATGTCTGTAGGGTACGGTGGGATGCTTTCATTAATCATATCTATAGTTAATAGTATAAAAATGTAATAGTGTCTCTTTCCCAACATTTGGGCTGGGGACAAGACTCTGCCCTCCATGTCCCCTAACTGTGATCATATCAATTGATGCACTGACATGTGTGCAGCAGTGGAGTGTTGTAGCAATTTGGGGAAAAATATATGTTAGTGACCTTAAAATGTGTGCTGGTGAGCAGATATCAGCCCGAGTGTATCATGATTGTTATCAGCCTTTTCCAAAAACTCATCATGTCATTTCTGTTCCTCGGTTGGCCTGAGATAAAAGCTCACATGACAAATAATGATAAAACAGCAATGATGACTTTTCCTTTTTTCTGTGTCTCCAGGAGTGTCGGAAGAATGAGATGCTGTTGTCCAAACTAAGAGCTAAAGGAGCCTCTTAACCACTGTCCTTAAACTGTTTTGATTTAAAGAAAATATGTCATCTATATGATGATGATGATGAGTTGATGACAGATTATCTGCATATGTATGGATTTTTTTTAACATTCCACACTTTGTTTCATCATTCTTGTTTATGACTTGTGTCTAAAACCCTATGGGAGGAGTAGTGTACATGACATTTGTACTTATTCTATACTTCATACTTCATGTGTGCCAAATTCTCCCCACTAAAAAGCACAAAACACAAAACAAACATGACTTTTCTTTGGTCGGGTCATAAGAGGCTCTGAGTGTTTCACATATTCTGGGAGAGCCTTCAGCTTCACTACACTAATCACTAATGTCTGTCCTTCCCTTTTCTTAGCAGCGAGTCCGAATGTTTTTCTAATTTCCCAGTGAACAATGTGGAGGGGCCCCATAACAATCCTATAAATCCTGATAATGTGTTTAATAAGATCTGACAAATGTTGCGCTTTGGGACTGTACAAAAAGGAGTGTAAATGTCAGAGCTCATCAAAAGTCCACTAACATTTACTTTCCACCTTTATTTGTGGCTGCACTGGGCAGCGGTGCTTGCTGTATGAAATCATGTTGATCATAAAGTGGAGCTGTTACAGAGAACTGAGTCTTTTCTGGTTCCCACGCCTCATTTTGAACCATTCACAGCATTTCCGCTAAAATAAATTGGTTCTGAGCCAAAGAAGTTGGTTCTCAGCTGAAACCAAAAAAATAGCTGGTTTTCTGTGACCCTTTGAAACCTGAGAAAATCGGCAATGTGCGACTTAACAGGAAATGATCCAACAAATAAGCAAGAAATTTGTAAAAGTTACAAGAAAAAATAGCATACATATTTTTTAAAAAAAGGAAAAAAATCAAATAAACTAGAAAATAACTTGGAAAATAATAATAATAATAAAATGTATCTTTAATATACATCCTTTTTGTAACATAATGTTAAATGTATAATAATAGCTATAACTATATATATATTATATATTTTTTTTTTTTTTGTTTTTTTTAATAATTCTTTCTCCATCTTTCTAATTTTTCATCTTTTACAAATTTCTTACATATTGCCGGACAACCCTTGCCAAACTGCCTATTGCCTTTTACTCCGTGTGTTCTAAAGACTTTGCAGCAATTTGTTTAGGTTTTAAATGTCTAAATGCTTGTGAAAGGCATCTGAATGCAGCACAAGAAAACTGTCATCCATCCAGGTTTCAAAGGGTTAACCTGGGGTGTGAACTGTGACGACATCAGTGGGTGTGTCCTATTTGTAGAATGGAGAAGTCATAAAAAAGAGCATGTAGTTGTATCCATGCTGGATCTATGGTTAGAAACAGATATCTATAAAAACTGAACAAAAGTTTGCAGGTAATCAGTGTTATCTGCCGTTTAGCTTCCACTGTTTATTTCTGTTGTGCACTGTCAAACACCTTCAGTTAATTACACATCCTTTATTACAATGACTCTAGTCTAAACTCGTGGAATCACAGGCAGGTTCCCGAAAGAACACCCAGGTTCAAAGAGGATTTGGTGAAAAATGGCTCTAAGAGAGATGACAGAGTGCCTGAACCTGTTGTGTGTTTGCTGATATTATCTTACAGGGTTTTTATGAACTCCAGTGTCACATGTGATGTGTGGAGTTTCCCATTGCAGCTCTTTGTATGTGAAATTCTTTGCCCGTGATGTTGCTCTGTGCCTCTGAAGTTTGAACTCACCTCATGTTTTAGATTTGCCTTCGTCATCATCCATTGCAGCAGTGTTTAATGAATAAAAGCTTTTTAGTGTCTTTACTGTGACTCATTTCAGACAAGATATGCTCTGTCACAGACTGTGTGCTGATTGGAGACAGTGTACTATCACAAGTCACATGATGAATCTGTGAGGGAACATCCTGTGAATCATAAGAGCATCTCCTGTCAGTGCAGATGCACTGGGTGGCCAAAAAAACATGTTCCAACACAGTGACCAGAATTCCCACCAGCCAGGCAAAAACCTGGAGAGTGTACGGCAGACAGAGTCAGATCAGATTAAAACTAGCTCTACATGCACGTCTCCTGATAGCTTTCACAGTCATGGAGGATCAGATGGTGGTTTAACCCATCGGGCTGAACACCAGAACACACCAGGGATTCATTCCATGGAGCCAGTTTTGCAAATAAACTAGAATTGTTTTGGTTAGTCTGACTCACTTTCTGATGATTGGATTCCATAAAACAAATTTAACATAGTTCAAGCTTCAAGCACCTCATGCTGGGTAATCTAACTTGGTTTTGGGCAGACTAACTGTCAGGCGTAACCATAGCTCCTGACTGGCCTGCTATAATTTTTATGCCTCCACACCAGCGATGGCATCAGCCAGAGGCATTATATTTTCAAGATGTCAGTCAATCTATTTTGCCAATCATGGCAAAATAATGCTTTGAGCAAATTCATTCAGATTTAGCACAAACATACCTTTGGATACAAAAACGAACAACTTAATATATCTGGTCAAAGTCAATGTAACCTTGCATATGTTTCATTCTTGTGAACATGATATCTTACAAACAGGAATTTTTAACTCCTTTGTGTATCATCATGTTACCTACATCAGATTGACCCTTTGTTTCTTATGCAAACTGATTTTTTTTTTCATGTTTAGCAGAATATGTTTCCTGTATCATCATGACAGTGACTCCAAGTTTTCCCAGTTTGATGCAGAATAACTGGTCTGACAGGAATGACTAGTCTGCTTAACTCAAGTTACAAAAAAAATCCCTGAAAATAGGCAAATAAGATAAGAAAAAAAGGAATGAATAAAAGGAAAAAAAACAAAGAAAAAAAATAATTACTGCTGTAAATGTTAAAAAAAAATGTAGATACATTTTTTTTCCTGCAACATACGTGTGTGTGTGTATTACAAGTGTGTTTGTGCTCTCACTATCAGCTCAGCTGGCTCTCCAATCTCACTGATTGTGATACTGAACAGACAGTTTGCGTGTCTCTCAGCCGTCAGAGGCCTGATTGGACGACATAAAAACACATTCATGTACGCAGGCAGCACCCAAACGACTAAGTGCCAAAGCTGACATGATTGAACTTTTCCCCACGCATCAGAGGCTGAAGGAAGAGGATCAGTTCCAGCAGGTTCACGCTGGATGAGTCGTCTGAGTGCAAATACATGGAGCCGCTCTGCAGCAGCTTCAGAGAACATCCCATGTGCTGAGGCTGTTGTTGGAAAGATTACTGACATATCACTGACAGTGATAGTGTTCAGCTGAGTATCTGACTGTGTCACTGTCAGTCAGTGCTTCACTGTGGACAGAGGCGGTGAGGAGATAAAAGCAGGAAATGTGTGTAGAGGTGATGAGCAGAGTAGCAGCTCGGCAAAGGAAGACGAGGTCTAGCCTGGGGAGTGTGGACATGAGTGTTTGTGGGACATCGCTGCATGGTCTGCAGGCAGGTGTCTGATGTGTCTCACTATGAGTGCATCCTTGTTGCTGCTGCTGCTCCTGATGGCCAGTGTGAGAGCAAAGAAACAAGACACAGTGGTTCCACTGGAGGACCCCGGCTCTCGCCTGCGAGGCCTCTGGAAGCTGCACATGAGGGACGCCCTGCTGAAAGGAAAAGGTGAGCAAGGACCTGGAAAACTCTTGACCCTGTGCTTCCACAGTGGAATCTGTCAGTCGACACAAGTTTTCTTGAATTACTTCAAACTGTTTTCCCCAAATCTTACTTTTCTGTGTTTCAAGTTGCCAAAATATCCTGTCAGAAACAATCACAGGTGTTATTAATAACATTCATCATGGCTGCATTCTGTTTCGGCTGAGGTGGAATAAGCACTTACTTAATTAAGAGTAGTAAAACCACAGTGTAGAAGTGCTCTGTAATAAGTTACAATTCTGCCTTTAAAATCTTCCTTAAATAAATATACATACATTTTAGCATTAACATACTGTATATTGAAAGCACCAAAAGTAAGTTCTTATTATCAGGGTATCCAGGCCCTTTAAAAGTCAGAATGTCTTAGATTTATTAATATTGGGCTTTGAATTTCTTGAATTTAAATGTGAGTCAAGATCTTATGTGTGAAAGGTAGGTCTTGACGGTGAATCAAGGATGACTCGATAAATCACAACCTGGGGCCACTGTGGCTCAGAGGTAGAGCGGGTCATCCTCTCATTGGCATGTCAGTGGTTCGATCCCCGGCTCGTCCAGTCAACATGTTGAATTGTCCTTGAAAACCCCAAATTGCCACTGTTACTGAGTAGCAGGTGGCAACTTGTACGGTAGCCTCGGCCACCAGTGTCTGAATGGATGAATGTGACATGTAGTGTGAAAGCACTTTGAGCGGTCAAAAAGACTAGAAAAGCACTGTACAAGTGCAGTCCATTTTTACCAGCTAATTTTTTTGGTTTGTCCTTTGTTGTATGAAAACTAGCTGTCAAAGAGTCATCTATTCCAAACAACCAATCATGCTTTTGTAAAGCAGGTTCTGGTCCTCATCCAAATAGAGAAGGGGTCAAACAGCAACTGCTGTACTGCCGTGTTGGGATTGGCTACCATCTGCAGATCCTGCCCAGCGGCTCTGTTGGAGGCATCCACAAACCCACCGAGTACTGTGAGTTCACTTCACACGTATAGGCCCCCTCAACATGACCATATACTCATGTGTAGAGGCTCTAAAACTTGCATTGTTTACCTGTGTGTTGTTTTTTTTTTTTTTCCTTTTTTTTCTGGAGATATGGCCAATATTTTACATGGAAACATAGACCTGCCAAGACGGGGAAAAAAAGTCAGTATCAGGTAATAATATGAAACATTTCTTGTCAAAAGAATTTTATTTTAAATTTCATAACAAAATGTTTTTATGTTATAACAAAAAAATTTTCACCTTTTTGATAGATGTTTTTATGCTATTACAAGATGTAATTATGTTATAACAAGATGAACATTTTTAGTTTTTTTTTTTACATTTTTACAAAATGTTTTTCACATTTTTACAATATGGTTTTTGTTATAACAATGAACTTATATATTTTGCTATAACATAAAATATTTCTTGAAATAACGTGATCTCATATCACATAATAACATGAAATCTCTCACAGTATATTTTTGTTATAACAGAAATCATCTTGTAAAAAGGTGAAAAAACAACTTGTTTTAACATAAATACACATAGTTAGAATAGGAAATTGTCTTGTAAAAAGGTGAAAAAAAACATCTTGTTACAACCAACATCTTGTTATTACCTGAGACTCATCTTTCCTTCTTATTTTTTTTCTGGCCTGGCAGTTTTAAACTTCTGTAATTTTAGACTCAGATCGTGTGTGAAAGTTGATAGACAAATCTGTGATGTGATGAGGAACGCATCCGAGCCTTTATGTGTTGCTTGAATCTGTATCTGTACTTGTCTCCTCCAGGTTGGCTGAAGGTGTTTGCGATGAAACATGGAGTGGTGGGGATCAGAGGGGTCAACAGTGGCTTGTACCTGTGCATGAGTGGACAAGGACAGGCATATGGAGCAGTATGTAGCTCAGCTCACACAGTAACACAGCAGCGTTTCAGTATGTTGTTCATGCATGTTGTGGCACTCTGTCAGTCCTGGGTTCAACTGTTACATAGCTTGTCCTCATTAAAGCAGCAGGCTGCAGAGAGAAACCCAAACGCTGGCAGATAATATTACATGTCCTGCTCACTGTCTTCTCCAGGAGCAGTTTTCTGATGACTGCCTGCTGAAGGAGAACCTGGAGGAGAATCACTACACCACCTACTCCTCCCTGTCTCACCCGGGTATCTATCTGGCTCTGTCCCACAAAGGAGAGCTCAGGAGGGGAAACAGCGTGGGCCGCCACCAGGCCTGCACCCACTTTCTACCTCGGAGGACAGCATGACCAAGTTGCACCACCAGCCAGCTCCATCAGAGCTAGAGCCATGTGAGGAATATGGTTGCATCTAGAGCTTGCAAGAAAAGCAAGTCTAGAAATGAGCCTCCACACAGCAACTGGGCCCCAAGCGTAAAACTAGAACCAAATCCAAGAGACATGACTTGGGATTCTGTGGAGCTTTACTGACTGTGAGTAAGGACAGTGAACTGAGCTTTAACACTGTGTCACACCCATCTACTGCACCTGCAACTTCACCAGATGAACCATCAGACCTGACACAGTCTGAGGATGCTTTTGGTGCAATGCAGCTACATGTCAATGCATAAACTCTACCATTAAATACATGGAGAAGCTACAAGGATAAGGCATGTGTGTCTCCAACACCTTCTCATCCCAACTCGTCACATGGTGCTGCTCTGTCAGTGACCTTCTGCGTCTACTTATCAACTTTCAGGTATCCTTCTGCGTCAGCTGTTTACGCTCCGAGATGCAGTTACTGTGACAACAAATGCACATGGTGGGATAAGAAACTTATGTTTACACAACAGCACATGGCAATCAACACAGACTGTCACAATGGGATTAGGATTAGTCAACGAAGTCACGGATGGTCAGGTTTAGGCAAAAGAGGGGCATGTTAAGGTGTAGAAAAAAACATCACACATCCACAAGTAAAGCAATTCCAGATTCTCACATGAAAGTCAGTTCTTTGTTTGCAACCAGTTCTGTCTTCAAATTAGCAGGATTGTTACAGTCCTTAAAGCTGTAATAATCTTTATTTTTATATCAACAATCATTTAAATAATAACCAAACAGAAAATACGGCTGTCACCCAGAGGGGCCCACAGATGTGTTTTCACAGGGGTGGCGAGATGGGGCCACTGGCTGTTCTTGGGTGGCACATGAAATCAAAAGCCATAACTCAAATTTTAGGAATTCTATAATGCTGTTTTACCAGCTAGGCTAGTTGAAAACTGTCAGTATGAGAGTGAAGGAATCACACACTGATTTACTTTGGTTTCTTACTTAACAGGTAATATTACTAATTGTCTGATGGACACAGACTTATTTGTGACCAGTTTCACAACAATCCTGTTTTAACATGTATCTGTACTTGTGCTAAGTGATTCATTTTTCTTTTAAAAAGCTAGTTTTCTTTTTCTAAAAAAGACAAGTATACAGTTTTAATATGAGTAGAGGACAGTGAGTAAGCACAGTGCTTGTAAGGAACAAAACATTTACTGGGAAGCCAACTCAAGTTAAAAAAACACACAGAGGCCTCCAGTTATTTTCATAAAGGGGGACCAGTGATTGTATCAGGGTGGCCGCGGTCCCTAAGGCCCCCTCTTGGTGTAAGCAAGAGGGGGCCTTAGGCATTGATTTTAAAAAACAGAACTTTTTACATTTCTAAAAGTTTCTTCTTTTCGCTTGTCACTATAGTCAAACCCAGTTCTGTATGAACAGCCAACCTTATTTCATTTTGTCATCCATTATGACTCCTAAAGTG
Organism: Plectropomus leopardus; assembly: GCF_026936395.1. Taxonomy (NCBI): domain Eukaryota; kingdom Metazoa; phylum Chordata; class Actinopteri; order Perciformes; family Serranidae; genus Plectropomus; species Plectropomus leopardus. The sequence goes on from NC_142185.1 coordinate 2,041,940, forward strand.
CAGATGTGTCTCATTGTCATTACAAATCATTTTGTGTCAGTAGCTTTAACTTCTCTAAATACAACTCCTCAGATTGTGTGTGTGTGTGTGTGTGTGTGTGTGTGTGTGTGTGTGTGTGTGTGTGTGTGTGTGTGTGTGTGTGTGTGTGGTGTGTGCTGCAGAGTAGGTAGTGAGCAGTATGTTTATCAGCATATTATTACTGAAACCTAGATTGATTACTAGTCTTATTTATTTTGAAGGTGCAGCTTTATTCATTTTTGTTTCAGAGTGCAGTGTCAAATAAAATCTATATTTTTATAATCATATTGAGTTGAAGCCATCTGTTGCTAAATTGAATTTGATCTGAAGCTACAGAAACTTTGCACAAATTCAGAGGGGCAAATACATTTTATGTTTAGTTTGATGCAAGTGAAATAGAGACACTTTTTGTAATTTATGGACTTGTATAGCACTTTTCCAGTCATTCGACACTTAACTTGTCCCATTCACACATACATCCACATACACTACCGACTGAGCATACCTAAATGTACACTCACACACCAATGGGACAGTCAATGGGAGCAATTTGGGGTTCAGTTTCTTGACCCAGGACACTTCCACGTGTTAATTGAAGGAGCTGGGTATCAACCGCCAACCTTCTGATCAGAGGACAACACATTTACCTCCTGAGCGCCATTACTGTTGAACATGTTATATTGGAGGGTCAATAGACGCCCCCTGCTGGTTGGACATTGGCCAGGCTAATCAACTTAAGGTAGATAGCTTGGCAGGCTCCTTCTAATGGCGTTTGATTCAGTCAATTATTGCTTTTGCTGAAAGACATGTCTAGCACCTACCACATTTGAAACACTCATTAGTCTTTTTTTCAGTACTTAGAATGACCATTAGTTTAACATACCTGAGTTAGGGCATACCGTGACATGCAGGTTAATTTAAAGAAAATATTTTTTAAAAAATATTCTATTTAATTCAATTTTATTTATAAAGTCCATTATCACAAATCACAATTGGCCTCAGAGGGCTTTACAGCATACAACATCCCTCTGTCCATAGACCCTCACATCAACTAAGGAAAAAATCCCCAAATAAACCCTTTAACAGGGAAAAAATGGTAGAAACCTAAGGAAGAGTGACTGAGGGGGATCCCTCTCCCAGGACAGACAGACCTAACATAACGCTTAACAATAGTAATAGACATTAAAATTATAAATGTAATATATGATAGCATGTAATGTTACATGTAAATATTGTAATTCATGTATGAGGCAATAACAGTCATATGTATATAATAATAGTTAGTAGTTGGCTTTAGGAAACCAACCTCACAAACTTTATACATAAACCTCTTACTGTTGAGGCCTCTAATATCTAAATAAATGCAATTATTCTTACACATTTTTGTACTGCATGACAAGTTGGTCTCAGGAATGTAAAACAGCTTTAAGACCACTTGAATCATTATATAAAAGGGCTCTTAAGATCCACGCTAAAAACAAAACAAAAAAAAAACAAAACACGTCAGCACCACCACTGTCATATACTCACCAAATATAATATTTAAAATTTGGAAAATTTGATAATGCATAATCTTTGCATACTCTTTAAAATTGTTAATCATTGTTAATATTCCTGCTCCTCCTTTAAAAACATTTGTTACACTTACGCTAAAAAAAACCAACAAGAGCCACTCAGTCAGCCACCAGGGGAGAGTGCAGTATTCCAAAATGTAAGACTTAGGAAAATCATGTTTTTCTTTTGTAGCCATAAATCAGTGAAGCACTCTTCCCACAGAGCTTATAACATGTACCAACTGCCATACCTTTTCATGTTTAACTAATTTTTGGATAGTGTCACAGCAGACCTGCACACATTTGTGTTTCAGCGTGGGGGGGGGGTTCAGCTTTTAGGATTGTACAGCATTATGCATATCTAAATTTTTTATCTTGCATGTATTTTTGAATGTTAGGGGGTGGGAGGGGGGCAAACTGGTTTTAGGATGCGGGAATGACTGTGCCCTGATACGTTCATAATTTTGTAGCAGCAGTTCTGCACAACTTTGAGATTTTTCTTGATCAGGTGGGGTGTGAAGGAGTTTTTTCTCTTGGTTGCTGCAAGTAGAAAAACTCTCACCCTCCCAGGGTGAGCGCAATGTTCAGAATTCTTAAAAGCAACTCAATAAACAGTAAATAACTGAATGTCCACACAAAATTTAGAATCTTGAATTCAAACCTTTTAGTGAATCTTTTTCAAGCAAGCAATGAGCAGTTACAGAGCTCTGGATCAGAAATGCATCTCCCTAGCCGATAACATCAGCGAGTCAGCCTGCATTCTGACAACCTGTCTTTCCCTGATCCAGTATTTTATACTATTTACAATGAGGAAATGTGAATGAAGGTAGAATCATCTTCTGGTTGGTTCCCCTCGTCATCTGGCTCCCCATTTAGCGTGGCATTTTCTCTGGATTGGTCAACTTCGAGGACAGTCCCTTTTTAGGAGTTGTTTTTTTTCCTTTTCTGCATGACCTGTTGAACTCAGTCACAGAGACCAGACACCCACACTCTCTCTTTTTTGTCTCATATACAAAAATATTTCCTCATTTTTATCTCTGTTTACGGATGACCTTAACATGACACTCCTAAATGACCTATACAATAGCATTTCAATTCCTCTATCGGTAATTTCAACATTCTCACTTCATAATTTTTGCAATTGCATGACGATTTTAACCTTTCTTAGACAGATCCTTAAGGGCTCATGTCACATGAAACTTGTTCCCTATCCTAGCATTATAATCACACTTTAGCTGAAATCATTGTTCGGTTATAGAGATTTAGGTTACATACTTACATACTCCAACAGGTGGGATATGATGATAACAATGTTTGTAAAATTTTATGAACTGATGTTTTGTATTTTATTTAATCAAATTCTGTCATTTATGTATTTATTTATTCAACCAACCTGCTTAGGGACTTCAGGGGGAAAATAGCAGCTCTGCTAGAACCTGGTACAATGCATCTCTAATGGTTTTATATAAGGTTAATGTTTTGTTGTGCACTGTCCCTGTCTAAATAAAATTACATTACATTACATTAGTGGAGGCATAATGGCAGTAGTAATAGGCGTCAGACAGGACCACAGCATCACATTTACTTTTATTGAATAGTACATTCATTTCACCACTGCTGAATTTCCTCTTCATCTTTGCAGCACCCTTATAGAGTGTTTAGAGGGTGTTACCTGTGCTAATACCTTACTTGAGATCATGTGGGATTCATCAGTGAGCAAACCTGATCAGAGCAGATGGTGGTTAAGAACACTTGTGCATCGGGAGTTCTGAAGCAGCTTGATGGTGAAGTAGCTGGATGGTGAATCCACTGGACGGTGACCAGAAGCTTCCCTCCTCCTCCACCTGCCTGTCCACACAGACTCCAGGACACTTAGGGGACACACGAGTATGTAATCCTACCTACAGAGTGGGTGGTGTAGGGTCACCCGATCCCCACTGCTAGTGGCTGCACTCACCTGCTCAGGTGTCTCTTTGTACCACATTGTAGGCACGGCAGGAGGACAGGCAGAGAGACAAAGAGGAAAAAGAGGAAAGAGACAAAAAAAGGGAGAGGGATAAAGGGAGTAAGGAGGATATGGTCTTAGAAAAAGCACCGCTGAGTGTGGACAATGGCATGATGACGAAAAGCTTCGTGGAGATCAGTATGTTGGACATAATTTGGAAATGGACTGAACCAGCTTTTTCTTGAGGATGCCTGTTTGTTTTTCTCTTTTCATCATCTCTTTTTCATTCACTTCCATTGTCTCTGTCTCTCCTCTGACACCGTCCTCTCCACAAATCCACCACATCTTATCTCTGTTTCACAGATCCTGCTGCCAACACTGCTGCTGCTGACACATCCACTGCCCTGACAGTAAGTGGACAAAATACAGCCAGTGAAATAAGTGCTGAAGAAAATTCTTTGTGTTACACATTTGTAAACTGATTGAATACTGCAGGAGTTTGGAGCTGTTAGTTTAAAAAAAAAAACAACAACAACAACAAAAAAACAAGACATTGGGAAATTTTCTTGAGAAAATTCCATACTGTGATTTTTTAAAGGTTTTTCTGACATTTCATAAACAGAAATAATAACTGATTAATCATAAAGTCAGTTTGATTCTCTCATCTTAATGACATGTAACTAACTGATGAAAGTTACACCTGTTTTCCATCATTTAGGGGCCTCTGCATGTTTACACACTGTTTGTGGACTCTTGTTTTTGCTTTAAAGGCCCATATCAACAGGTGACCATTAATACAGAACACACATCTCATATAGCTCACACTGACCACAACAAACAGTGAGGCTGCTGACAGAGGGAAAAAAATCCAGTGTTAGTGTGGTAGCATGAGTGTTGATAGAGGAAGACTCCTAGATGTGTGTGTGTGTGTGTGTGTGTGTACAGCTATATATGAGCTTCTGCTGCTGTGTATTTTTCCATGCACATTTCCGTCCCCTGTGTGTGTTTATGTATGAGTGTGCATGAGCCTTTCAGTGTGAAGCTACACCTATAAAAACAGTAATGGCTCATCATAATTTTAACCACACAGCACGGTCACCAGGAAACTGATTACCTTTGAATCAAAATGTGCTTTTTATACAGGGAAACAGATATACTGTGGATTGATTTATTGAAATAGCTTTGCTATCATACGATATTTTTCTGTGAAATAAAGCAAGGTATTGGAGGTGTTTATGAAGATAGGAGGTCAAAAGGTAAATAGGTTTCATTGGATGCACTAGACAAACTGTGATTGTGGTTGTGGTTTCCAGAGTTAACAGAGTTTATTTTTGGGGTACTTTGCACTTCCACTCATCAACACTGAGGGTCCATGTTGTGATGATCTTTGGATATTTAAATCTGTATCAATTCAACTCTACATTTATCCATCTCACCTCTTTTCCTCTATTCTTTTGTTTCTTCTCTGCAGTTTCTGCCTCGGTTTTTTCTTTATCTATTTTTTCTTCTCCCATCTTATTACGTTGTTTTTAGTAATATTATACTAATTGAAACATATTGCATCATTTCATTTTTTACTAGGGGTGGGTGTTATAGAGGCATGTCCTACCTTTCTCAGGTTGCCAGCCAGAGAAGAGACGGTGGGGGAGTTCAGACGCATGTTGCAGCTCAAACAAAGTAACACATTTTTGCAGTGTTTAACACAACAAAAAATAGGCAAGGATCAACTGCCTTTATAACTTTAAATAAAAGTAGCACTGAGCTTGGCAGTAGATGTGAGTAAGAATCAGTGTAAGTGTGTTAAAAAAAACTGCCTCTGTCCTAGCTGCAGGCCTCCACTTTCAAATTTCAGAGGCTCAAGGCCTCACTTCCTTTTAATAGGGGTTCTGTATCCTGTCAGCGTCTATCAAATAGCTTGGCCAGCGGGGGACAACAATGCATAAACTAAAATAAATTAAAAAAAACAAATTTGTTATAACAGTGGGAATCACCAGAGACCAAACAATACAATATTATGATTGTATTTGGCTCATGATGCTATATTATTGCTCATTTAAACATGGTGTTATATGCTGAGTATTGCAGTAACTTGGGATGGACATTCTACGTAACTTCCCTATCAGAGTACTCACATTAAATTATCATAGATAACTCAAGTGCACTTAAATAGGTGATGTTAGAACAGGGATGTAAATTGGCTAATAACGGAAAACGGGTGCAATTTCAAATTAATGTGTTGAACAGTCAGACCTTAATTATCTTGTTAAACCATAAATTGAAAGTTAACATGAGAAAAATCTGCACACTTTCTCTAGCTCGTTCCAGGTTAAGCGCAGCACTAAAGGACCCTCTCTGAGCTGCTCTCCTCTGTGTCAGTTGAACGTCTGTCCAGTTAGCAAGAGCTAACACAGCTGCAGCTAACATCCCACACCAAGCTGTCTATCGGCTCACACGGTTAGCTCAATTGAGCTGAAATGACTCAATTGTTAACTGTTATTAATGAAGTAACGCTAGCCCTGTGATGCTAACAGTTACCCCTGTCACTGTGTGTGTGTGTGTGTGTGTGTGTGTGTGTGTGTGTGTGTGTGTGTGTAAAGTAGCTGGTGATGGTGTCCTTCTTTCCTGTAGGCCTCACAGGCTGATGATGATACCTTCAGGACCTGTGGGAGGTGTTGCCAATGCCTCTGTTAGGGAAGTTGCTATTGGCTCTCTCAAAAGTCGCTAGGTGACGTCATCAACTAATATGCATAATATGACATTCTGAGAGGCAAAAATGAACAAAAAATATAAACATTTTATTTAACCCTTTGAAACCTTGGCAATTTGGCATGATTCCTTTAGAAAAAACTTTCAACAAAGGTTGAAATACTTGTGAAAGGTGTCTGAAAAAAGCACAAGAAAAGTGATGTCGCTCTATTCTGAAACAAAAATAAATAAAACACATAATAAGTGCTGCAGAAGTGCAAGTCCATTTCATCATTTACCATGTAGTTATATTTATTTTATTATTTGTCTGTGTGCCACCATTTAGGTGAGACACCAAGACCATCCAAAAGACACGCTGGTGATCAAACAGAGACTTTCTTTGGTCCAGAGAACACACTCTTGGCTTTCCTTTATCTGCTTTTTAACACGTGACAGTTTGGAGGTCCATGTTAGAAAATATGTACAACAAATATCAAATTTGAACTGGTTATGATGCAATGCACTTGCACGGATGGCACTTAGCAATGCAGTATGATGTGTCAGGTTGAAACGCTGCCAGTAAAAACATAATATAAGAAGCAGAAAGGTCCCTTTAGGGTGGGCAAGTGGGGAAGTGAATGGGTCCAACAAATCCCAGACTTTCATTTTTTTAGTGCTGCTAGTGCTTTTCATTATATTCCTATGTGCCTTTGTTGACATCCCTTTTGGTTGCAGCATCTCGGAACGTCACAGCATAGGAATACCTAGAATACGTAATATGTGGACGTTTTCTGGTTTTCTGTCTACATTCTGCATCCTCCTACCACTGCACTCTGATACTGTAGTTTGCACTGTTGTCAGATCTTGTCAGGAGCAGAACGCTGCACTGAAGCAATACTGAACCCTCCAACATGTTCCTTTTCACTCAGTTAAGCCCAGATACTACTGGTTTACCACAGAGCTGTGTGTACAGACTGGCCTTACAGTCACACCGTCAGCCTTAACATCTCTTTTGGTAATATGTTTTTCATAGATTTTGGATAGCTTGGATAAAGTCTTCATACATGTGTCTCTGCTGTCACTCCGGGCAAAAGTCATCAAATGTTAGATTCATGGCATATTTTCCTCTCTGTCACCCAATTTAAGGAACCTAAGACAGCGGCACCTGGACAACCAGACCCCTCCAGGATAGAAGTGATTTCGGTGACGGAGGAAGACCTCCCCACTGTTGAAACCCCCAACACACTGAACGTCAGCCCCCTGGGAAGCTTTGCTGCTGACCCCGAATCAGAGAACCATTCTGCCAAACCTGAGGAGCCGCAACCTCCAGCTGCACCCAGCCCCACCATGCCAATCACCAAGGTGCAGCCCTTCATCCACGGTGAGACCCTGCAATCCTCTGTGTGGGTATGACTGTTCTCAGGTGGAGTAACAATGGGCTCTGCTTGAAATGTGAAATGATGTGACGGACACACGGCATTACGAGGATAATAGTGTTACATCTGTCCCGGATTAAGTCCTCACTTTCCTACAAGACGCTGTAGTCAGCCAGAGCTGCTGAGAGAAAGTCACTCTGTATATTGACATCATGCTATTGCTTTTGGCATTAATTTGATTGGCTAGTATATAGTGAATAGTTATTAACACGGGGCTAACACTTAAGCCCCTTTGTCACTTCACAAAACACCTGCTAACATCTGGCTTTTTATTGTGATAGGAAAGTGTACAGTCAGCAGTCATACCCGTGTCAAATGACGCTGCAGTAGTTACAGGTATTTATCAGCTCTGGCTCTGATCACCATTGATGGAAACACGACAATAAGGTGAACGTTTCAATTTAACCCCTTAACTGACAAGACGTACTGGTGTCCCACCAATAAATATCCTCCATCTCCATCCAAGCAGCACTCAAACATCATTCCAAATAATTAATAATAATAACATAATCAAGTTTGTAAGAGAGAGTCATTAAGTAAGAGATATATAAAAAGTAACCACCTTAAAGTTCTCACAAGCCTCCACAGGGTGTATGCAGTTTTTTAATATGGGTAAACCCACTGAAAATAGGCCACAGGCTGCTTTCCCATTGCCAATAGAGCAGAGCCGTGTACATGGCGGAAACAAATGGTGATTTGTGGTGGTGCGTCATTCAATTCACAGCAGATGAGTATCCTTTTCTTTTTGTGTGAGTGTGTGTGTGAGTGTGTGTGTGTGTGTGTGTGTGTGTGTGTGTGTGAGTGCGTGCATGCGTGTGTTATTTGTGTGTCATGTTTGATGTCACAGACAGGCTGGAGAATAGGTTAGTAAACAGCAGAAAGCAGCATGGACTGAGGTCTGTGAAAACTTTACTATGATGACTTGTCTTTATATATCTCGTACTTAATCAGTCTCTCTGTCAAACTCAGTGCAGACTCATTTGGAACGATGTTTGAGTGCTGCTTGGACACAGACGCACAGTATTTTGTGGTGGTGTGTCATTAATTTCACCAGAAATTGGGCCAAAATCAGTGCATTCACTCTAGTGTTGCGCTTCCATTACTGCCAGTCAGAGCCGATAAATACTGGAGACTACTGCAGAGTCATATAACCCTGCAGATATATCAGGCTGTGTATCTACAGCCTGATATATTATCCTCCTCTGAGCCCTAGAACTTAATTGTTGTCCAAAAACTACATGTTCTTTTAAACACACAGTGGTTTATTTCTTAAATGGTGTTTCAAAAGTTTCTCAATTCTGTGGCTATGCAATACCTTTAAGAACACCACATTTCATGTTTTATTTTATGTATTATGTATTATGTATTAATGTATGTCTCTTTTCTCGGATGTTATCTCTTCTTGGCATTTGAAGTGTTAGCAGCTCATATTGTATAATTTTAAATCAGTGTAAATGATAATGGGCTATTTTGTGTCCCTAGAGGATGACATGAAGGAAAGCTGGAAGGACAGACTGCTGGCCCACCGCTCGGAGCTGGTGATTGCTTCATGCCTCATCGTGGTGGTTGTTCTCGCTCTCGGCATCGGCCTCGGAGGTAAGGAGCTCAGCACTGTGAGTGCTTCCATTCGGCTAGAATAGAGCCACTGTAGCATGGACTGTCTTGGCTCCATCAATATTTGATGTGGTCCTTACCTGTTATACAATGTAGGTCCCTCCCACACAGTGCAGTGAGAACATATGAGGTCACTGACACAATGTATCCCACCTGCAGCTTGAGTTTGAGTGTTGGTTGAACACAAACTGTCCTTTTTACACTGTGCCACAATTTTAGGGGAGAGAAAATGTCCTTGATAGTTAATTTAACATGATAAAGTCATTATGTGTTGCAGTCAGATACTGATGATGTCTCTAACCCACAGACATCAGCAGACATTTGACATTTTTCCCTTTGATACACGTTTGGACCTGTACTGCCACCATCTTTCCCTCTGTGACGTCAGATCCTCATCACATATCAAATCATTTCATCTAAGATTTGAAAAGGTTGAAAATAAATTTCGACAGTGTAAATTTATTTCAAAATACAAGAATAGGATATCAACATTCTAAAGTCTGACTTGAATGTTTGAAATAATTCTTTAAGTAAAATATCTGAAAAGAGTGAGTTGAATGTCTACAGAGCAAGTTTCAAAACTTTGAGGAAACACATTTGTCACATTGAAAACATAAACTGCAGAGCTTCTAATCTGCTGTTTGGCTTTACATTCTGGGATTACTGGCAAATGTTAGCTGGGGAAATTATGTGAAACTCGAAATAAAACATTACTTTCAGCTTTCCTAATCTTTGATTGTTTTGATGTGTGTCAGTAATCTAAGCTCATGTTCTTCCTACTTGCTTGGAACCTTTTGGCCAAAGGCTGGTTTTAGTCACTGGTAAAACACATGATCAGCTGGATCCAGATCAGGTGACACACTGACAGTCATTCCACTGTTACCTGCAGTTACCTGGTCTGTTGGGTAACTCAAACAATTTCGCAACTTAAAAGGAACTCTATGTGTTTTTTTTGTGATAAACATATCATGGTTGTTTCCATGTTACGTTAATGCGTTTTATTTCCCAGCAATACACATATTATGAGTACAAACTGCTTTCTGTGCTCCAAACTAACGTGTCTGTTTGAAAGTTCACTCTGAGTTGTGTGACCTCCTTCACTATGAGGTCTATTTCCAATGTTTGTTGCACCGAGTATGAAGAGCTAAACACTGGCTGACTGTGTTCATTAAATGGTTAATGAAGAGGTCGATCAGCAGAGAGACAGGCAAGATTCCTCTGTGTGTTTAGCAGGTTTGCACAATGTGGGTGGTTTTCACTGAGGAAAAGTGAAGCTGTATTCCAATAAATCAGCTTCTTCTCAAAGAGACTGACAGGACAATGAGTTTAGTCAGCTCAACTCGGCACACAATTTCAGTTTATTACAACTAGGCTGAAATTTTGAAGATTAAATCCTTTCTATAGAGACCAACTCTTCTTATCCAGACACACGAAGCAAGCAACATGACATACTGCAAGAAACAAAGGGCTGGATTTTTAGTGTTGTTAGTGATGTTGGAGATTTTTAGTGAGATTCTTTCTTCCTTCTGGAACAGAGACCTAAAGTTTCAGTTTCACTTCATGTCTCTGAAGAGGTCAACAGTAACCTCAACTCGACCACAATAAACAGCATTGCCGGGCCATGCACTTAGTCATTTGGATACAGCTGAGAGGAGCTGACAGAATTCAACTCTGAGGAGATGCAACCAAGCAGAGAAGGTGTTTTTTCTTCTCACAGTGGCCCTCATTTATAGTTATATATAGTCACACACACTTACGTAAGATGGCGCCCCTGTGCCCCCTGTGGGCTTGTCGGCTCCCTCTCCTGTACCTGCTACTTGTTACATGGAGTGTGCCACCTCTGCAAGTGTATGATCGCCTCACCCTTCTCAACATCCGCGTCGTTGCAAAAATTGCCTATTCGTGGCTTTGATGGGCATTTTAAGACGCTCCCACCTTCCCTGGCGTCCATACCACTGTTTCTATGGCGTCCTTCATGCTGGTTACCTTGCAAGAGCCCCCTAATAAGACGCGGTAAGAGAGGAGGAGTCCTGTTAGACTGAAGACTTACTTGGCTTCTTCCCTTCACGATCCCCATCACTCAGCCAGATCTTCTATGGAGTACGGCGGCTACGATCTGCTGAATTCCACGGAGTACAGGTACCGGTGACTCCGGCCAGCTGTCTGGGACACCAGGGAGCCGCTTCCGTGTTGTCGGCCAGTGCGGATCTCTCTTAGTGGGGCCATGTGCCGGGGAATCTCCGCCTGCTCGGTTGCATGTCTGAGCGGACAGACCAATTCTCAGTCCAAATGGCGTTGTCCAATACGGGATCTCTCATTAATAAGACATTTATTTTGAATGACTTTTCATCAAGCATGATCTGGATTTCCTCCTGTTGACTGAGACCTGGATGAAACCAGGTGATGACAGCACCTTCTCGGAGCTCCTTCCTCCCTCCTCCCTCCCGGCTGTTCCTTCTTCAGTTGTGGTGGCGGCTTGGCTGCTATATTCAAGGACAGCTTCAAATGCCGAATGATAACCGCAAATAATTTTTCCAGTTTTGAACTGCAGCTATTTGTGATTGATCTCACTTGCTCTGTGTTGTGTGCCACCATTTATCGCCCACCTAAATTTAATAAGGATTTCATTCAAGAGTTTTCTGAGTTTTTGTCTGATTTTATCCCAAAGTTGATAAACTCTTAATCTGTGGGGACTTTAATATTCATGTTTGTTGTGCAGCAAATCAATTGGCCAATGAGTTTAAAGGCCTTCTGGACTCTTTCGGTCTCACTCAGTCAGTTAATGGTCTAACACATATGCATGGGCACACTCTTGATAATTCTCTTGTAATTTCACACAGGCTGTCTGTCTCCCTCAGAGAAATAGTGGATACTGCTATCTCAGATCACCTCCCCATTATTTTTGATGTTGCTGCTCCCCTACCTGCCAATAGTCCTGTTTCACCAGCCTGCCGATGCTGTATCTTTACCCAGTCAACGGCTGGAGAGTTTGCTGCTACCTTCAAGGACTCAGCTGTACGCTAACAGTGCACTGTCTCTCCCCTTTGCCCAGATAGCCTGCTCTTCGCGTTCCACTCTACACGCTCTGCAATTCTGGACTCTATTGCCCTTTCCGGCAAAAAAACACCAAATCCAAGGCAGATCCCTGGGTAAACGATTCCACCTGTGCGCTCAGGCAACAATGCAGGCAGGCCAAGCAGAAGGAAGAAGAAGGATAAATTACATGTGTCTTTCGGCTTGTTAAGGGACAGTTTGGCTGCTTACCAGAGAGCTCTCAAGGAGGCAAAGTCCAAATATCTGTCCTTTGTCATAACTAACAGCTCTCATCGTCCAAGAGTGTTACTTAATATTATAGATCCATGTCCCACTGTCCTGTGTGATGCTTCCACTGTAACCTGTGAAGAGTGTGTTTCTTTCTTTACCGACAAAGTGGTGTCCGTCAGGCAGAGTGTCAGTAATGTATCTATGTCTCCTGGTGATGTGTGTTCCTCCTGCTCAGTTAACTGTCTTTGAGCAGTTTCAGACAATTTCTCTGCCGTTTTTCACTAAGGTGGTTAGTAGCATGAAACCTACTAACAGTCCCCTGGATGTCAATCCAGCCAAACTTTTAAAGGAGGTTTTTAATTCTGTTGGGTCAAGTCTGCTTGCTTTTATTAACTCCTGTCTCTATTCAGGGTTTGTCCCAGCTGCCTTCAAACATGCTGTGGTTAGGCCCCTCCTTAAAAAAACCCATCTTGATCCCTCGGTGCTGTCTAATTTTAGACCTGTCTCCCATCTGCCTTTCCTTCCTGAAGTTTTTGAAAAAGTTTTTTTTATGCAATTACAGTCAAATATGATCCTTGAGAAATTCCAGTCTGGTTTCTGATCCTGACATAGCACCGAGTCAGCACTGTTAAAGGTGCACAATGACATTGCATGGTCTGTGGATCCTGGGAATTCCATTGTGCTAGTGCTCCTGGATCTCACAGCAGCTTTCGATACAGTCGACAATGCAGTCCTCATATCTCATCTGGATCAGTTTGTAGGCATCCGTGGTACCGCTCTTCAATGGTTTAGGTTGTACCTGGTCTATAGAAGCTTTTCTGTGTTGATTGGTGACCTCCAGTCATCACATGCATTTCTCCCTTGTGGGGTGCCACAGGGTTCTATTCTTGGCCCTACCCTTTTGTCCTTATATTTGCTACCACTGGGATCAATTATAATTAAACATGCAATGCCCTTTAAGTCGGACTTAGCCAGTCTTCCCTTCTTCTCCTTGTCTTCTTGTCTCCAACTAGTACAGAATGCTGCTGCCAGATTTTTAACCTACACATCCAGACATGAGCACATCACCCCTGTCCTGTCTTCACTCCACTGGCTCCCAGTTAGGTTTAGAACTGATTTTAAAGTTTTGTTGTTTGTTTTTAAAGCCATTCAAGGCCTGGCTCCTCTCTACTTGTCAGAGATTTTATCTATCCGTGATCACACGAGGGCCTTGTGTTCTTCTGATCAGCTTCTGCTAGATGTCCCAAGGTCGAAATATAAACTGTGGGGTGACTGTTCCTTTGCTGTCGTTGCTCCCAGATTGTGGAACATGCTACCCCCCGACATTCGCACCACTACTGATCTCGGCCTTTTTAAGTCTAAACTGAAGACTTACTTTTTAGAATGGCTTTTAATCTCTGACTAAGGCTATCCTGTTCATACTGTTCTATCTTGTTTTATCTTTTCTGAAAGGCTTTTAACACTTTGCAGCTGTGTAGCACCTCCCTCTGTATTTTTTATGTATTGTTTTATGGTTCGTTTATTTTATTGTTATTTACACTGTTTATCTACACTATTATTTCTGACACCGCTGTAAAGCACTTTGGGTACCTTTTTGGTTATTGTAAAGGGCTATAGAAATAAATATTGACTAACTGATTGATTGATTTATGATACAAAGGTACGGCAGAAAAATAGGCCATCCGCCATAACAACGCCACTAGTTCTGTCCGAGTGCGTTCTCATCTGACACCGTCCAGCTGCATTCTGGTTGGAGGCAGAGGCTGGCTTTTGGCATCATGCTCGTACACCGAAAGCACTGACAGAGCTATTCAACGAGGTCAGAGTGAGAACGGGCAGGGTTTTTCTGCCCAAAACTAACCACACTTTAAACGGTTACTTTATCGGTTTTCAGCCAGGTCTGTGCTAGCATGGTGTGGGGATTGTGTAAAAATGAAAGGTGATGAGGCGCCTCCCTAACTAGCAGCTTTCTGAGCTCCCCACATGTCCGCTAGCTAAAATCTATCATGAGAAATTTCTGCATGGCTCGGGTCAGCCGTTAACACCATTATCTGCACACACTTCCTATACCATGCTAACACAGACTTGGCTGGAAATTGGCAAAGACTTCTTTTAACCACAGCTTTGACTTTGCTGCCCAATCCCGACCATTGTGACAGTCTACACTGTTGAGTAAACATAAGGACCATGCTGCTTCATCCCACCATGTGCATTTGTTGACATCACAGTAACGACATCAGGGAGCGTAAACAGCTGACGCAGAAGGATACCTAAAATGTCATAAGTAGATGGGAAGGTCACTGACAGAGCGGCACCATGTGACAAGTTGGGATAAGAATGTGCTGAACTTTCTGCATTCCACCTTCCCTGTTATTATTTTAAACTACCACTTCACCTTTTAATGATCTCTTCATTCTTGCCATGGTGTGTAAACATTATTTATTAGTAGCCATTAATGAAACATACGAGAAATACACTTGAAGTCCTCCGTCAGTCTTTAACAGATTTTTTTTAAAGATATTTTTATTAAAGGCATTTTTCATATAGAAATACAAAAGAGAGAAGACAGACAAATAACAAAAAAACAAACACAATAAAAACACAGTGCCCCTCCCACCCCCCACCCGCATCACTGGTGTGGTAGAAATAACTACGGCAATAAATTAAATTTTCCCATGGTTACAACCAAAAAATGAAATAAAATTCAATCAAGTAAGACATGAAGTCCCAAGTGTTGATAACATGTATATCACAAATATTAGGTAGACAGAGGGGGCAAGTTTTGCACTGACTCACTAGTTTAGTGGATGTAATGGTGGTAATAAAGCCAGGTAAGAATCCTATATTTGTTCATATTTTTCTAGATTCCTCCTAATACTAAATACATTTTTTTCAGGTGTACTTTATATAATTCATTTAACCATTGTCTCTGCAATGGAGGAAGCTCTGATTTCCTATTCTGTGGAATATACGTTTTACCATCTGTGCCTACCAGTAATATTAAGTATTTTTTAGTGAAACTCACAATGAGCCCATGTATATCAACCAAAATCGATAGTCTCGGTTCAGGTGGGATCTTAGTTTTTGTAGACTCTGAAGTTATTTTAATTCTGTATTTCAGTAATTCTTCCAAAAAAAGGACATTTCCAACAACATATGAATCACAGGTTCTACATCACTGACAATTTGGAGAGGAGTTGCTGTGTATTGTATGCAGTTTATGTGGAGTATAATAAGTTCTATAATATATACAGACATATATACATACAGAAAAGGAGTTTAAAATTATGGGGTTCTTGGTGATGGTAAATAATGTTTTCTTAGAGGTTAGAAAAGGAAGAGAATTTTAAGGGACATTCTTTAATTGTTGTTGTTCAATAGGAAGCCATCTTGCCTCAATGTTATCAGCATATAACCAGCACCATATTGAACGAAACTGGGCTGCAAGATTATAGCATCTAAAATTAGGAAGGTTTAGTCCTCCTTTGGAATATGGAGCCTGAAGGGTTGAGAGTTTGACTCTGGGGGCTTTGCCTTTCCAAAGAAAACTTCATATACATTTTTTTGGTTCATCTAAGAACGATTTGGGAATTTTAAATGGGATGCATTGGAATAAATATAAGAATTAAGGGACTATGCTCATTTTGATAACATTTACTCTTCCAATTAATGATAGTGGAAGGTCCCTCCATTTTTGTAAATCTCTTTTAACCTGATCTATTAGTTTTATGTAGTTGTCTTAAAAGGTTTTATCAGTGGAAGTACAAATTTCTATGCCTAAGTATTTAAAACCATTTGGGGGCTTGTAAAGGTTTGGTTAGGTTCTTGATATAGTTGTCCTGTATATCTAAGGTCAGAACCTCACTTTTTGTAAGGTTTAACTTATAACCAGAAGCAGCACTGTATTGTTGGAAATACTGAAAAAATGGGGGGAGTGAGTTTGCAGGGTCAGTTAGAAAAATTGAAAGATCATCTGCATAAAATGCTAATAAATGCTCACTAGATCCAAAATTAATACCGGTAATTTTAGAGCGAATAGCAGCAGCCAGAGGTTCTATGGTTATCAAAAACAACAGCAGAGAACTAGGGCAACCCTGGCAGACAAATCTGGATAATGAAAAGACATCCCACAGTACTCCATCAATTTAAATTTGTGCTTTAGGGCCATTAAAGAGCGTTTTGATGTAATGACTAAATCTACTTCTAAAATTCATCACCCTAAGAGTTTGGACAAGAAAGCTGGGTTCAATTCTGTCAAATGCCTTTTCCGTGTCCATCAACAGTAATAGCATGGGATCTTTTTGTGAGCAGGCTGCTTCTATTATAAATAAAAAATTCTACGCATTGTCTGATCCATATAAATTTCTATGATAAGATGATAAGAAGTATACTTTTGGCGATCCTTGCCCAGTTTTGGCAACAATATTATTGTAGCCAGTTCCAAATAATTAGGGAGTCTTATTAGTCAGTGCTTTGTTTAGCATGTTTGTTAAAGGGGTTAGAAGCTTAACAGAAACATTTTTAAAATATTCAATTGGCCCAGGGGCTTTATTATTCTGCAAAGACTTAATGGTATCAAGAACCTCCTTTTCAGATATATCAGCATCTAGAAAGTCAGTCATTAGAATCTAGTTTAGGTAGGGTTAATGATTTCAAGAATGCTGCTGCTTTTTCTACCTCATGGTATGTCTTATATAGTGTCTTATAAATTAATTGAAATTCATGATTGATATCACATGAATCAAAGGGACCTTCCATCATCTGTAATAATCAAGTGTATAAACCTCTCATTCTCTTCTCTTTTAATTTGCCATACTAGTAGCTTACTAGTCTTGTTTCCAAAAATCATAGTAGTGGTATTTGGTCCTTTCTAAATCAGCCTCAGCCTTGTCGGTACATAAATTATTATACTGAATCCATTTTAAAGCCAAAGTGTTAAGCGCCACATTACTTTTGGTGTGGGCGTGTTCACGCTCGAGATCTCTAATCTCATTTTCCAGAGCCGTAATATTTTTCCTTTTGTCTTTTATCTTAGCTATATGAAAGAATTTTACCTTATATGCTTATAAGGCCTCCAGTATATTGGCATAAGAAGAATTTATATTGCTTTCCATGAATAGGTCAAATTGACTGCTCATAAAACTAATGAATTCGGGGTCCTTAAGCATATAAGATTTAAATCTCCAGGTAGATGGTGTTGGTTGTGTGGCGTCCATATCCCATGTCATCATTAAATTGTTATGGTTGGACAATATAGCTGCTAGATAGGAGCAGTCAGTGACCCTGGCAATCATACTACAGGATATTAAAAACATGTCAATTCTAGAGTGGGAATTGTGAACATTTGAGAAGAAGGAAAAGTCTTTTACTTTTGGGTTACGCTGACGCCAAATATCACACAATCCAAGATCCCTCATGCCCTGAACCAGGACCTACCCAGTCTCATTTTAGTTTAACATGTTCTGCGTCGGAGAGGTGAGTTTCTTGAATAAATGAAATGTTAGTATATTGTCTCTTTAGATATGTCAGAATTTTTTTCCTCTTGATTGGAGAATTGATCGCCCTGACATTCAAAGAAATTAATTTTAGCTGACTAGTCATACCTTAATGCAAAATGAAAGTGAAAAATTTTGGGTACCTCAGAGCATACATATACCATGGGAGCTGTGTAAATGACAGTATCTATAAAAGAAAACCATACCATACCCCCATGAGAGACCCGAGTGGGTCGTTTACGCTCTACTCTACAATGCCTCTAAACAGTTACAAAAGACATATAATAAGCATCAAATCACATTAAAGACCCTACGAATTACAGTCTTCAATCAACAACAGTCAGAATTTAAAGTGTGAACACAGAACCTGGTAAATCAATGTCAACTGGACTTGAGGTATAACATAATAATAATAATTGGGCAATCATGCTATTCAAGTAAAACAAATATTCCAGGAGATCAGGCGGGCACAACCATTATTTTAACTACTAAATCATTAAGTAACAATGTAAATGTCCATACTGGTGTAGAGAATAAGAGTACAAAAAAGACTGTCCTTTTGTACCGGCTTTTAAACAGAAAAAGAGAAGACAGTATTGAGATTGTGCAGTAGGCCGTTTTTCAAAGTAAGAAAAATAGTTAACTCAAATATTATAAGGCCATCCTCTCCATAATCCGGATGTAATTTACACGCGTCCTCCCCTCCACCTCACAACAGTGCAAACAGCGCCAACAGGTGGAAGACACTCCATGCATAAAATGTGTTTTCTCAGGTGCTCAGTTAGTTGTCATTGTCAATCGTTTTCAAAAATTACACCACTGCAGAAGGTGCCACGAACCACCTGATGGTTCCCTTGTGCTTAATTAGTAGTTTAGCTGGATGGTGCGGGGAATAAGCCATCCCTCTTTCTGGAAGGCTCTTCTTGACATCCTTGAAGACGTCTTTAGTCAGGGAATATGTCTTTAACAGAATTTCTAAACTATGTCAGCAATTTATCTTGCAGTTTGGGTTTGACCCGTCACTCTATCTAACTCCCTGTGTTTGTGTGTGTGTGTGTGTGTGTGTGTGTGTGTGTGTGTGTGCGCGTGCGTGCGTGCGTGCGTGTGTCCACAGTGGGTCTGAGCTGTGTAGGGAAGTTTCGCTGTGGCTCATCGTCACAGTGCATCAGCGCGTCGGCTCAGTGTGACGGAGAGGTGCACTGTGACAACGGAGAGGACGAGCTCGGCTGTGGTGAGACACACACACACACACACACACACACAGGCACACACACAGGCAAAAGATCAGTTAATTATTCAGCTAAACAACCATTATATAACCGAAAATTGGGAAAGGGTTATTAAATAAGTCCTTTAAAATAATATATTTAACTGTGCCAGCAGCAGCACACATTTTTCAAATGGAAATGAAAACGTGGCGTTTTAATAAAGCTCTCCTCCTGGTCCTGTTGCTGTAATTGCGAACACTTTATCTTTTAACAGCAACAAGCTGCACTTTAACTATTTTCTGTTGGCTCGATGAACGCTCAAGATATATGAATATGAATATGTCTTTTTGGTTTCTTTTTTTTTTTTAAACCAAAGTTACTGAGGTCACATGACACAACTGAGTAAACATGTGGAAGAGGCTGCAGTGAAATGTCAAGGAGAAGCTTTCCAGTGGACAGGATGGATGAGTAATTCGGAAGTCTGTTTGTTGTCTGTTCAACTCTCTGTCTGTCTCGCTGTCTATCTGCCTGTCTGTCTGTCTGTCTCTCTGTCTGTCTGTCTGTCTCTTTGTGCCCATCAGTGCGTCTGAGTGGGAGGAGTTCGGTCCTGCAGGTCCAGAGAGGTGGAGTGTGGAGAACAGTGTGCTCAGATGGCTGGAACAACTGGCTGGGAGTCTCTGCCTGCAAGCAACTGGGATACTCCAGGTTGAGACTGCACCTCAACATCCTCTTTTCTGTCCCCTGATTGTCTATTCATTTCTGTCCCGTGGTTGTCTTTTCTCAGCTGGTTCTGCATGATATAGTGTGATGGGAGATTCTTGTCCATGTCCCACTTGACAGCTTATTGTCTTACCCTGAATTGTCCCACACTGTTCAGACAACCGTATGGTCCAACACAATAATCCAAAGGGAGATATCTAACAATTATTAGATGGATCATTTAGGAATTTTATATAGACAGTCATGGTCCTCAGAGGATAAATCCTCTACATTTCTTATATACTCTACCATTAACTTTTTACCTTTGCTTGGTTTCATTTTCTTCCCTACTTTCCTCTACAAATGAGAATGTGTGCCAGTTCAGGTCCGCTTCTGTCATATACATGAAAGAGTAACAGCATAATCTAGGCGTGTTAGTTCAAAATCAAGAAATTCAACTTAGTATGATTTCAGTTGGACTAACATATGTTAACATGTATTTTAAAAGTCCAGTTTTAGTCGGACTTACACAATAAATCAAGTAAACGTACCAAGTATCCACTCGTAGTGACTACAGCAGTATTTTTTTATTAATATTTAATAAAATTACAATAACTTTAACCACAGAGCATTAGATGCCTCAACCTAAGTCAAGAGTCTTTGTTGAATTTCTTATTAAAATGTCCTGCAAATCCCCATCTGTCCTTAACCTTAACCCCAGTGCTTTCATTGCCTAAACCTGACCAGAAACAGGAGTGTAGAAGTGAACCTCAAGTCCTGGTGACAAGATCCTGCCCTCTGTGGGCCCACCATCCTCCGTACACGAAGCTTCTACTGTAGATGACTGTTTGGTTTCGTTACTTGAAAAAAACATTGTCTCTGAACATAATGTAGACAGTGATTATGTTGCCATAACAACATAATTAAGACAGCAGTTTAGTAAAAGGCAAACATAATCTCTTAGAGACAGGGTTGGTTAGCCAGACAGAAGGAACAGTACTGCGAGATGGTTTAGATTGTGCTGTTTTCTTGTTTGATGTGTGGGGAAGAGAACTGTGAACTGTATCAAGCTACTAGTCAGCCAGACACTGAGGGTTTAGAGGGCATTAAGGCGGGTAGCAGTATGCAGTAATAACACTAGTGGCGCTGCGGGCCATGTTTCCTCACTACTAGAAAGTCCAGTTTAACTAACAGATCTTTGAGTTTGAGGCTTATTAGATGCTGAAACACTTCACACTGGTTCATTATATAGCATGACAGGATTTTACAACTGCATAAAGTTATCACAGTGTCTGCCATTGTATCTTTTGCCACAATGATCACAAAGTTAACAGCAGAAATGCAGTGTCCGTGTGGCAAAGGTAATTACCAGGAATGTCTGCTTGCTGTGCAGGAAATGTTACATTTAAATGTGTCATTGAGGCATGATCTGATGAAACTTTTACAAAACATTTCCAGAACAGAAATCTGAAGTGTAGGAAATGTAATGTGTATTTTCTACATTTTTTTCAGCTGTGCTGTCTCCCCTAACATGAATAATATCTGAGAACCCTGTGTGTGTGTGTGTGTGTGTGTGTGTGTGTGTGTGTGTGTGTGTGTGTGTGTGTGTGTGTGTGTGTGTGTGTTGCTGTGTGTGTGTTGCTGTGTGTTTGTCAGGTATTTGGAGTCCTTCTTCATCTCTCTGACCTCCATCGAGCAGGACCTTCAGTCAAACCTGGTGTCCATCAACCTGAGCCAGCCGCACGCTATAAAGCTGCAGAATGCCACCGCCTTCAGGTAGAAAGCACAGCCCCATGTGAATGTTATGGAAAAGTTTGCAGACTAACTGTGTTATAATAATAATATCAAAGTCACTAACATTTGGCAGCAGATGAATCATCTAAAGGATCTCTGTTAGAACTGGACTATTTGGAGCTCAGAGGGTAGAATGAAGCCTCATCCAGCTCAGTCTGATTTAGTTTGGTCCTAAAATGGGAAACTGTGTGCTAACTTAAAAAGCAAATATTTGCCAAAAGCAAATAGGAGTGTGTACCTGTTATTTGGCCACCTGGTGGCCCACATACACAGCAGATCCACATTGACTGGATCCTTGACACCAGACAGATGCAGAGAATAGAGCTGGAGCTTACGTCTGCATCAGCAGACACAAACACAGTCTGCTGATTTCTTTTTCTCAGTTTTCAGCTGTGAACCAGAATGAAAATCTGCCAAATGTTTGTTCCCGAATCTGTGGATCTGCAGAGATGTTTGTTGGACCTCTGAGGGCACAGATTCCATGTGGCAAGGAAAAAATGAGCACTCCTCCAACCACAACTGAAAAACTCTTCAAGGGGCACGACATAAAAAGCAATATACGACAAATCTGACCATCAGCACACAATAATGTCCTTTATAGATGCTTTTAAGTTTAAGACTTAAAAGCATGTCAAAAGGACAATATTGTGTGCTGACGGTCAGATTTGTCGTACAGATTCCATGTGGGCCTGGTCATCAGATACCTAAGGTTCAGTAGAAAATCTCAGGGCAGCAGCTGTGTGTGGCTATTTAATGGAGGTTAACTCTTCAACACCTGGATTGACAACAATTTTCTTGTGCTGCGCTCAGATGCCCTTCACAAGCATTTAAACCTCTGAAACCTGACTGATCTGATTTATTTCAAAAATACGGGGGGAAAAACATGCAAACTGCAGGAAACAAGTAAATGCTATGAGGAAAAATACCTGAAAATTTAAAAATAGGAAAAATGTCCAGTTGACACTGAAATGTCCAAAGTGATAACCACATTTATAATTATTCTAATTATATATTAAAATTCATGGTACAGAAAAATATTTATACTTTTTTTTAATTTTAAGCATGTTTTGGGATCATTTCTTGGTTTGTTTGTTTTTTTCAATTTCAGCATTTATTCTTTATTTTTAGGTTTACTTTATTAGTGGTATGAAGGTTTACATGGGGTCAATGGTGCAATGAAAAGTACTGGACAAGGGAACAAGAAAGCCTCTGAAACCTTTTCTCTCGTAAAACCAAAAGCCACAGTTTGAAGCACCTCTGATAAAGCAGAAATCTGACTTCTGTGACGCTTGATAAAATAAACGTGGCTGTCTGCTGTCTGAGGCCTTTTGCTCACCAAGAAATGCAGCTGTAGTTTATGTTTTTCCCCGAGCAGCCTCAAGGGGTAAACAATGAACTCATGCCACAAAAAAACAAGACAAGACTGATGCCTTCTTTGTTTTACAAGAGAAAAAAATTAAGGATGAGGACTAACTGGTTGGTTTCCTTTGTTAACCCTTTGAAACCTTAGCAGTTTGGTTTGATTTCTTGCAAATCAAGGCAATGAGTACCTTAACAAGACATGGCCTAACAACTAGCAAAAAATTAGGAAAAGTTACAAGGAAATTACCTGAAATTATGCATAAACTGAGTTTAAAAAATATTTTAAAATGTGCTGAAAAATAAAAAAAAATATCTATATTTTTTCTGTAACAGTTTTAAATATATAAGTATAATAACTATGAATAGATTTTCTTATCCTTTTGTCTATTTTTCCCATTTTCTTTTCAACTTTTTCTAATTTCTTGCAATTTGTGGGACATTTCTCACCAAGCTGCTCACTGACTTTCTTGACCATGTTTTCAAAAGAAATCAAACCAATTTCCTCACATTTCAAATTGTTAGGCAGCTCTAAAAGGCATCTGAAAGCAGCACAAGAAAACTGATGTCGATCCAGGTCTTAAAGGGTTAAAGAGCAATACACAATAGCTTCCCTCAAATTCCCTTTGTTGTCCCAGCTGGTCCAGCCAACGGGCCCAGATTTTGTCCTTAGTCATTTGTTCAAGATCCACAGATGAGATAAATTTCTACATTGAACACGCTCTTGAAGTGATAGCAACTTAATCAAACCAAGTTAGTCTGACTGTACTGTTCTGTTAACTTGGTGGTATTTAAATTCCACTGACAAGTTGATTTCACTATTAAAAAAATTTAGTAAACCAACTGCCTTGAAAAATACAAGTAAATATAAGTATTTATCTTAATTTGTGTTTACTTTATATTTAATTGTTAAGTTCACTCAAAATTTAGTGATATTTAATTTTGTGAAGTTGTTGCAACTTAAAAATGTCAAGTTTAATTAAATCAATCTTTCAAGTTTTATCCACTTCAGTAAACCAAGTTTACTGTGCTATAAGAAAGCAGAACTTGTAGATCTCTTAACTTCATCACTGGCTAAAAACTCTTTGTTATGATCAAGTTAAGTCACACTAACTTGGTTTACTGAAGTTGCTAACACTTAGAAAGAACAAGATAATTCCACTTGCCATTTTTAGGTTGCACAGCTTCACGAAATTAAGTAAATACAGTTACATTTGGAATGAACTTAACAATTAGCTAAAAAAAAATTTTTTGGTTTGATTTGTAGTTATATTTACTTTCCTTTTGCAATCAGTCTCTAAGATCCTTTTCAGTTAAATCAACTTGTCAGATTTTGGTGGGTTGGGGCCAGTCTAAGAAATCTTCCTCCACATGTGAGCTTTGTGTCTCCTTCTCGTCTGTAATGTCACTGGAAACTGAAACCTTCATTTGTGTTACTGCTCCATGTGTGTTAAGTGTCTCCTCTTGTGTCGTCCCAGTAAGACTCAGTGCAGCTCAGGGAGGGTGGCCACTCTCAAATGTCTGGGTGAGAACACACACTGCACATTCACTGATCTGTGTTTAACCCATCACTTTCCTTTCTCTAAAGCTTTCAGGTGGACTCAAGAGGAGCATGTGTGCTCCTGCATGTGTTTATGTTCTTGCATGGTGTGCAATTGTGTGGTAATGTGTGGTTAATCTGTGTGTGTGCTGTAACTTTTGCCTGCTAAAACAAGTAATCTGTATTTACAGACTAACGCAGCCCACATTTTTTAAAAATATGTTGCATAGAAGGAGTCACTAACCTTCTGCAGAGACTTCCTCCAGCCAGCTTCCTCGTGACAGTTCTTTACTGATATCAGCCTCCACCGAATGGTGTTAATCCAGTGTGTGTGTGTGTGTGTGTGTGTGTGTGTGTGTGCTGTGTTTGCATGTTAGAGGTGCATGATCTGACCCTCCTTGTGTCTGTTCTCAGAGTGCGGCTCCAGGCCCCAGTACAGCACTCGTATCGTTGGAGGAAACATCTCAAGGCCAGGTCAGTTCCCCTGGCAAGTCAGCCTCCACTTCGACAGTGAGCACCTGTGTGGAGGCTCCATCATTACGTCACGCTGGGTCCTCACTGCAGCACACTGTGTGTTTGGGTGAGTCACACTGCAGACACTCCACATGTGAGCTGTTATATTGTGCCAGCATCCAGAGAGGGCGTGTAATATATGGTCAGTTACCAATTACGTTTGTTTATAATTTCGAAGTTGGTAATTGCATTTCCCCCATGTTTTTGAAAGAATTCAAACCAATTTGTTCCATTTTCAAAGAGTTAAATAGCTTGTGACAAGGGTCTGAACGCAGCAAAAATAAAACTGATGTCCAAACAGATTTGAGAGGGTTAGTTCATCCACCCATTATCTGTGTCATAGTATTTGTCATGATTCCTGCATTCTCCTCCTCCCCTTCACTCCAGTACTTTTCCATTCACCTCACTCTGACCTGCTCTTTCTGCTGGCCACGCCCACTGCTGCAGTCTGCTCTCCCCCACAGCTGCAGCTCATCATCAATCAGTCCAGTACTTAAGACACTCGCACACGTTCATTCACTGCCAGATTGTTTCCTCTGCTATGCATGACTTTCCAGCGTTCCTTTGCCAGATTACCTGTTGCCGACTCAGCCTGTTCCCGACCAACCCTCCGTGCCTGCCACCCGGTGTACCTACCTGCCTTCTGTCCCTGACCACGTGCTTCGCTTCGGCGTTCTGCAATCCTGACGGCTCCACTGGCAAAGACCTCCCCGCTCGACCACGACGATCCTTCAGCCTGCTCCTCGACGGTACCGTAGCATTCTCGGACTGTTTCCTCGGCTTCGGATCCTCTGCCTGTTCCCGACCACGACCCAGCGTTATCCCCGACAACGCTGCCCCACGTGTTGTCGGCTTCCCGAGCTACGGGGTTTCCTGCTCTCCAGCCACAGAGAGTTCCAGCTTCGTGTCTTCATCTCGTGGGATTACCAGAGACATTTACTGGGTAATTCACCCGAAGAACGGACAGAACTTTTGTGAGCTGCTCTTTATTAGTGTTGGCGATAATAAAGTTTATTACCAACTGACTTTGAGTGTTGGCGTACTGCTTCTGGGTTCATACACACCCCGTTTCAGTACAATCTGGCCAACAATGGACCCAGCAGACTCTAACGCTCTACAGTCACGTCTAGCCCGTGTTGAGGGAATGCTCCAGCAACACGAGGCTCAGCTTTCCTCCAACGCGGCTGAGGCTCGTCATTCTGCCTCGGCGTTGGAGCGAGCTTTAACCCTGCTGGCGAACCAGGTACAACAGATGGCCACCACGTTGACCCAGCACGCCATTCCTGGTTCGATTCCTGTTCAGACGGCTCCCAACCCGGCGCCACCTCCCAGCGCCGCACCCGAACCCCGGGTCGGGACACCCGAACGCTACGCTGGAGATCCAGAGGGCTGCAATCCGTTTTTGACAAACTGCTCCATCCTGTTTGCTCTGCAGCCACACACGTTCGCCACGGAGGGCGCCAAAGTGGCCTTCGCCATTAATCATCTCACTGGCCGAGCACGACTATGGGGAACAGCAGAATGGGACAGAGGTACACCCGCCTGTGTTTCGTTTCAAGCCTTCGCGGATGAACTACGGAAGGTTTTTGGTCCAGTGTCTTTGGGCCCTGACGCCACTGGGGGCTTACTGAACCAGCGTCAGGGAAGTCGGACGGTCGCCGACTTCGCTATTGACTTCAGGACTCAGGCTCGACAGAGCAACTGGAATTCGGCCGCCCAGTGCGACGCCTTCCTCAATGGGCTAGCACCATATATAAAGGACGAACTGGTCTCCTTTGAGCTTCCTCCTTCTCTCGATGGTCTCATTGAAGTGACCTCGAGACTGGACAGGCGGATTCAGGCGAGGAGAAAGGAGCAGCGTCTGGAGGGAGGTTCCCACCGGTTTCCTGGTCACCAGCGGGTTCCACCACCACCTGTAACGCTTCCAGCGGACCCGAGTCTGAGTGGGATGGAGCCAATGCAGGTTAGTCGCACCAGATTATCTGCTGAGGAGCGTGAGAGACGGCGTCGGGGGAGACTCTGCCTGTACTGTGGACAGGCTGGACATTTCGTTTCCGGTTGTCCAGTAAAAGGGGGGGCTCAGCAGTAGAGAGGGGCATACTGCTGAGCCGATCACAGAACTCTGCTTCCAGTCTCCGCCCCTTGTTACACGTGCAGCTTCGGTTGGGTGAAAAGACTCACACCCTGGCCACGTTTATTGACTCTGGTGCCGACGTGAACCTGATCGACGAGGAACTGGCTCGTCAGCTGGGACTAACCCTGGTCTCCCTGTCACGTCCTGTTCCGGCTAACGCCCTGGATGGTCATCTTCTGGGTACCGTGACCCATCAGACTACTCCCGTCTCCATGCTCCTGTCCGGTACACATCACGAGACCATTCAATTCCACGTCCTGAGGTCCCCAGATCTGCCGTTGATCCTCGGATACCCCTGGCTGCGTCGCCATAATCCCCACATTGACTGGTCCACCGGTTCGATTGTGGCATGGAGTCCGTCATGTCAGCAAACCTGTCTTCAGTGGAGGGAGTCTTCTAAGGGGATTTCCCGTTCCTGCACCGCTCCAGATCTCTCAGGGGTACCCACGGAGTACCACGACTACGGAGAGGTGTTTGACAAGGCCAGGGCCACCTCCCTGCCGCCCCACCGCTCCTACGATTGTGCCATCGACCTTCTTCCTGGAGCGGCCCCTCCGAAGGGTCGGCTCTACTCTCTCTCCGCACCAGAGAGAGAGGCCATGGACACCTACATCAGAGACTCCTTGGCTAGCGGTCTCATCCGACCGTCCTCATCTCCTGCCGGGGCCGGGTTCTTCTTTGTGGGGAAGAAGGACGGTTCACTGCGGCCCTGCATTGACTATAGGGGGTTGAACGAGATCACTGTTAAGAATCGTTACCCTCTCCCTCTCATAGCTTCAGCATTCGAGTTACTGCAAGGGGCGACCATCTTCACGAAACTTGATCTACGTAACGCCTACCACTTGGTTCGCATCCGTGAGGGGGATGAGTGGAAGACGGCCTTCAATACCCCCACTGGACACTATGAGTATTTGGTGATGCCTTTCGGGCTCACCAATGCTCCGGCAGTCTTCCAGGCCCTGATTAATGACGTCCTCAGAGACTATCTTAACAAGTTTGTGTTTGTCTATCTGGACGACATTCTGATATTTTCCCGTTCCAGACAAGAACACGTCCATCATGTGCAGACTGTTTTGCAGCGCCTCCTCAAGAACTCCCTGTATGTAAAGGCGGAGAAATGTGACTTCCATGCATCCTCTGTCTCCTTCCTCGGCTATATCATCAGTCACAACAGTATGGAGATGGATCCTGCTAAGGTCTCCGCCGTTACCTCATGGCCTGTTCCCGATTCCCGTAAGCAGCTGCAACGCTTCCTCGGATTCGCCAATTTCTACAGAAGATTCATCCGGGGGTACAGCACGGTGGCAGCCCCCCTCACGGCGCTTACCTCTTCCAAGGTTCGGTTCCGCTGGTCTTCTGAAGCTGGCACCGCCTTCGAACACCTCAAGGGGCGCTTCAGCTCTGCTCCCATTCTCCTCATCCCCGATCCTGATGGACAGTTCGTGGTGGAGGTCGACGCCTCGGATGTGGGGGTGGGAGCAGTTCTTTCACAACGCTCGGGGAAGGATGGGAAGCTGCATCCTTGCGCTTTCTTCTCCCGGCGCCTGTCTCCGGCGGAGCGCAACTATGACATCGGTAACCGTGAGCTCCTGGCGGTTAAGTTGGCGCTGGAGGAGTGGCGACACTGGCTGGAGGGTGCCAGGGTTCCATTCCTCGTGTGGACTGATCATAAGAATCTGGAGTACATCCGAACTGCAAAGAGACTCAATTCTCGCCAGGCCCGCTGGGCCCTCTTCTTCGCCCGCTTCTCGTTCACCCTCTCATACCGCCCAGGGTCCCGTAACATCAAGCCTGACGCCCTGTCCCGCCAGTTCCTGGAGGAGGAGGAGGAGTCTTCTCTCCCTGACCGCATCCTTCCTGCCTCCCAACTCCTGGGATCTCTCACATGGGAGATCGAGGAACGTATCCTGTCGGCCCTGGAACAGCAGCCGGGACCCAGTTCATGTCCCCAGAACCGTCTGTTCGTCCCTGAGGGGTTCAGATCAGAGGTGCTACAGTGGGCTCATTCTTCTCGCCTCACCTGTCATCCTGGGATCACCCGCACTAGAGAGGTCCTGCAACGACGGTTCTGGTGGCCCACATTGGTTACTGACACCAAAGACTTTGTGAACTCCTGTCCGGTCTGTAATCAATGTAAGACCTCTCGTCAGGCTCCAGCCGGTCATCTGCATCCACTTCCTGTTCCTCATCGCCCATGGTCCCACATCGCTCTGGATTTCGTCACCGGTCTGCCACTGTCAGGAGGCAACACCACAATCCTGACAGTGGTGGATCGGTTCAGCAAGATGGCGCATCTGGTGCCCTTGCCCAAGCTCCCCTCTGCCAAAGAGACTGCGGGGTTGCTCCTCCAGCATGTGATCAGACTGCACGGCATCCCTTCTGATGTGGTCTCCGATCGGGGGCCCCAGTTCGCCTCAGCCTTCTGGAGGGAGTTCTGCCGACTTTTGGGGGCGTCCGCCAGCCTGTCCTCCGGGTACCATCCCCAATCCAACGGACAGACGGAACGGATGAACCAGGAGATGGAGACGGCGCTACGCTGCATGGCCTCATCTCACCCCGCCTCCTGGTCTTCGCAGCTCTTGTGGGTGGAATTTGCCCACAACACCCTTCAGAGCTCTGCCACTGGCCTCTCCCCCTTCCAGTGTGCTTATGGGTTCCAGCCTCCTCTGTTTCCCGCCCAAGAGAGGGAGACGGTCTACCCCTCGGTGGAGGACTTTATCCGTCGCTGCCGCCAGACTTGGAACCGAGCCAGGGCCACGCTGTTACGGGCCACAGGTCGCTACACCTCGGCGGCCAATCGGCGCCGCTCCCAGGCTCCCCCCTACCGGGTGGGTCAACGGGTTTGGTTGGCCACCAGGGACCTTCCGCTGAGGGTGGATTCCCGCAAGCTGGCTCCCAAGTTCATCGGCCCGTTTCCCATTGAGAGGGTCATCAACCCCGTGGCTGTCCGTTTGACGCTGCCTCGTGCCATGAGAATTCACCCTACGTTCCACGTCTCCAAGATCAAGCCGGTCCGGGAGAGTCCTCTGCAGCCTGCCTCTCAGCCGCCTCCTCCTCCTCGGATCATTGATGGGGCCCCGGCTTACACGGTCCGTCGGCTCCTTCGTTCCAGGCGCCGCGGCAGAGGCCTCCAGTACCTGGTCGATTGGGAGGGGTACGGTCCGGAGGAGCGGTCCTGGGTCCCGGCTCGGCAGGTTCTGGACCGCCAGCTCATCGTGGATTTCCATCGGCTCCATCCGGACCAGCCGTCCCGCGCAGTTCCTGGCCGTGGGTCTTCCGTTCCTGCCCGTTCTCCGTCTCCTGCCCCTGGACCGTCTGGGTTGGGGTCCTGCTCCAGGGGTCCCTTGCCGCCGCCGGTGGGGGATCCTCCTTCTGATGACGGCGGCGGCGACGACGACGACTACGACGATGTCGACGAGATGGTTTCTGCCGGGTCCGAGGAGTTCTGACCCTCCTTCCGGGCCCCCTCCGCCCGCCCGGCTTCTGTGACTTTGGGTTTGGGACGTCATGGGCCGTCCCTTGGGGGGGGGGTTCTGTCATGATTCCTGCATTCTCCTCCTCCCCTTCACTCCAGTACTTTTCCATTCACCTCACTCTGACCTGCTCTTTCTGCTGCCCTCGCCCACCGCTGCAGTCTGCTCTCCCCCACAGCTGCAGCTCATCATCAATCAGTCCAGTACTTAAGACACTCGCACACGTTCATTCACTGCCAGATTGTTTCCTCTGCTATGCATGACTTTCCAGCGTTCCTTTGCCAGATTACCTGTTGCCGACTCAGCCTGTTCCCGACCAACCCTCCGTGCCTGCCACCCGGTGTACCTACCTGCCTTCTGTCCCTGACCACGTGCTTCGCTTCGGCGTTCTGCAATCCTGACGGCTCCACTGGCAAAGACCTCCCGCCGACCACGCGATCCTTCAGCCTGCTCCTCGACGGTACCGTAGCATTCTCGGACTGTTTCCTCGGCTTCGGATCCTCTGCCTGTTCCCGACCACGACCCAGCGTTATCCCCGACAACGCTGCCCCACGTGTTGTCGGCTTCCCGAGCTACGGGGTTTCCTGCTCTCCAGCCACAGAGAGTTCCAGCTTCGTGTCTTCATCTCGTGGGATTACCAGAGACATTTACTGGGTAATTCACCCGAAGAACGGACAGAACTTTTGTGAGCTGCTCTTTATTAGTGTTGGCGATAATAAAGTTTATTACCAACTGACTTTGAGTGTTGGCGTACTGCTTCTGGGTTCATACACACCCCGTTTCAGTATTACTCATCTGCCCTATACCTTTGTCCAGGTTCCATTCATTTCATCAATAATATTGCTAAGAATTACTGTTGTAAACTTCTGGGCTTTACTAAAAATGCGATATAATAATGAATAATTTTAGTTCATCGCATCTGGTGTTCTATCATACTTACCATCTTTGACAGGTGTTACCATAAAATAAGTATTAAGTAGTGCTATTAAAAAGCTTGTTAAAAGTCTTAAATCTAACTCATTCCCACTGTTCAAATAACATCTGGCTTTTTAATACAATGAGAATGCGTACGATCTGCCTTCACACCCAAGTCAAATGGTTCTGCAGTTGACACAGGTTTTAATTGCCTCTGGCTCCGATCATTATTGATGGGAACACAATGCCCACATGAACACGCTAACCTCAGATCCTTAATCAGTGAGATGCAATGCGCCATCACTAATTACCCTCCGTCTCCCCCCTCAGCTGCGCTAAAACACTGATCCAAATACATTTGCACCAAGTTTGAAAGAGAGACTGGATAAGTAAGAGCTATATAAGGAGAGGAAACACTGACAAGTTTTCAAATACCTCTGTTTCTGCTGCTTTTACCTGTTCTCCAGCTTGTCTGTGACATAGCAACAAAAAAAGACCCACACATGCACACAAAAGCTGACAGAAAAGCAGACTCATTTGCTGCAGAGCTGTGTTCACTTTATTTAGTGGGTTTACCTGTGTTTGAAAACCCCATGTGCACACGGTAATTTTGGTGTGAAAGGGGTATTGGACTAAGCTCTGCAGACACCTTGATCAATACTTTGACTTACACAAACGATCACCTGCCATCCAATCACTGCACTCATGGTACATTGGTTCATTCATGAAACATAATGTCAGCTATGGAAACAGGGTCAAAAGTGTCAATTTTGTGACAAAAAAAACAAGTCTTAGCTAAGAATCTTAAGCGCCCTTTAGGACAACTGGATCAAGTAAATATATATTTTCATAGAAGAGCTGGAAACAGGCTTGTCCCTCGACTGCTTTAAGCTGGCTGTGTGGTAGGATGCTACGATAGATAGATAGATAGATAGATAGATAGATAGATAGATAGATAGATAGATAGATAGATAGATAGATAGATAGATAGATAGATAGATAGATTTGTCTGTCCCAAGTTGTGACAGAAATTCTCCTTTGACCGGCTCAATACAATACACACAGTTTGCATAAAAACTCAATCAAAACATCTTAAAAGTGCACTTAAAAATAAATGAATAAAATAAGTTAAATTAAATTAAATCAAAGCTCTGTCCAATAAACATGTTACGTTTAGATGTTGTGACTGGCTAGTATTTAAGAGAGGAGCCTTGAGGCCAGGACAGAAAGCCACCCTGGAGGTGGTGGGATCTGATTTCGTTGTCTCCCTCACATCTCCTGACAGGAATATTGTGTTTCACTGTATCTGCTGCTGTGTGTCATCAGGTTTGCAGACCCCTCTAGGTGGGCGGTCCATGTGGGACTGACGGAGCAGCCAGTCCATGGGGCTCAGTCTCTGGCCGTGGAGCAGATTATATATCACGCTCGCTACAGACCTAAAGGACTCAACTACGATATCGCACTGATGAAGTTGGCCACGCCGCTTGCTTTCAATGGTACTGGTGTTCTGTTTCCAGACCCTGCCGAGCCCTCACTCTCTGTCTCAGTAACATCCTGCTCTGTGTTGATATCTTCACACTCACATCTCTTCTATTGTAGTTCCAACATCAGACTCACAAGGTCCAGTAGGTTCATTTAAGTCACTAGACCGGCAGCAAGGCACAGAGTTAGCCCTGTTCCAGTCAAACTGCTGTGCTCAGACCATGGTCGTAGGTCGCTCCTGGCCGTGAGTCTGTAAGTGGTCATTTTGATCGGTGGGGGGGTGTTAAAAACAGCCCAGGGAGTTCAGTTCTTAGATCACGGTAATAAATGTATTTTTATCTTCAGCACCATCTCTTATTCATTGTCATTTTAAGAACCAAAGTCACACAATTGTGACAGCTGATAAAACCAACCTGCAGTGGCTGCATTGGGTCATCCCAGAAGTGTAACACCCACCCTTCAGTTCCCACCCAGGTTACCACTGTTAGCTCTATCAGCACTAGGCAGCTTTCCATTAACCCTCAAATTGCACAAATTGAAATTGCAAATATAAAGTATGCCTAATGGAAACAGAAAAAAGCCATATTTAGCAAAATTGCAATGGAAGCACTTCTTTTGTCTTTTCTAGGTCACATGATGCTATGGCTATGTGCTTGTCAGTAGGAACTGGCTCCCTCATGATGCAGCAGGAGCTACAAGAGGTGTTACTGCATCACATAACTCTTCAAAAGTTAAGCAGATCATCTAGAAATTTTGAATCCACAATTCCTCTGCGAAATCCCTCATACATGGCTGCTTCCCTCCTTTCCATTATGGCTCCATAACACGCCTACGTGGCCTTGGATTGGAAACAATTACGGCTAGTGTGGTGGTTGCAATAGAAATAAAGCTGCTAATGTTTTGAACATCCATCGCCGTGCTTCTTGTTATCACCAGAAAAGTCGTATAATATCACTCAGTGGAAATGCAGTCATCTCGCATTTGTGTTTTTTCAACAATTCAAAAATATCGCTTAAAATTTGAACAAATCTATAATGAAAAACTACCTGCTGTTGCTGTTTTTTGAGCACTGTTAGTGCTTAACACCCTAATTGCAGCTGGCACTCCATGTTTTTGTCTGACGAGACACGTGAGAGCCGCAGATAGTCTCCGTAAAGACTCGAAATATCGTATATAGCAGCTAAACCACCCTATATTTAAAGGTGAGCTCTGCAAATTTCCCACCTCAGAGAGGAGACAATCAGGGTATGTTGGATGTGGGAGCATTGATGAATTAAGAGAACTGGATCCAGCATTAGAGGTGGGACCCTGTTTATTCATATGTAACTTGCTTAGCAGTGCATAAAGCCCAAAAACCTTGATTTCCATGATTTGAAATAATGATCCCACATTATGGTGCCCACAGAGCAGGTGCAGTAGAGACTTATGGTGGCTGAGCATGGTTGAACGTCTCACTTCAGGTGTAGCGCTCTGAAAACTTGAGTGGGGATAAAATGATTTAATCTTATGACTACTAGACTTTCAAAATGTTATCAGACCAAATGGTTTAAATTTTGCCTGATTTCAGCTTGTCAACTGGTTAAACTCTGTTTCCGTCCTCAGCCGGTCTACTCCAACTCAGTTCAGTTAGTAGATTCAAAGGTGTGGGCCCTGACAAGATCAAGTCCTGATAGTGAAACTATCATTTTGCGGGGTTTGTATTCTCAGAAAAATTTATCAGCTGATACACAAACGTTTCTTTAATCATGTAAGTCAATGGGAAAACGTCTTTTCCACTTTTGGCTACTATGCAAAATTTGTTTCAAAGCCAGACGTACTTCTTGGGGGCTCGGGTGAGAGGTTGCTGGCCAATGACAGACTGAGTCAACGGCTAACTGAAGTGCACTCAGGGGAACTGAACAGTGAAGCGATGGTGATGCACTAGGTCTTTCAGACAATAAATCTGGACATCAAGCAGATGGCTTTTCCAAGAGATACATGAGTCCAGTGGAGTTTGTACATTTCTAAGATCTCTAGCTTTACAAGCAACCAACAGAACATAATCAAGACGGAAACATTTACCTGTACAGCAAAGCGCGATAAAGAACAAAACAGTAGAAGAAAGGCACCCCCGCTCCCCCAACAACCAAGAAAAACACAGACTTAAAAAATATATTTTTAACCATCAATTGCAGCTGAACCAGTTAACCCTTTGAACCATTCAGAAATTGGCTTGATTTATTTAAAAAACATGGGAAGAGGGTGGCAAGCAACAACAAGAAATGGTCCAAAAATTTGCAAGAAATAAGTAAACAAACAAAAAAAAACATACACACACAAAAAATTACCTGGAAATAAGTTACAAAAGAAATGGTAAGATATTAGTGAAAAGTTACATGGAAATTAAAGACATGGAAAATAAATTACTAAAGAATTACTTGAAAATAAGAAGAAAAGTAGCAAAAAAACAGTAATAAGCTACAAGAAAATTGTGAATAAGCACTGAGAATAAGCACAAAAAACATAAGCAAGAAATGAGTAAAAAAGAAAATTATCAGCAAATAGGCAAAAAAGAAAAGCAAAAAACAAAAAACAAAATGAGCTTTAAAAAAGTGCTAAAAAAAAACATATACAGATATTTCTGACAATTTTAAATAATCTGTGAAATTATTATGAATACAATTTTCTGGATATTTTCCCTGTATTTTTAGAATATCTTATAATATTATGAGGTCATTTTTGTGACCTTTTACAAAATTTTCTTGAAATTTGTGGAGCCAAGATACTCATGTTTTTTCCCATGTTTTGGAGAGAAATCAAATCAGTTTTGACAAGTTTAAATGCATGTGAAAGAGGTCTCTTGCTTCCTGCCAGCTGAGTGTCATTAAGTGTGTCAGGTGTCACAGTCTCAGCTCTCACTGGTTAGCCTTCACCTTTCAGTGTGAATGTCAGTGTGAAGCTGATGTGTCGTTTCAGTCCAAACTTAGCATCCATCTGAAAACAGACTGTGAGTGTTATCACACTTTAGCTGCATGACTGATTGGTGTCATAGAGGAAACTACACAAACACATTTCTGTGTACAGTTTGTCTGGGAGATGTAGTTCATTCCAGTGGTCCTCTGCAGGCTTTGTGGAGCCCATCTGCCTGCCGAACTACGGGGAGGAGTTTGAGGAGGGCACCATGTGCTGGATCTCTGGATGGGGAGCAACTGAGGATGAAGGTGAGTGTGAACATCATTCCTGGTCTGCTGTTTCACCCACAACTACATTTGAAACTGGGAATATTGTAATAACAGTGGAACACATGCTTGAAATGAGGTGCTTTTTGCAGGAGAGACCAGTGTGGTTCTGCGCTCAGCCATGGTGCCACTCCTCTCCACCAAGACCTGCAACCAGCCAGAGGTTTACCAGGGCTTCATCTCCCCCTGGATGATCTGTGCAGGCTACCTGGAGGGAGGAACAGACTCCTGCCAGGTACACAGGGTTTCCTATTAATTATGATTATTATTATTATTATTATATACTAAGATTCACTGATCTGATTGTCTTTGTTGCCTCAGAGAGAATGAATATTTTGATTGTAGGCTTGAGGCTACATCACGATCTAACAGGAGATTATCAGAAGTCATTAGTTTTTGCACATTATGATGCAACAGTGATGATGTGCAGACAAGGAAGACAAATGAGGAGAGAGGCAGGATCAGTTTCAACCTCAGCTCCAAACATGTTCTGGTTGTCATACAGCACAGTCTTCAAGTCGTTTTTAAAATTTCCTTCTGTGAAGGAGGAACTACTTGTGGTGACCTTGTGTTTGAAACCTGAGGCCTGAATCATAAAACAGGTTTTGGGTTTAGGTAACTGGTTAATTCTGGGTTTTTGGTTTAATGAAGCTAGTTCACTTTTTACGGTGTAAACTGCCAATGTGCGGATCCTGTGAGAACAGTGATGTCATGGCAGCACTTTGCGCAGGCGTGTGGTTTTCTTTTATGGTGTGTCATTATAGAGTTACACCACCAGCTACTGGCCTGGCATGCATACTACAGCGTTTTCGGTTGTTTTTGTGGGTCCGTGTACACGAGGGTCATTTTCACACATTTTCATATGAATGCAGATCTTTTAAAAAAAACAAAGCAAAGACTTTTTCGTTTTTAGTAGGGCTGTTCTCATCTAATCGTAGCCTTAAATGTATATAAACTTTCAAAACATTATAGAAATAAAATCACAGATCTTGAAAGACCCCCACAAATCACACACAAATATTCTGTTATGACAACAGGAAGTGCAATGATTCTGTCTTTTTGCTCGCATCTGTTTCTAAAGACTGTGAAGCACTGGTGATTTAGTAACTTTGGTTTGTGTGTGTGTGTCCCCTCAGGGGGACAGTGGAGGTCCTCTGGCCTGTGAAGACTCGTCGGTATGGAAGCTGGTTGGTGCGACCAGCTGGGGAATCGGCTGCGCTATGAGGAACAAGCCGGGCGTTTACACTCGCATCACACAGTCACTCAGCTGGATCCGCCAACAGATGGAGGTCAGCACATGACAAACTGTGTCCTGTGTCAGGACCTGCCACTTTACAAGGAGCAGACCTTCAAAGGTTTGGTCTTTGGAGAACTTTAGACTAGCACTGAACCAGATTCAGCGTATGGTCAGCATGTTCCACAGCACACACACAGCTGAATTTACAGACACACTCAGACTCAACAGCCTCATCAACCCACATTGACGCTCTACTAAGTAGCTCCAATGTCAACTTGTCAGAAGGCAGGTTTCCAGTAACCCTCAAATTGTGCAAAGGGAAAAAGCATGTATGAAACACATTTTGAATAACTCCAAAAATTGCAAAAAAGTGTTTACACTTGCATGAGGAGGTATTTCCAGGTGATGCAAAACTGCAATGGAAACACGCTTGTCAGAAGGAACTGGCTCACTCATGATGCAGCAGTGGCTACAAGAGGTGTTATTGCATCACGTGACTCTTCAAAAGTTGAGCGGATCATCCATTAGTTTTAAAGCCCAAATTCCTCGGTGAAATCCTCATACGTGGCCGCTCTCACGTAAGAGAGGCGTGTCTTTTCATTATGGCTCCATAACACGCCTACATGGCTTTGGATTGGAAATAAGACGACTAGTGCGGTGTCATGCAGTTCCCAGTCTTTTTGAATTTTCAACATGAATTTCCTAACATATAAAATAAATTACTGATTTTGCTTCACCAGAACTATAAAAGTAAAAAGAAAAATCACTCTATATTTAAAGGTCTAGCGTATGGGATTTTATTGCATCAAGTGCTGAGGTTACATAACTGAAACTTCTCCGGTGTTAAAGCATGTAGGAGACCTCCAGTGGGCCACACTAAAACACTAATGTCCTCATGTAGAGCACAGTATTTGGTTTGTCTGTTCTGGGCTACTGTAGAAACATGGCGGACTCTGCTAAAGTGGACCTACTGCATGCATAGACACAAACTGTTCATTAATATCACCGTTTCATATCATACAAATCAACCCGTAGAGGGCGCTATATTACACACAAAATGAGCTTTCCAAAATCAAGCTTTAAAAAAATTATACATTAATATCATTTTCTTCTTTTATTGAGTTTATTTTTTACCCAACATCAGTTCTAATCATATATATCAAATATTCATTAATTTTCAGAATTTTAACCCGTTAAATGCCAGGTTTTTGTCATAAGACCAGTGTTTTAAGATGGGGAAAAACCAGAAAATTAATTATT
This sequence comes from Plectropomus leopardus, assembly GCF_026936395.1. Classification (NCBI taxonomy): domain Eukaryota; kingdom Metazoa; phylum Chordata; class Actinopteri; order Perciformes; family Serranidae; genus Plectropomus; species Plectropomus leopardus. Next base: position 2,080,782 of record NC_142185.1, read on the forward strand.
TTCCACTGTTAAAGACCTGTCACATGACTGTAGAGGAAAACCAACCCAGAGTTGACTGAACTAGTTGGATTATTGTCAATATACTACATGCAAATTAGATTTTTTGGGGGGGAATCACAGAAATAATACGATGCATGTTTTTTTTTTTTGCTTTGATGGCTGGGATCAATAATGGCAGTTTGAATGGATTTCAGTGAGGTAACTTTTGACTTAACAGTTTGAATGTAACTATTTTGTTTCCACAGTGTATTTTTGACTTCAGACAAAATGTATGCCATATGCATGAACACTGCCCAAATTATCAGAAAATGAAGAATGAAAGTGCATAAAATGTGCCCAACAGTCCGTAAGGGTTAAACTGACTTTTTAGGACAGGCCTGTGGATCTTTGGCCCTACATGTTTCCATGTCTGTGTCCATTTCTGTTAAATATATCCATTTCTATGTTGTCTTTCAGAGAGAAGAGGCTCACTGAGGCACCTCGTCACATCTCACACGGTTCTTTTTGAATGTTTCCACATTTGATGAAAAGAGAACACTACAGAGATCCCAGTAGAAATGCAGAGCCTCTGATCCACACAAATCCTGTTTGGGGGCAAAGCTGACGGGGCAAAGAGACGTTGCACAGCAGAGAGTTAGGCATTGTTTATTCCAAAATAGAAAGCTCTAAGGCAAAACAGACAAGAGAAAAGTGAACAACGCTTCATAAAAAGCAAGACAGACGCAAGTGAGGAACCGAGAGCTCAGCGAGGGCCCACCCACAGTCACTACACCCTCAGGCTGCATTAGATTAACCATTTCAAGTCTCAACTTTACAAGAGGGATATGATCCAGATTACTGCAACTATTGACAGAAAATGGTTGTACAGTACAGTTTTAGATATACTCAAACAAGAGGCACCCCAATTTGTGAAGTAATATCAATATATTGATAAAAAGATCAAATCTTTCACTACGTGTGTGTAGTGGCAGGGGGACCACCAGAGGCTGCAGCACTTAGTCCCAGTCCTTCAGGCAGACAATGAACAAGGAGCCCAACTTTCCACCGCTCTTTGTTTCCACCGCAGTAGCATGTACGTGTACATAAATAAAAGTTTAATGCGTGCAAAAAGTCCACTGCTTCTTGTTGATGATGGCGTTCATGTGTCTGTGGTGACTCAGACCCTTGTGATTGTGTGATTAGCATAGTGTTCTGGATTGTGCATTTAAGAAAGTACGCTACTACTGTAAAATGATTAAAAGATGTAATGTATGGTATACACAATGAGGGTAAAACTGGAGCTGTCTTTAAAAACATCTGAGCACTGCAGTCAAGTTACTGTGAAGGACAACTCTCCAGGGGTCTCATTTATAAACCAGTGCGTAGGATTCATACTCAAAGTCTATGTGCACACAGAAGCCCAAAATAACTTGCATTAAAAATATTCTAATATATAAAATAGTGCGTACGCCTTCAAGTCTGCAATTTCCTTTTATATATCCCAAATCAACATGGAATTGTCTGCAGGTGGAGCAGTCTCATATCCTCATTTCCCTCCACACAGCCACATTCAGAAATGTTGCACCTCATAAATGTTGATGGAAAGAAATGAGCCTGCTGATCAATGCATCTTTACGGTGTAACCGCAGTGATTATATGATTACGGTATCAGACTGACTGCTTCACATCTTGCCTAAATGATGGCAACAATCAGTGCTTTCCCTGGCCCTGGGATACCATCTGAAAATGAAAGTTTGATAGGTGAGCACTGTTTATTTCAGTGTTAATGTTGATCTTGGTTATCATGATTAGGACTCATAATGAAGATATGGAGTGTAATCACTGTGCAAGAGCTATCACTGGCTCTTTTTCCAGACAGTCCATATGTTCAGGTGGTGAGGATGTATGCAAGCTGACTGGCAAAAGGCAGAGTGTGTGAGGCAGCCACCACGGTGCCCCCTGTGAGCTCTGTGTGTGTGTGTACAGTCGTGCTCACTGCAGCCATTTTACACACAAAAACTACATGAAAACTTGAGTCCTTTTCGCTGGTATATGAACAGTATTAGGAGATATTCAACGCTGCTGACATTCTGTTCTGCGATTTTTTAAAAAAAGTTTGATATTCACAATTCAGCAGCTGAATGCTGCTTAATAGTAAAATTTAATTAATGTGAGACAAACATCACCATACATATTATGATTCATCCCACATTTAGTTTCTTCAGTCTGGCTTCAGTTCATAACCTCACCATCTGCATCGCCAATTTCCTGTCTCCAAAATGTCCACAAGCATGGGTCACTATCCCTACAGGTGCACACGTTCTCTCATCCAGTTTGTTTTTTCAGAGGCGTACGCCTCTTTCAGGGCTCGTTTTGTGCATACGCTATAGTTATAAATGAGACCCCAGATAACTGGGAAGTTGCAGTACACCGTAAAAATTATAATGATGCTTTATAGAAGCACACAAGTGTTCTGCAGTTTAGTGTCACTTTGACCCATTTCACCAACGGTCAGACTTTCTTTGTGCTTCTTAGCAAGAATTCTTGAGAAAAGAACACAGGTAAGGCCTTGTTAGTATTGTAAGTTTAAAACCAATTTAAATAGCAGTTTTCATCAGCATTCAATTCCTTTTTCTGTTTTTTAGAAAACTTCAAAGAACCCCGGAAAACAGGGTCGCTAGCTTTAATTATGAATCTGTACATAAATATTCCTTACAAAACAGGAGAACACAAAAATGAAACAAAAAACACTAATTTCGTATGTTTGTATATAAAAATAAGCATCTCTCCTTTTTTTTTTTTCTCCAATCTCTCCACTTGTGCTCTGCTCGGCCTGCAGGGGCCCGTGTGAGAGCCGTGGAGTCAGTCGCAAGAGTGCGCACATCTACTCAAAATACAAGCATGCAAAAAGTGAAGACAAACCCTTACAGATACAACTTTAAAACTGTTGGCATCCAAAATGAAAATTCAACTGGGGACGGGGAACAGAGGCCGAAAAAAAAATTAACAAATCAGTCAACATCTTTTTAACGGAGCATACAAACTTGCTTTGAGTGTTTTCAACACTTCTTTTCTTCTTCTGTTTGTTTGATTTAATCTTTTTGAGCTTAAATATACAAAAAAAAGTGCACTCGCATACATGAACTAAATCATTAAAAAACGGTTTCTGAAATGAAACTCCTGATGTACACACACGCAGCATAAACTGCCGTTCAGCAGGGTGGAGGGTTGGAAGAGTGCAGGACGGTTGTGTCCTGTAGTTTTGTGCTCTATGTAAACCTAATACGTGTGTGTGTGTGTGTGTGTGTGTGTGTGTATGTGTGTGTGTTTGTATTGTGATTCAGTGTGTGTTGGACAACACACATTCCATCTGCAGACCTATTTACACGTCTCGTGTGTATGTGTAGATCAGAGTGTGAGGGAGTGTGTCCTCTACTGCAATGAGTCGCTGTTGTCCAGGCCCAGCCCAGCCATGTCTGCGTCATCGTCCTCATCTCCGCTGTCCCCCGATTCATCTTCACTGTGGCCTCCCAACATCACCTGCTGTACCGCCAGTGTGGCGCCGTCTGACGTCAGGCTCTGCAGACCCTCCATGTTCATGGTCACCATCGTACCTGGTGTTGAGGGGAAACAGTTACTGACTAAACATCAGAGAACTCCTTCCTGCCAGGTTAGGCCTGAGAGCTGTTCCTCAGTCACGGCTCAGGTCAAAGGCTGATGGAACCCAAACTTTGGAACAGTTAGTATTCAATTTTTCCTCAACTCCAGAAAATAAATTTGCGGTTATTTTACATTATGTGGAAGGTTATCCATGAGAGATTGCTGTAACAATTATATTATTGCAACAAAAATGATTTTTACGAATTTCATGACTCACCAAAGGTGCTTTTACTTTGAAGCACCGGCTTGTCTCAGGACGGATGTGTTGATGTTTTTGCTGTAAACTTGAAACTTGTTGTAAACTAAATGTTCACGTTATAGTCATTTTATAGATCCCATGTGGAACAAGCTGCGATACATTAAGTACATTCGATATACTATCACCCACTGCTATTTTGAAATGGACGGAACTGACAGTTCACTTTAATCACATTTTGTGATTTCGTGTGACAACATGTAACAACACATGCTGAATTTTCCAGCTCTAAGCAAACAACTTTGTTCCCTCTCTGTTTCTCTTTAGATACATACATACACTCACACTGAAACGCAGGTCTTGTTTATACCACTTATTAGGATGTTGCTTCAGTGTAGCAGAAAAACAGGATATAGAGTATGTGATTATGATTTCTAGTTTAGTTTCTATTTCACTTGTATACAAACTGTACATAGAGAAGACTGCTGCGTACCATCTGGCATGGTAACTTGCTGCTGGCCGCCTCCCCCTCCAGCGATGGAGTCAGGCCAGAAGCGCTGCAGTGGCCGGTTCTGAGGTGTCTTCTTCTTGGCTTTTGGTGTCTCGGAGGAGCTAGCGTCCAACATGGGCTGCAGGATCCGCCTCCGTGCATTTATAAACCTAGAGACACAAACAATGCAGATCCAGAGTGTGCTTTTGTAGTTTCTTGCACTTTTACACCTCTAGTCCTGACAGTTTGAGATGAAAGCATCTCCCCCCAAAATTCAACAGGATGTCTGAGCCACTCTGTTATCCACTAAAGTCAGCCTTATTTTATGGGCAACATTATGAGGGTTGTTCAAAAGGTCAGGCATTTTTTTCAAACTTGTTAAAATTCAGTACACAAATTTCTTTTTCTTTTCTTTTTTTGATTATTTTTATGGGCTTTTTGCCTTTATTGATATGACAGATGGGGTGTGAAAGGGAGAGAGAGAGAGAGAATGACATACAGCAAAGGGCTGAGGCCAGAATCAAACCTGCAACCACTACAGTGAGGACGTAGCCTCTGTACATGGAGCGCCAACTCTACCAACTGAGCTATCGGGGGCCCCGGTAGACACATTTCTGTATAGGTCCTCTTGAGATTAATATTAAAAAAATGCTGTTTTCAGGAATTTCAGATCCACAGCAAATTTCAACATGATCACTGCTCTTAAGGGTTCATCAGAAGCAAAGAGCTGTCATAGAATTTCCGGTTTCAGAGGGAAAACCCCTCTAAACATCCACTAAAGACTGGAAAATGTGTACAAGCATGATGCCATTGACCAGAGCATTGATAATCTAATGTGTGTACCTGCTGGGTCCCCCGACAGCTGACGGAGGACCACAACAAGACTGCCAGGGTTAACTCCTGCACTCACCTCCCTGAACACCACCAGAGAGACCTTTCACCTTTCTGGGAAGAATCATCACTGTTTATCGATGTTGGAATTCAAGCCCCCCTTTATAGATAGACTACTACTCTCAAAAGAGGTGGAGACTATGTAGAGAAGTGGATTTGCAGTCCTTACATTTAGAGAATCGTTTTGATGAATGAGACATGTTGCTGCTTGTATTCATTTGGTTGTAATAAAGTTGGGAGCATTATGTTTTGAACATCCCTCGTACAGTACACCGAATCACTGTGATGTCACGCCAACAACAAATGTCACTTCTGGGTAAATAACAGGCCACTGTTTGGAATTGCAAAGATATGCAAATTTGGTAAACTTGTTTATTTCTGTTGTCATTTTACGCTGTAACTGGCTGTAACTGTAACATACAGAGATATGGAGTTAAACACAGTGGTCTGACATATCTGACATTTATGTTATGATTATTTGATGAATTGTGTTGCTCTGGTATTGTCTTTTATAAACCAAATTTACCACCACAGAAGCTCAGCACTGTCCTGCTGCGGATCAAGCCGCAGCAAAACACACGTTAGCCACCTAAAAAGAATTATATCAGTTTATGCGTACATTATATTTGAATACTGTCTCCTCTTAACCTTCCACAATAACTGATGGAGGCTGCAGTCCACCAGCAGCTCTGCTGTTCAGTGGAGTAAAATGACTGTTTTTCTCAGTGGAGTCTGGTGTTTTCGATGTAACGTGTTCAAATCCTCATTGGCAGGGGCTGTCTTATTGCAAGTTAAAAGGGTGAAAATATTATAAAAATAGCGTATATTACAGTGATATTGATTTTTTAAGTGGACATTAGGTGGCTTGAAACTAATCAATGAAGGCAGACTTTGCTCAGTGCCGCTTGACTTTATGTACATGACGTAGAGGTTTTCTACCCAGAAGACACTGTAAATAAACATTGTGATTCGGTCTATAAGATTGGGCAAACTACACAGAGATGTTTTTTTTGAGGATCTTCATGCAGAAGAAGCAGAAGCATAAATGGTTGATGGTTGACTTTAAAAGACAGCAGGTAAATTCTCATCTCTTGAGTCATGTGGGCAGATAATCAGCTGACACATGGGTGAGAAAACAGACTGACATGACAAATGTCCATGGCTGGACATGAACGCGAATGGTGCATTTTAATAGTACTGGATTGTGTGTTTGTGGACCAGACTCACCAGTTGTTGACCTGCAGAAGTGTCAGGTTTGTCTGAGTGGCAATCTGTTTCTTTTCATCCTCTGTTGGATATGGGTGCTACAGGAGGGAACAGCAGAAGCAGTGCCTCAGTGTTTTTGCCGAGGATGGAAGGGTTACATAGGCAAAGGTCGGAAGCACACAGACTCACCCCGATGTGCTGGAAGAGCCATGAACGCATGACATTGGTGGCGTGCTTGGGTAGAACACCACGTTTGTTCTTAGTTGAGTTGTCGTCGTGATTGAAGAGGTTCAAGTCCTGGTGAAACTGCAGCTGGAGCTGAGCAGAAACAAATTCATTGAGCCAACTCACTGCTTGTTTGTCATCAGCAACACCACCATGATCTGGTCAAATTCAAAGCCTTTCCATACTATATGAAAACAATTAGCCACGTAAGGAGCCACTGACTTGCAATACACACCATTCTCACAGTCACATTGAGAGATGTACAACCTGATTGTTTTGGACGCGTATTGTCCCGGGAGACAGAGCCTGTGTTACCACTTGGCCCTGAGGAGTGACGACTGTAACAGGCTGGAACACTGTGCCTCCTGGAATTAAAAAACACACACACACACACACACACACACACACACACACACAGACACACACAGACACACACAGACACACACACACTATGTGAATATAACCTGCTGCGCTGTAGAGATCATGCTGCAGAGAAAGCTCTGATCAGGTTGTTCCACTGGTACATGACAACATCTCAGCAGCAGTCACGACAGTTCAGTACCTGAAGAAGGGGTTGTATGCCATGGTGACATACCTGCGACCACCTGGGTGGGGTTGACGGCTGTCACGGTAACATTCCCTTGCTGCAGGGCTGACGCTGGCACCACAATTTGACCCTGGGGACTGATGGTCCCAGAGATAGAGCTGGGGGTCTGCTGAACATAGAACAGGCAACACAGAAAGAGCAGAAGTCTGTCAATTTTCGATGTTGATGGCTCTCCATGGCTCTAATTTTAAGCTGCATTGATTTTGAGCTTTCCAAGTATAGCAGGGGGAATGAAATAGGGTGAAATGCATTAAAGGCAAAGAACCCAAAACAACTCATCATTGTCTAGAATGAGACTTTTACTTCGAAGGCACCAGCAAATCCAGCTATTTGTGGTAGCAGATTCTCGAACCCAAAAGTATTTAGTGGTGATCCATCACAGTTAATTTTACTAATGAAAACAATGACAAAAAATGTTCCTCAACCTGTTTTTTCTTGACAAAGGCGAGATGCTGGCAAGTTAAAAATGGGTCTCTGATGATAAAAACTATGCCGAATTGTATGTTTTGTTTTTGTCAACAAGACAGGACTAAACTGTAAGTGGGGAGCAGAATTAGACGAGAGAACAGAATGATAAATGCCTTTATGAAACATATTATAAAATTGTTTTAAAGGTTGCAATTATTTAATAATGCCATATAACTGATACAAGATCGGAGGGTTGACAAGTTGGTAAACATTGTGAAATATTTGCCGCCAGAAGGTTTCCCTTGCCTGCAAAATACTCAGTAGAGCTCATGCACTGAGAGTGTAGCTGTGCTGTATGTAAAACAAGTGTGTGCTCGTGAATCATCCTTTAAATCTTGTCAATAACTGCTGGAGACATGCAAGTTTGTAAATGTGCAGAAATTATCTATAGTAGTAGAAAGAAAATTATATCTAAATGAAATTTTCAACATATGACACAAGCTGTCAACTTGGTTCCATTTTCTAATGTCATGTTTTAGCCTAATTCAACAGTATGCCCAAGGGATAATATTTTTTTTGTGGGCCGATATGGAGACTAGCACCACTCTGATTCCCTCATCAGAAAGCCTATGGGATTTTTCCATTGGATTTTGGATTGTTGCAGAAAATACGCTCTGTGGTAAACAAATGTTTAATTCTTTCACGTTTTGTTCAGCAGGATAATCTCCAACAATGAATATCACTTTTTGGCTGGACAGCAGCATGCAAGGCCAGCCCTATAAACGCAAAACTGAGCATCTGCAGCATCGGTTGCAGCTGTAAAACTGTGTTCGGCGCTGCTCAGCGTGATGACACTCTGTAGTCTCATTTAGCCATTTGATAGCATGCACCTTTTTTTGACACATAAAAGCTTCAGAGTTCACAGTGCGGTATTTACTGACATATTTCATGTCATAGAACAAAAAGTAAAAGTCTCTACAGCTTGTGTTAACCACAGACCTTATCAGAAATCTAAAAACCCATTCAAAAGCCCACTAACTTCCAGGCGAGGGGACCAGGAGTGCTAAAATGCTAACTTATTTCCAGGTTTTGGGACTCATTATTGAGGTACTCTATTAGTTTAAAGAGAAAAAACATCTTGACTAAAAATTTGTCAAAAAAAAATCAACTAAAATGTTGTTGTTGACTAAAACTTGATTATGTATAAAGGTCAATAGCAGCCACAGGTTTAATTCCAACCTGCGGCCCTTTGCTGTGTGTTGTACACTCTCTCTTCCACTTTCACACTAATGACTGTCCTCTCAAATAAAGGCAAAAGCCAAAACAATAATCTAACAGAAAAAAAGATTCTACTTTCAATCTATACTATAACTATTAAAACTAAAATAGAAGTAAAAATAGAATTAACAATGATGCATTCCAGTCCATACCGGAGTCTTTGTGGGTGAGAAGCCCTGGACCTGGCCTTGAACGGGGGAGTACGGGCTGCCCGGCTCTCCACTCAGCAGAGTCTCGCTGTTCATCTTGGTCTTAAGGCAAGCGATGTAGCGGCTGCAGAAGTCCTTACAAAGGTCACTCACCTTCTCCAGTTCCAGCAGGTGGATCCGCAACACCTGGATGGCTTTCACCATCTAAAGGACACAAACAGAGAGAAAAAGGTTTGTGGCAGTCTACAAAAGGAAAGCATCCTTTTAAAGCTGAATGTTTGTCTGTAATACCAATTTCCTACCAAAATTATTACGTTCACGTGGGTTTTTCAAACCCCGCTAAATATAGGTGATAGGCTTTATTTCCACTGCCAGTAAACACAATGCTCCAGCTGGCATATGGGTGTGTGTTCTTCTATTTATGTATCTCTTGCTTATTCAGTCTCTCTTTCAAACTTGGTGTAGACTAACTTGGAACAATGCTTAAGCTCAGCTTGGGATGAGACGGAGGGTAATAAGTGAAGGCATGTCATTGCATCTCGCCAGTTGAGGAGCTGAGATTACCACATTCATCGGAGTGCTGTGTTCCCATCAATGCCAATCGGAGCTGCAGGCAGTAAAAACCCGTGTCTACTGCAGTCATTTGACCCGGGTGTGAATGTTGATCGTACACATTTGCACTGCATTAAAGCCAGATGTTAGGAGGTTTTTTGTGCAGTGGGAATGAGGCTTAAGTATCTGGTGCCCACTTCTATCCCACAACAGTTCATCATTTTCACTCTTCTTAGATGTGCTGTTGCTTGCATGTGTTTCTGTATTTCACTTGTCTTTTTTCACACCTCCCTGTATAATGTATTATTGCAGGGTTTCTGCAAGGTTCACCATGTTACATTACAGACCTTTTAATAGAAATATATTTTAATTTCTTTCATGATCATACTGACCAAAGTATGTATATATAATATGATTGAACACAAATACTTCAAATTATTTGTCCTTTTACAAATTTAATGCAACCTAAATCTAAATAAGCAGTACAACAACTTGGTTTGAATCTGCACTTTCCCATAATTATCCACAATTGCCTCCTGGGGATCAATAAAGTTTTTCTCACTCTGATTAGACTATAAGCTTCCGAGCTGCTGTAGCTACCAGTAGTCAGAGTGCAGGTCTTATTATCCTGACTGACATGACTTCCTCCTGTTCTCTAAATCCACTGTCAAAACAAACAATGCCACTTTTGGTTTATAGGCATGTAACAAGGCAAGAATGATGTTTGTTCATCATCTGGGATGTGAAAACATCAAGCATCAGTCAGAGAAATATTAGTGTGCCTCCTGGTCACTGTTCAGTTACAAATGCAAGCACACCATCAAGCATCTCTCCTGATTGGCTGCTGTCAGCTGAAGAGTGGCTCACACTGGGCTGCAGCACAGGAGGTTGCACCAGCATATGCTTCCAAAGTAATTTAGCCAAATGTACAGCAGTCACCATCAGAGCAGCAAACACAAACAAGTCTTGCTGCCCTCCGTTTCCTTCGTCACTCTGTTTTTTTATTACAGTTGGTGGCATATGCATGTGTGTGTGGTTTGTAAAGGTTTATAGCCTGCCATGCTGCTATTCTGAGGTACTCAATGTGCAATGGTGCAGAAAAAACTTAAAGGTATAGATGACAAAAAGGAGCTGACTCACATTCTTTACCACTGACAATTCAAATCAATGTCTTGGGGCAGCCTTATTTAATACAAAACATTTTAATACAGATAAAGTCTTGGTGAGAAAATGAATTGATTTTTTTTTAAGACTTCAAGACCTGCAGGTGCACATTTAGGTAAGTATTATTACTTTCTTATTCATTACTCTGGATGCTCACTTGCCAACTGAAACAGATGTATAATCAGACAAAAGCTTTAACACAGACATATGACGTGGCCAGGGAGACAAAGTTTTCCAAAGTGGGCCCCTCATCTACACCCATCAGTCGGTGGGTTGGGGGTTCGTTATACTAACAAAAAAAAAAAAACAAACAGTACACAAAAATATTAAATACACTGTTTTGAAGGGACTGAACTATATTTATCAGAGTAGGGATGGCTGGGGAAAATGCTTGACCCTCCCTTCACCATAAATTACTACATTTCACAGTTTGGGGATATACTAAATGGTGTAATTTTGGCATTTTTTTTAAAGAAACCATGCCTTAAAAACCCAACCACTTTAAGCTAACTGTCCCTCCCCTGAGCCATATCAATTAACATTATTCACTCCCCAGTGTTGAAAAAAAATTGAAGTCCCTCACCTGTTTTGCACCACCCTATCCACTAACATGAGTAATGAACAGTTCCTAATGCCACTCTCTCCCTCGCCAAAATTTAGCGCAACTTTGGAGTGTTATTACACCTCCCTTCCTGACAACGTAGCATGGCGTGATCTGTACCAGCGTATGCTTTAGGCCTCACCTAGTTTCATATATCTGTGTCTTCACTGTAGCTTTAAAACTGAGCCTACTACAGCAGCTTTTATTTGTTAACGTTACTCTGCCTAACTCGTGTTCTCCCACTGTGCCTGTCACACTCTCAGCTGTGGAACACTGCATTTCTAAGTCAGAGGTCAAGGTCAGCTACAGCACAGTGCCCACGTTGTCTCTCAAGTCAGTTTCAGCAACTAAATGACAGTGATTCTGAGAAGGTACTGCGTTCTAATTAAAAGGTCAGAAGCAACAGCAGTGGACGGGGCTGCATCTCACCGTGCAGTCGAGGGTGAAGGTCAGTGACTAATGAGTGTGTGAGTGAGTTGGGAGGTTCCACTTTGGATTTATCTGTGAAATACCTCATATCCCTGTTTAAGTTTTGTCAAATACCTTAGAACTAAGTGTATCTATTTCAGTCATCTGCTTTTAATATTAGTCCAAAAAATTATCCTTCACTTGATATGAATAGAAGCTGAGGGGCCAAAAGTTACTGAAACTACAACAAGAAAATACCACCATTCATATCAAACTATGTTAAGAAGATTAAAAAATATATTTTACAACCTGCAAAACTTCCCTGTTTACTGTGTCAAAACCTGTTTCTCTTTTTCAAATGTAGTACTGTGACTTCTTCTGTTGTTTAGGAAGCTGTTCTATTCCGTCTTTTTGAATCGCTTATGATGCCAACTACATTGAATGGGAATTTAAACCTACACTTTCGACTTTGCTCCCATTTTTCACAGAATTGAGTCGAAGACCCTATGCACAAAAAAGACGTACGTATCTCAAATTTTGGTCATAAATTAGGTAAAATCTGTGATAATGAGCACTTTTCCTGTTCCAAGATAATCCATCCACGTGACAGGTGTGGCATATCAAGGTGCTGATTAAACAGCATCATTACTACACAGGCGTGCTTTGGGATGGGCACAGCACAAGTGCACTGCGCTTCGTGCAGCTTGATCACACAACACAATGCCAGAGATGATCCAAGTTTTGAAGGAGCCTGCCATTTACATGTTGACTGCAGGAATGTCCACCAGAGCTGCTGCCTGTGAACTGAATGTTCATTTCACATGTAAGCCCTTTCCAAGGTTGTTTCTGGGAATCTGACAGTAGACACAAAACCACAGACCACATGTAACCACACCAGCTCATGGCCTGGGGTGGTGGTTGTGCGTCTGACAGCTAAACAACAGGTATGACACTAGTTTAAGGTTAAAAAACTCCAACATTACACAATATAATAATCTGTATTCAGAGTTCTAAATGAGTCCAATTGTTGTGCGTCTAAAATGATAGGTGTCCTCACTATGGAGGAGATTTAAATTCTTCTGCTTCTGCAGGAAAGGGCTCCACTAGGGGGATGAGCTGCAGGGTGGCTCAAGCATTTGCGGATCACACTGAAATGGCTCAGCTCAGTCAATCAGCCCAATAATTGATGCAATCACAACATGGTAAAATCCTGGAGGGACTGATTAAAGGTATTCCAAACTCCTGAGCTGTTTGGTTTAATGACCTTTCTTTGCATTTCTGTGACATCACACAGATTGTGACATGTTTTCATTGTCACGCATAAATTATTACAGACATACAAACTACTCATAAAAACCTGACAAAGCCCTGTGAAACACCGCAGCATACTAACTCCAACAAATCTAACATTTAACGTGTATGTATTTACCTGTTCTCACAAACACTGAAATAACATTCACTATCTGCAAAAATAAATAAATAAATTTAATTAAATTTTAAAAAACAAATATCCGAATTCTGAAACCCTCTACATTTATAGGTCCTACTGAAAGAGACTCTCACTCCATCCTGTTTTTTTTTCTGATAATGTTTGTGTGCAGCCCTGTTCTGTGGACAATAAATGGGGATCAGACTTCACTCTGTATCTCTAGCGAACACGGAAATACAGCGAGTGCTGCTGGACGGAGCGGCGAGTGACAACAACCCCGCCCACATGTAAGAGTACTGTCTGTTGTGGAAATGCTAAACAGATCCAGGATCAAGGTTCATATTCATGGGTGTTACTTTTGGTTTCAAGGGTACAATACTGTAAGCCTTTGATGGAAATGATGCTTTAGAGTGCTCTTGTACTGTGAGCATCCCAAGGCACACCTGTGTAGTAATACCGCTGTTTAGTCAGCATGCTGATATGCTACACCTGTCAGCTGGATGGATTATCTTGGAAAAAGAAACATTCAGTAAAGATAATTTTAACTAATTTGCAAACAAAATTTAAGAAAATAAGTCTTTGTGGGAATCTCGGATCTTTTACTAAAACCTGTGAAAAATGGGAGCAAAACCAAAATCTTCCTCCACCAAAATGCTTGATGGAAATCAAAAAAAAGAAAAAGAAAAAGAAAAGCAACAACTGGAAATCTGAGAATTTCTCCCCCCGACATGCAGATGTAGCTCACCAGGTTGTCAAGTTCAGGGTCCTCACTGAAGAAGGGTTTGCCCTCCTTCTCTTGATTGCGGACAAAGTTCTCAATGTCCACATCGAAGCTGGCTGAGGTGATGCAATCAGAGCTCAGCGTGGACTGCTCACACTTTTCAAACAGCAGGGCCAAGAGAGGGAACAGGGGATGCCTGTGAAAGGTGTGCCAACACACAACGGACAGAAAAAGATGCTAAAATGAACACTCACTCCCAAGATCATATCATAATTTCTCTACAGGAAAAGAACATGGATACAAAAATGAGAAAAAACTGGAACATGAAATTAAGGGTATATAAAAAAAATGCTGACAGATATAGCATGTCAAAACAAAATGAAAGTAAGCTGCTGAATTTTGCTCCATCTACTGTATATCTATTATGAACTAAGACTACAACAACAGGCCTCTACAGTCTTCACTGCAGTACAGTAATGGATTACTAATAAAACCAGCTTTTTGTGAGACCATGTGACTTGTTTGTAGACACTTTCAGTCTAGACCTGTTTGTCTAGACTGTAAATGGGTAATGTAAACAAGAACTTAAGAAAACACAAGAAAGAAAAAACACACAACTTTTCACCATTCAAAAGCCAGCAAGCAATATTAAAGTCACATGAACAAAGGGGAGGACTCCTCACAGACACCATGTGATGTTTCCTAGTGATAGTTAAGTTTCTGGCTGATTTGAAAGTCAATGAGTTAAGACGGAAAAAGAAGGTCACAGATTAAGGAATAGAAAGTTCTTGTACAGGTTCTCTCTCATTAACAAACACACGCAGAATTAGCTCTACCGATATATGGAGGCTTTGTCCGCGTCCATGGGTGTCTGTGGCTCTGTGGGTGCCGGGCTGGACGCCTCTGCCAACGTCCCCTCAATAAACTTCTGCTCGGAATCGATGTCTACTTTTACCACACCTTGCATCTGCAGAAAAAAAGGGAGCAAAGAAGTGAAGAAAGAGAAAGAATGACAAAAACATAGAAACTGACAGAAGAGGTGAAGAGCAAGGCGGAGAATGAGAGACATAAAGACATCATGTGAAGACTGAGAACAGCCAGAGGGCAAAGCTTAACACAGAGCCTTCTTCAATATGAACCTTTGGAAAGTCATGAGTACACCATCTGAAAACCACTTTCATAAGTTATGCATTTTCATACAAGACTGAATTTGTTTTTTTAAAGAGTGTGATAAGCATTTTGAAGTGTGATCACACACAAGGCAGAGTAAGATATAGATAGTGCCAGGAGTTTTTAGTTCTGTGTTATCCGCCAGTACTCTGATCCAGACGGTTAATTGGTGTTGCACATAAATACTTTTGACCTGCATCTCCTGTTGTACGATGCAATTCCATGTGTGTCTGCATTTTGCCCTCAGGTCTCTTTGCATTGCTTTGTAAGCACACTATGGCTAGACTACATCAAGACAGTGTTAGGTTTCAATTACAATGCAGACCTAACACCACTTATCTGGTGATCTGATTGCAACTGAGAATATAATCCAGAACCTGTGTGTACACGTCACTGAATTTTAATAAAAGGACACATTAAAATGTGACTGTAGCCTCTGTGACGCTCCTCTTCCATTCAATTGGAGGCCAAATCTCACCCGTTTTCACACCAAGCCTGCCTACCCTTCCAGGAGTGTAAATCCCATCCCCAACCATGTGACTAAGACCAACAATGAATGAGATTTAGCGCAAAGTAGCTAAAAATAATCACTTGCTTGGGGTGGAAAATTTCTCATTAGTCATAGATCGTTCACAGCTCTCGACACCCCCAAATTTGGCACTTAAATAATGATGTTTTGTAAGCAATTTACATAAGCACAGACACAGAAATAGTGGCCAGAAAAAGAGCTTTGTACTGCATCAGTGTCTCTCATACAGTGATTTACTTGTGGTGGCCTGCCACAGACAGACAAGCACACTGCCAACAGATTACTAAAACTGATGTAATAGCATTAACATTGCCTGTGTTCTACTGTTACATGCATAAAGTGTTTCCCTTTGTTTGGCAATCCAAGCTGACTTATCACCACTAAAAATAACTGAAGGAGCTATGAGCAATGATCGCAGAATACTGAATTGTAGTCAGAGACATTTAGGTGTTGCTATTACAAACACTGTAAATTGTCACTGTTGCAGCTGAATATCTTTGGCAAACAAGTTCTTTTTTTGTTTTTTTTTAAAAAGGTGCAATTCAGCCAGTTGGAGCAGGTTGTGTAGGCCTCGAGGTCCAAAGCAAATTTCCTCTCACCCACCTGCTGCTCTCCCTTTGGGTACTTGTCTATGGAAACCGACTGGGCTGCCATCACGTTCACTGCAGATGCTGCAAACACTGGGGCATTATAGAGAGCACGGACAGGTGGCCAACCTACACAACACATAGTTTCAGTTAGACCACCTGGAGATGCCTCAGGTGTACGCACAAAAGCTCTTAATAATGCAACCGTCACTGTATCATAATAAAAGACTATAACTAGCTTTATCATAGGGATGCACAATAGTATTGGTAGGTCATTGGTATCGGCAGCTATTAAAAAAAAATACTAGAATTGGCCATCATGCTGATTTTTGCCAATATCACAAACTTTTTTTTTGACAAACTAAAAATGTACAAATCACCAACCCTATCACTAACCCTTTTTTTTTTTTTTACTGACAAACTAAAAATGTACAAATCACCAACCCTATCACTAACCTTATTTATTTATTTTTTTTACTGACAAACTAAAAATGTACAAAACACCAACCCAACATGTTTTTCTTATTTTGCACAATGAATAAATATTTCATACATTGAAAAGCATATTTCATGTCTCCATCTGCCGGTGGGCCACCACCATAAGAGTATGCATAATATGATGGTAATTCCACTACAGAGGAGGCTTGATGACCAATAAAATCACATGGGGAAAAAGTGGATATATTGAAATTGGTATCTGTTATCACACAAATTATTACAGTTGTTACATATCGGCATATCAGATGTTGGCACAACAAAAAAGAAAAAGAAAAAGAAAGAGCCAATATCGTGCATCCCTAATTTGAAAAGTGGGTTGGTTTGATTGAGTGAGAACAAACGAGCTCATTTTAATATTGCAAATAAGTGATGTTGAACATGAATGCTTATTAATGAAACATTAGGTTAGGTAAGCATCGATACTTATGATCAAATATGTCCTCCGAAATAACAATTAAAACTTTAGCTTTTGAGGGGCATGTAGGACAAAGGCATAAGTAACAGAAACATTACAGTATCATGTAAAAGTCACATTTGCAGTGTTCTGTGTCGACATGCACTCACGTCTGGGCAAAACATGGGAATGTAGGGGCACTTCTAGGGAGAAAAAAACAGGACTACGTGAACGTTGTATGAAAGGACTGCGTTTACTTATTTATTTTGATAAATCTCGAACTCATGAATCAGGATTTCTGTTCAGCCCACTCTTAAAACAAGAGGACATTGATAAACCGACACAGTGGTGTATTGTTTTAATAATAGTGAGCTTATGATAACGTTATCGTGCAACTGCCATAACACACCCACCACGATGAAGTTAGCTATTAGCCCCGTGCTAGCTGCCCACCGTTTGTGGCGGCAAGGAGAGATAAAAGTTTAAGAAAGCCTTCGGGCTAACATTAACCAACTATCCTCTAACTACAATAACGTTATAATGTTATTCGCAGACAAAGCAGCTCGGCGGTAGAAAGCCTGGTTTTTCCACAATTTTTAGCTAGTCTGGAACGTTAACGCCACATTGGCGTTAGCTCGGGGACTCAATCTAGGGTTTACCAAGAGAGCAAGCGTCCGGTCGGGTTACAGCTAACGTTACTAAGGTAGCTAACTGTTAACTTAAAAGTGTTTCGCGTGCTGGTACGGTGAGGCCAAATGTGACGCGCCATATTTAGCAAGGGGATCACTGCCAAAAAAACAAGCTAACTTGGCTAGCCAGGTACAAGAAAAGACCCCGCTGCGGATTGATACGAAACGAGTCATTTGCCCATATAACAAAACAGCTTGGAGAGCGTTAGCATTTTTGAATTATCATTTTAAATGAATATTCATTTCTTAACGGCTGTATACAGTAATTCGAATACAGTGATATTAAGAAGCATTGGCTGCACACCAGGCTAGCTCGGTTGATTCTCAAATCCTTCCCACATCAGTCAATCAATCAAGCGGGGACAGCTGCCCTCTCCTTCCCCTCCCCTCAGCGCTAACGTTACAACTGTCGGGCCTCGTTTCTAGCTCTCGCCCTTTGCATTTCCACAATCCTCCTCTGCCCCCAAAACGCCGACATATTTTTTTACCCCCCACCCCCCCTCCTCCCTTGTATACAGATTTTTTTTTTTATTCTTCCCGGAGCTCTGCCGCTTCTGCTTCCCTTCCAAAAACACCCTCCGCTGCCCTGACTAGGTCCGCGCTCCTCGCCCCGGGGCATTTTTGCGTGCGGCCCAGATTGTTTGATTGATAGGGAACGGAAAAAGAGGGATTTTGAGTGACAGCTTACCTGAGTGCCAATCTTCGTCACACTGACAAGCGGCTGCAGCAATCGGGACCCGCAGTTGTCGCGTTGCGTCATCGCGTAAGGGCACGCAGGGGCGCTCTGCTCATGAATATTTATGAGATGGGCGGAGACATGACGTCCTGCTGCCTGTCCCTCTGTGCCCTCCTGGGTTTTTTGCTTGGCAAACGCTATTCACTGCCCCCGTTTACACAACACATTTCTATGTGTATCTCCGGCTTTACACTCCTTTATGCATATTCTCTCATCATATACACACTAATACAAAAACAGCACTGCAGATGCCGATTGTTTACTGCTAAAAGAACGCATATAGCTCGGATAATTAGGACATTATGTGCAAGCAGGCAGGCTGAGGGAGTGAAAATTGTAATAATTAAAATAGAAACAGATAAACCACATGCACACTCAGCTCTATTCAAATGACCCCCTAAGGCAGAAAAACAGCATAAAAGAAGCGTTTGATCTTTGCCTATTCCTTTTTTATGTCTATTCCTTTATATGAGACAAAACAGAATCACACCAGGCAAAAAAGACTTCATTTCTCACTTGTGTACTTTAATAATATAACATTTTAACAGCAGAATGTCATGCGGATCATACAGGTAAGGGGATGATCATCACAGAAGGGGAACACCATCACCATCATCTTGAAGCAGTAGAAAGGTTTGCAGGCAGGCCTGCTCCTCTAGTGTCTGAGGGAGGACGGCTGCGGGAGACGAAACTTGGCCATTTCTACATCCAGGTCTGCAAATGTGTAGGGGTTGTAGCCGTGGTGCTGTAAGTTTTTATAAGTGCTGTTGTCAAAAGGCTCTTCAGGCTCTGGAGGTGCCACTGCTGCAGCCTCTGCAAGAGGAGGGGAAGAAACAAAAAGGCATGTGAGAGAGCTGAATCTGGTACAAAGGCATGTGTACAAATAATCCTACTGTTCATGCATTCACACTGAAATAGCACAAGGTTAGCCAAATGAGATACTGGCTCTGATCCTGTGTCTTTCTCACTGTTTTGGACTCAGGCAACAAAAGCTGTAATTAACCCTTTGCATCATGAGCAAATTGGTTTGATTCATTAAAAAAAAAAAAAAAACAAAAAAAACACATACAGGAAGGAAGTAAAGAGCAACTTAACAAGATGTGGCCCAAATATTTGCCAAAAAAAAAAGTGAAAAAAGTTACAAAAAATTACCTGAAGATATGTTTGAAAAGACCTAAAGACAAACAAGGAAGTATATATAGATAGATGCATTTTATATATTTTATTATTATAACATAATTTTCAAATTATTATTATTATTATCCTCCCTCTTTTAAAAAAAATTTTTTAGGTTGTTTACTTGTCACCTTTTACTTATTTCTTGCAACGTGTGGGACATCTCTTACAAAGTTGGTCATTCCTTTTTTTTCCATGTTTGAAACCAATTTGCTCAGGTTTCAACGATTCAAACAGTTTGTGAAGGTGACAGAAAACAGCACAAGAAAACTGATATTTCTCCAGGTTTCATAGGGTTAAGACTTGATCAAGGCATGTCTGATAAGCTCTCAAATGAGAACAAAAATGTGGCTTGCTTTGTAAATATTTTAAAAGATTTTTGAAGGGAGAGCACATTTACATCTTCACACGTGCTGACAAAGGTGGTTTATGGTGGGGCATTTCCTATGATGGTAGGCCACATGACCCCCTACAGTGTGGAGACACACTGGTGTGAAAAGCCTCAAGGATCATGTTTGTGAAGGGAAAGAATGTGAAAGTCAGCGTGCTTAGTGGCAGTGCAGACAGCCTGCACAAGGGGAAATAACGCTACTGGCAGAGGCACACATGAAATTTTTAAAAGGGCAAAAAGTCAAAATCAGTGTGCTGGAAACTAGGCTTTGATGCTTCTGGTTAATAAGTGCATAATGTTCTTTCATTTACATTTACATCTAAATCTGTCTGGAAACCCCGTGAGCAAGATGCGACAGCAAGGTTATTAACAACAGGAAGAAAAATCCTATACATCCACAATCACAAAGAAATACATTTAAGACATTTGCATTTCATCATTAATTGACACCATGCTAATTCCAAAAGCTTTTGGGTGAAGAACAGATTTAAGAAGTTTAAATAAAGAAGGAAATGAAAAAGTGGTGAAACTAATGACCAAGGTGAGGGTGTTGTGTCATGGAGCAGAATTACACAGTTGGTCATGTAAAAAGTGTAAAAAAGGGTTGTAGTTCCAGCAATGTTTCAATGGTAAACTGCAAATCACTTGGATATACAGTCCTCATATCACGACTATGATCCAATGATTTCTCAAAAATATAGGCAACTGTGTCATCCTGCTTCCTGAAACCCTTCGGCTGACTCCACTCCCAGCTTGTCCTCGTCCAGCTGCTGTCAGGGACACGTCTTCTCTGTAAATCAGTTTGTGCACTCTAACATTACTGTTAGCAATAACATTACCCGGCACAATGCATAGAAACAATGGCATTATTAGCTGTAACCTTAACATTAACTTAGAAAACCTGGAAGCCATATTTCATACAAACAGAGACATTATAAATGACAAGAAAGAATATATCAAAAAGAGTCAAACATTAGAGGAATATTCTGAAGTGAATGGATTGGATTTGGCAACCGTGGAGAAGCTGAGTGAGGGGGTCTTTAAAATAAAGAGGGTGAGAAAACAGAAACATGAGCAGAATTAGTGTCTGTGTATGCAACACGCAACAGCTCCTGCATCGACAGCAATGACATAGTTGTGTGAATGGGTCAAAGACACGTGTGACTAAACATGAATAAGCAGAAGGCAAGCAAAGGAAATGGTCCAGAAAAAGGAAAATGCAGAAAGTGCAGAGAAAAAGAGATGCACCAATAAGCCCTACAAGCATGGTTTAAGTACTTCACCCCATGCAAAGAAGCAAACTGAAAACCAAGGCAGTGATGGGAGGTTAGATGTCACAGTGATGGAACAGACGCAAAACAACAGGCTGTTTCAAAGAATCTGGTGATGATATTTTAAAAGCTGTTAACAACTACTAAATGTGCGGGAGATAAAACCTGGTAAACATTTTAACAGTACACAGAATTCTCAAAGATCCACAGAGAGGAAAGGGAGAGGGAGAATTTGGAGATATAGGGTGGTGTGATGTGTACCCTCAGATGGTTCAACTGGGGCCTCCGCCTGCAGCTCCTCTCCTGCAGCTTCAGCTACCACTGGAGCAGGGTCCACCAGCTCCTCGCTGCTCTCCACAGGGGCAGAGACTTCAGCTGCGGCCTCGGCAGCCACTTCAGCGGAGAGAGCTTCAGCCTCTACAGGCTCTGCAGCCGCTTCAGAGGGGAGAGCTTCAGC
This sequence comes from Plectropomus leopardus, assembly GCF_026936395.1. Taxonomy (NCBI): domain Eukaryota; kingdom Metazoa; phylum Chordata; class Actinopteri; order Perciformes; family Serranidae; genus Plectropomus; species Plectropomus leopardus. The sequence continues at coordinate 2,102,644 of NC_142185.1, forward strand.
CTCTACAGGCTCTGCAGCCGCTTCAGCGGGGAGAGCTTCAGCTTCTGCAGGCTCCACAACAGCTTCAGCTACCACTGGAGCAGTGTCCACCAGCTCCTCTGTGCTTTCCATTGGTGCAGAAACTTCAGCTGCAGTCTCAGCAGCCGCTTCAGCTTCTACAGGCTCGGCAGCAGCCTCAGTGGGAGCAGCTTCAACCTCTGGCTCTGTAGCAGCTTGTTCAGGCTCTGCAGCAGTTTCTACTGGGACAGCTTCAGCAGTGGCAGGGTCTGTGCTTTCTACAGGAGTGTCAGACTGAGCTTGTTCTGGAGTAGCAGCTTCGGTCACAGCTTCAGCTGCAGGTTCTACCTGGGCACTGGGGATGGCAGGAGGTGCAGCGTCTTCTATTACTTCTGGAGCGAGTTCCACTGCAGCTTCAGCTGAAATTTCTGGGCTGGTCACACTGGCTTTGCTGACAGCGCAGATCTCAGGAGCGGGGTCTACTAACTCCTCAGAGGTAACACTTGGTGCCTCCAAGGTGGCTGCTGCCGCTGCTGCTGGAGTAGCCATGTGTATGGCCTCAGCAGGAGAGGCAGCAGGAGAGGCAGCAAGAGCTTCAGATTCTGGCAGAACCTCCTTTTTAACTTCATTAGTGTCTTCCTTCACCTCTGATGTGACCTCCTGGACTTCTTCTTTCACAGAGGATTCTGACACCTCTGTCGAGGTCTTGGACTCATCCTCAGAGTCTGAGTCCGAGTCTGAGTCTGAGTCGCTGGACGATGAGGAGGATGATCCGTCAGCTGCCTGATCACTTGAGGAGGCTGCAGCAGGTGGAACCGCATTGTCTGTGGCAGAGGCTGCAACTGGAGGGTCTTCTAGTGCTGAGGTTTCAGCCAGGGGCTCAGCAGCTGGGGGAGCTACGTCAACTGCAGGTGGAGCTGTGTCGATGATAACCTGTGCAACACCTGGCTCAGCAGCTGGGGCCTTGGCTACCTCTGGCTTGGCTGCAGCTGCCTCGCTGGCAGCAGTGACGGCTACTGCAGCTGCGAGTGTTTCTGCGGGGGCAGTGGGGCTGGCCACCGGCTCAGCTCCACATGGAGGCTGTGTTGAGAAAACTGCAGGCTCTGAAACTTTAACTGGGAAGATAATTGCTGTCTTGTAGGCTAGTAAAGCTGCTCTCTCATCTGGAACCTCTGCTGCTGAGGAGAACAGTAAATGGGACAAGAGTGGTTAAATAATGTCAAAGTTCCCAAAAACTTCATCTTGCACCCATTTTTGCTTTCCTGGAATTTTTCAAACAGAAAAATAGAATTCCCACAACACATTAATCATTTATCAAAACACATAAACTTACTGTTTACCTTAATAATGTACAGTATTTGTATTCACAAACAGCAACACAAATTAATTTTAACAGTGTATTATTCTGGATGGAATCAGTGACTGGAAGAGAAAATTTTAGACTTTATGGCATTTCCTGCACGGTAAAAAAAAGTCTGTTGCATGTTGAGTTTTAAATCAGCAGAACTAAACCATTAACCATATAAATATATATATAGTGTCTGACGCTGCAGAAAAAAAAGAGAAAATTAAAAAACATTAATATACAGAAGCAATCAGCCAGAAAACTTTAAACCCTACATTTCAAACTTTACAAAGTGAACAGAGTAAAACAGCCTTACTCTTGCTCGCAGGCTTTGTCTTTTTGGCTGGCTTTGGGGGCTCTTCAGCCTGCGTGCAGAATGAAGCAGCTGAGCGACTCCTCAGGAGGCCCCAGCTGCCCGACTGGAGACACTGCACAAGAGGGGTGGGATTCAGATTTATTAAGTGGAGGTGTGCCATATCATATGATTCACCGTATTACAGGTACAACTAATATGATAACCAATTCATTTTCTGATAATGGCAATAATCCAATATGTTGACATAATGTCATCATACCATAAAGCACTGCAACAACAAGCAAAGCTGAGTGTATTTGTTACAGGTTTATGCTTTGAAACCTGAGCATATTGGTATGACTTCTTTCTAAAACATAGGTAGAAGGTATGAAAGAAGAAATTACATGAAAATTAAGAAAAAATAATTGACCTGAAAATTTGTAAAATGAAAAAAGGAAGAGAAAGAAAGAAAGAAACAAACAAACAAACAAGAAAATAAAGAAAGAAAAATAAAGAAATAAAGAAACAAAAGCATAGGTAGGTATATATCAACAGTAGCTGTCATCAGTGTCATTGATCCAAATAAACACATATGGTAATGTATAAACTGATTCCCCTCCAGTCACTGTCAGTGTGCTAGACATAGTATGAGCTGAGAGCCACATCTAGAGTCTGTGCTTCATGAGTGAACAGTGTGCAGCGAAGCCTGGTTAGCTGCACCTGAAGGTTGAGCCCTTACAGTCTGGAATGCTTTTGGAAAAGGACCCAACTTTCCCTAGCTATTTAAAAATATTATCTTTAAATCAAAGTCAGCTTTGTTATCAATTCTGCCAAGTATGTTATACATACAGGAACTGAAAATATGTTCTCTTCCTGCCCACAGTGCAAAGAAGTATACGAGAGAAAATAGAGCATGATTTTTTAAAAAAAAAAATACACAGAATTAAATTACAGAGCATTAGAAATTAAAAAATATAAGACTTGATGTATATCCCTACATATGCGATATATATATATATTTACACGTGTGCAATGTGGTGGGTGCAAAAGGCAAGTTTTCATTGTACAAGCTTATACATTATTTACAGCACAGCAGGAGAAATGGAGTTTGTAGTACAGTAGTTTGAAATGAAATTTCAAGGAACAAAATTACGAAGTAGCATTATTCTTAAATTATTTCTTACAATTTGCTGGACGTTTCTTACGAAGCTTCTCATTGCCTTTTTTGTTTCTGAAAGACATCGCACCAAATATAGAGGCTGAAATACTCGTGAAAGGCGTCTGAGTGCAGCACAAGAAAAGTGATGCGGCTCCGGGTTTCAAAGGGTTACCTTTGCTCTTATACGATTTCTGCACACTGCACAGTCCCGCAAATGATAATACACAAATATAGTGGGATACAAATTCAATAATCATTTCAAATAATGAATATACATTCGTTACATAAAGATAATTAAAAGCCTCCGGTTCTGGTCGCGCGCTCATGTGCGGTTGAAGGTTTGTTTTAGTGAAGTTAGCTCGCAGCTCACTCCGTGGTCAAGTGCGGAAGTGCTCTCTTCCAACCGGAAGGTTTGGCTTTATGAATTAAATTGGAAAGTGTTATGTTGGAAATCTGAATAAGATAGTTGTGGTTATTGGTAGTAGCTCAGAGCTTAGTCGGGTGACGCTCAGGTAAAAAAAAAAACAAAAAAAAAAACTAGCTCCCATCTGCCCTTTTTCCCCGCTGGCGGAATCCAGAGGAACCGTCCCGGGGTCAGTACGAAGGTGACACCCGCACGGAGCTAACTTTCCCCTCCACTGCCTCAGATAAACTGCACGCGGATCATTGTCTGTGTGTTTTATCCCAACAGACCACACGTCGGAGGTTTAGGAGGTAATTTAACAGTTTTTACCTTCAGGGAACCAAGTCGCCCTAACCGCAGCAAGGAGGTCGCCATTTCGTGTTTCCAGTATTATGCTCCGGCCGGAAACTGCGAGGGAGCCACAACGGTTCCAAAAAGATACTGTGAGCAAAACCGAAAATGTCTCTGTCAGTTCTATCTAACATTAATTTGATTTTCTACTTTAATTTTAGTTTTTTAATCTTGTAGCTGTTATTTTTTTAACCACCATCAGCTCTAATCATGAATATCAAATATTCATTCATATTAATTTTAAGAAATATTAATCCTATAAAAGCCATGTATTTGTCATGACGCCAACATGTTTTGGGGATGAAAAAAATACATAGAGATATATATTCAATATTTTTTTTATTACCATAGCCTGGGATATGTCAATGATTAACAGCAACATTGTCAAAGTGACAAATTCCAACATAAAAGCCAAGACTGACACCCAGAAATAATACAATGCATGTTTTTATGCTTTGACGTCTGTGGGATCAAAACTTGCAGTTTGAAAGTGTTTCAGTTATGTATTTTTTGCACTTAATTTAGTTTCCACAGTGTATTTTAGACTTATTGTAGGAGCTGAGCAGGAAATTCCAAGATTAAACCAAAATACACAATCTTGCCAAAGTGTATTCCATGTGCATGAACACAACCAAAATTCTATAAAAACGGAGGAATGAAAAATGTGGACAATGCACCAAACAATCCCTAAGGGTTTCATAAGATGTCATCGTAAACACTTAGTCAAACGATAAATAATATTTCAGGGGTCTCTGCAATAAACAATTACAAATTGCTTTTTTAAAAAAATTTTAACAAATCTTTATTCAGAAACAACTTGTGGCCATTACATCATGTTCATTCATAAACAGAACAATTTGCAGACTAAACCTAGAACTCTTATAAAAAATAAATCAAAATAAATTAATTAACAATAAAATAAAATGAAAAAAATACATACAAAAGAGTCTGAGGTCTATTCGGAAAATAATATATGAGTGTTTTGTGAATATGTAAGGCTTGCTTGGTTTTTAAACATTTGAGTGCTTCCTTAAACGTATTCACAAAGACTAGGAAAGGTGGTCTGGCATTAATAAATACGTACCTGTGCATAAATTGTTTAGATGATAATAAAGCTACTGTACATCGAATACCTGTTTTTATCCACCATTAGAGCACCAAATTTAATATCATTTTATTCAAATTTGGGAGCTTAAGGGTCTTTTCTAAAATCCAATTTTGAAACAATTCCCAAATTACATAATTACATGCAAAAAATAAAGGTACGAAGGTTTCAGTCTCAGAGTCAAAAAACACAGCTGTCAAATCTTTGTCTTAGAAACTCATTGCACAGGTAAATATCATTTATCATCTTAAAATGACTTTCTTTTGCTTTTGGTGAAAAAGGGAGAGTGAGGTATCTGGTCTGATTCTAATTGTAATTTCTTTTGGATAATCTTTTTTTTTTAAACAAGTTTTTATTTCTTTTTAATGCAAATTGCAGGTATAAATCAACCAATGCTGTCAGTTTCACAACACATAAATATCAGGACAATGAAAGACAGCTTAAATAAACAATAACAACAACAAGCAGGACATAATAATAAATGAAATACATATCTGACATTCACTTAACAAATAAAATAAAGAAATAAATGTATGCACCATGTGATACAGCACTACTATTATGATAAAGACATTAACAGATACAGAGAAGTAACAAAAAAATATACCTGCACCTTTTTAATGTTCTTTAACCCTAACTTGCCCCCTCCCCATTGGTCTTTGTCTAATTTCCATTCTACATGTAAAAAGTGTCTCACACGTGCATTATTGAGTTTTTATGTAGTGTCCTTAAAGTTCATCTAGACTAAGTGAAGGCGACTGTGGTGATAACCTAACGCCTCGTAAGGTACCATCTTAAATATATACTGTATATACACAGTATTTTACCAAACGGCATCGTAATGCGTACTATAAAGGCTTACATCCACTAGATGGCAAACTTCATCCACTTAAATTCCCGACGATGAGCACAAGAAATGTAAAGCTGTAGGAGATCCACGTTAAGGGTTTACTTTACTCGAGGCTACACAGTGCAATATTAAAATACAACAGGATTGATATTAGCTACTTAAATTACAGTAGTATTTAACTGTAGGGAAAGTTTAACGTTAGTGAATTACCAATCGGGCCAACTAAGCAGAAACAGGCCTTCAGAGCTACACTTAGATTCATTTACTACAAAACAATAGTCAATCCGTCCTTTAACAGAGAACAATATGTTACTTTTACACTTTAACATATATAAACCCACACAAACACTTCTGTGAGCTACAGTTTATAAAGCATTATGTCTCATTGTACCACGACAGAGGTTTAGCTCAGTGGGTACAATTCATCTGATTTTTTTTTTTTTTTTTTTAAATAAATCCTACCCCCCACCCACAGTCACCGTCTTACCTTCAGTAGTTTCAGTGGCAACTAAAACGCTCAGGCTATCTAATCAGCTAATCACAGTTTATCATGTAGGCATGTGGACATGGTGAAGACGAGTTCATTTCAAACCCGCCACCAGAGAGAGGGGAAACGGTGATTTAACCCTTTGAAACCTGAGTAAAATGCTTTGATTTCATTCAAAAACGTGGAAAGAGGGCAATGAGCTACTTAACAAGATTTTTTTCTGTAACCCTATTTTAAATACACAATTGTAATACTTACATAAATATAATTTTCTTGATATTTTCCCTTATTCGACAATCAACACCCCAAACTCCCCCAAAACAACCCTCTAAGAAACCTCAGAAGAGCAGCTGAGGAGGGATCCCTCTTTCACAACGGACAGACGTGCAATAGATGTCGTAAATAACAATTAAATTACAATAATGACAAAAAAGAAAGGCAGAATGCAGACAACAATATGACCTGGAATATCCTTTATTCACATTCAGCTCAGCCATGGATCAACCTACATAAAAGCTTATTTCACAGCTCCAAGTTCACTGTCTGCCAAAGTGTAAATCTAATGCTTTAGCATCCACTCCCAGAAAATATCTAGCTACTGAAACAGCTTTATTCTCACATACAAAGCTAGAGGCAATGGTTTGTAACTTTTGACATAATAAGCAGACTGTCAACACAAAGATGTACAGGAAAAAGGCGATGTTAGAAAAGTTCAATTACAAAGTGCTGATGTTCACTTCTGGGAAACTTCATCAAACTTGGGCTCTGAAAAACACAAAGCAGAGATATTATCTCACTGTACATTTGATTATGCACTGACATATACATTTTCAGGCATCTTATGCCACTTCTGCTAACCTTAATGTCACACAATATTTCACTTTAACATTTTCTGGAATCTCATCAAAGTTTCTAGATAGTAAGACCTCACACAGTTGATTAACAGTAAAACACCACCAGAAGATTAAAATAAAAAATGGGTTTTCCCCTTGGGAGCATGAAGTCCTGGCAGTCTACCGTTTAGATAATATTTCTTGTGTACCAGAGGGAACTTTGGCCTGATGGCGTTACAAGACAGTTCAGGCCATCATTGAAAACAAATCCATCTCTATATGCACAATAAATGACAGAAGCTATAAGCTATCCTAACACAATTATCAGACAAATAAAGACATAGACCAAGCTGGCCATCAGGCTGTGAGACAGTCCTGCTGTTGCATGTCATACTGCATGGCTAGACGCCACTTGCACAGGGCAAGTAACCTGCCAACTCAGGCTAGTATTTCTGGTTCCCCAGAGGCAACTTGCGACTGGCTTGAGTGCCGTAACAAAAGCAGTTTAGTCTTTGTTTTCTTTATTTGCAATTATCAAATAACAGAAGTTCTACCCCCCCATACAGCAGTATGGGGGCTACAACAATTTGACTTTGGACAGAAAGATTTCTGACTCACTTGCCTGACTGGGTAAATGGAACCAAACATTAAAGAGGCCCTATTATGCTCATCTTTGGGATCATATTTGTATTTTGGGGGTGTACTAGGATAGGTTTACATGCTTAAATGTTAAAAAAAAAAACAAAAAAAAAAAAACCACACATCATGTGTCTCATTCTGCCCTCTGCTGCAGCACCTCTATCTGAAACCGTCTGTCTCAGCATGTCCTGCCACCCGGAACCCCAGTCTGCTCCGATTGGTCAGCTGACTCTCTCAATGCACATTCTGTTCCATTTGTTACACTGTGATATAACTAAGTTACAGAAGTAAACCATGAAACTTAAACAGCCTGTTTCAGGCAGCTTAGGAGCAGAGAGAGACTTTATTACTTAGGAGATGCTGATTATGCTGATCAAAAAACGGGTGAGGTTTCATAGTCTGCAACACACTGCTTGAGGTTTATGTTTTTCAAAACAACTTGGCACATCGGGGCCTCAGGACACTTGGATTACTTTGGACAAACAGTATGGAGACATTTTGTGGTTTTATGGTTTTATTATGTTTTTTTTTTTAACGTTTGAATTCTGGTCACTATTTGCATCTATTGTTTGGGAGATGAGTGCAGCTCCTTTTCCCATGTGAAACTCCAGCAGTGTGTTGTAAACTATAAAACCTCACCCAACTTTATTCAACATGAGGGTGAGTAGGTAATGACTGAACTTTCATTTTTGAGTGAATTTTCCCTTTAATGTTGCACTGTGTGAGATGAGTCTATTTCAATGACGGTTGTCATTTGTGTCACACTGTGTGGTATGTTGGATTGTGTGATAAATGTGAGATGAATCCTAGCACAATGATGTGAATAGAAAAAAGTACGTGTGAACAGAGGCACATCCTCAGCATGTGGTTTCTATCTGTGTTACTCTCATGTTTCACAATGTAGCTACAGAATTAACAAACCATGGCCCTAGTGCTCACAAATGGCAAAAGGCAGCGCCAAGCATGTTGTTTTTTGTTTCAGAGCCCATGTTATTAAGCGTGTCAGCTGCAGCACATCTAGAGAAACAGTGGCCCGCCTTTTTTTTTAACGCAACATGCACATCTGTCAGCAGAAATAGGCCGTGAATACGGTGTTATGATGATTATATTGACTCCATACCATATTTTACTGCAGTTTAAAAGTCTCTCTCTGTCACAGAGATGAGGAAATACAAAGACGGCTGTTTTACTCCAACTTCCCTGCTTCCCTTAAAAACAAAATCCCTCAGACAGCATCTCTGTGGACAGAATCCTATCAGTTGCTAATACAAGTCATTTTATTTTGAAACATTCACAGGACCATGTTGTTGGCAATGCAGAAGCTTGTATAACTTCATAAATGAGTGGAATTTGTGCTTATAAATGTGGAAATACAGTACTAATATCTGCGGACCGTGACATAGCAGCGACGTTTCAACAACGTTGCATGTGTGAACACCACAGGCATGAAACACGCAGCAGTTCACTGAGGCTGACGCATCGTGTCTCCTCACACATGCTGTGTGAAACGGGCCTTTTACTGTAAGATGTTTTGTTGGACTGCTAGATTTGAGGTTTGTTACTGTAACTAAGGGTAACTGTTTTGTTACTCCACCTAAAAGAAGACTTGAATTGCTGTTGGATTGCTAAATGTAGATTGCACTACATTCCTTTTACTTGAGTAGAACAAGCTCTTGCATTAATTTTATTTTGGAGAGACTTTATATCAGACTGTAAAAAAGACTATCAGTTACGACTTGGCTATTTTTTGTTGGGGAATAATGCCCTGCAGTATATACTCTGTCATGATTGAGAAAAATGATAAAATATTGAACATTTTACAATGTTATTTTTGGTAAATTTGTTGTTATATTTACAGAGCAATAAAAAAATAAGTTAGTTAATCAATAAAAAAAATAATCGTTAGGTGCGGCCCTATACTGTACACAACAATCCGAGTACTGCTGTTAACAGCATAGCTAAAAGTTGGTAGAGTTGGCCAACTGTCGATGAACTTGACTCACCTGTGAATTTGAACTCTGGGAAAGATGTGAGATCTCCACCACCATAGAGTCTCTGAAGCTTTGCTACCTCCTCGGCCAAAGCTTTTTCGTACTCTGAACCTGCATCAACTAGCCCCCCAGAGGCCCTGCAGGTGGAAGACAAAGATAATTGACATGCATCAGCAAAGCCTCATTTCATTTTCTCCCACACGGAATGCATTTTAAGGGCATGACAATTTCCGATGAATCATCAGTACTGGGGATGATACAAAATATTTTTGCGCGGTTACATACACGTGGACAAAATTGTTGGTACCCTTCGGTTAATGAAAAGAAAAATTTACAACTGTCACAGAAATAACTTGAATCTGGCAAAAGTAATAATAAATAAAAATTCTATGAAATTTAACCAATGAATGTCAGACATTCCTTTTCAACCATGCTGCTTGGAGATGGTCTTATACCTTTAACATGCTTGTCTATAATTTTCTTTCTAATCGCCTGAGACAACTCTTTCCTTTGCTTCCTCTGGTCCATGTTGAGTGTGGTACACACCATGTAACCAAACAGCACAGTGACTACCTGTAGCCCTATATATAGGCCCACTGACTGATTACAAGATTGTGGACACCTGTGATGCTTATTAGTGGACACACCTTGGATTAACGTGTCCCTTTGGTCACATTATTTTCAGTCTTTTCTAGGGGTACCATCATTTTTGTCCAGGCCTGTTTCATGAGTTTATTTTTTTTAATAATTCTGTTGAAGCATGGTTGAAAAGCAATGTCTGACATTCATTGGTTAAATTTCATTTGATTTATTATTACTTTTGCCAGATTCAATATATTTCTGTGACCATTGTGAGTTTTTCTTTCATTAACCGAAGGGTACTAACAATTTTGTCCACGTGTGTATGTTGGTGTAAAAGGTTAATTCTGCTACTCCTCGTTTTACTGCACAAGACATATTGCCCACTGCTTACCTTCAAATCTCCACTGGTTACCTAGCCTTGGTCGCTTGACACTGAGCACAAGCTGGGTTGTGTTGAAGCTAGCTAGCAGTGCTGCTTATCAGCAATTACCACTAATAACAGCCATCTTAACGCAGCAGCACTGATGCGGAAACACTCTACTCACTATACTGTTGGCTCTGTTAGCATGACTACTGGTGCTAGCATAGCTAACAATAGAGTGGTGAAGGGATGACGTATTTTTGTAGGCCAAGGAAGTAAGCATCGCACTTGTTCCCTCAAAAACCTTATGGGATTTTTAAAATGGGATTTTCGGTTATCACCAAAAATAAGCTCTCTGACAAACGAGTTTATGAGACTTGCACATTTTGTTAAGCATGATAATCTTCACAGATGAACACCACTTGTGTGGTTTGAAGCGTAAATGACACGCCAGAAGCAAAAAGCTATTGTTAGGCTATACACCAACTACAACGTGTTTGCGCCACTTAAACGTCACTACTACAAACACTGTAAAAAACACAATCAAAAAATATCACAGATAAATCTACAAGTTTGAGTGCAACTGTGTAAAGCTGTTAAGGCAGACAAGTGGGTTTACTGAGTTTCTATGTCCGGTGTGATGACGTTTAATGTCCCCGACAAACACTGTAGTCCCATTTAGTCGCTTGTTAGCAACCGCCTTTTTTAAGACGAGTAAAACCTCAAAAAGTTCAAAAATCCGATTTAAGCGGACTGTTGCAGAAAGCAATGTTTAAATATCTTTAGCCTGTAACTTCACTACTCTATAGCAAAGGAGTTCTGCAGCTCAAAACAAAACTGCTTTCTCACAAGGGTAACCTGGGAAGAGTACAGGGTGTGGCCACCATGTTTCCACTGCAACGTCATCCTGCCACCAGGAAGGCATTACACCAGTGGTCATCATGAATGAGCAGCACAGCTAGCTAACTTAGCTCCCTTCCAACAGGACTGGTGCACAGTGACGAGCAGACAAGGCTAACCTTAGCTTAACAGTGGAGACTGTAGGGTGGGCAGTGGGCACTATGTTTCCACATGTAGATGCAGCTACCAGGCTGTCTGACAGCAAGGTCAGCTGAAAATAAAGATAGGGCAAGACATGCGCAACACAAAACATTAAAATGTCCTCAACTCTAAATAGGGTTATGTGATAAAACGATAATGATATTAATCCCCAAAAACCTTTTCCTCGATTGAAATGTGAGACATAATCGATGGAATGCTGACAGAACGCATTCGAGACATGTTTTGACAGACATGTATTAGCAGTTAGGATATATCGTGTGTTTTGTTTAACATTGCTTTTCTTGTTGAATTAATGTTTCATACTTGCTGTCTGCTTAATGTTGTACAAAAGTGAGCATATCGCCAACTACTGTGTCAAGAGCTCAGAAATCCTTCACTCCTTACTTTCAATATGGTAATTTTGGTTATAATTATTAATTTAATTATTGACCAGAGTTCCAAATTGATCATTTAGTGTATTGTACAAGACTGTTTTTATTGATCGGCTATCATTTTCCCTTTCTGGAAATGGTGCCCCATGTGGTGATTTAATGTAAATTAAGTCACATTATTAACATAATTACTAATTATTTTAATTCATTTATTCATTATCCACAACCGCTTGTCCTCACAAGGGTCGCGGGGGGGCTGGAGCCACACAGTCAGACCTAAGGGCTATTTAGAGTCACCAATCAACCTGACCTGCATGTCTTGGAATGTGGGAGGAAGCCAGAGACCCCAGAAAGAACCCACGCAGGCACAGGGAGAACATGCAAACTCCACACAGAAGGGTCCCCGCCCATGGAACGAACCCCGTTCCAACCCGGTATTGAACAAGGGACCCCATTGCTGTGAGGCACCAGTGCTAATTATTTTTAATAATCATTAATTATTTCTGATAGCATTACTTTAACAATTGGTGACCCTTACGTGAGACCTAACCACAAGGGTTGCCCCGTGTTAAAGCAAAAATCCCTACACTGGCTGGCTAGCAACAGCACAAGACTGAGAGCTGAAAGTTGACTTGGGGAAGCAACTGAAGTTCCCAAAAACTGTTGCCACAACACCCCTAAGGCCAGGCATGATTCTGTTTTCAGAAGCCTCCAAGTAAGTCACACTCTTGGAACTCATCATTCCCTGGGAGGACCGCATTACTGAGGCAAACAAGAGAAAGAGGGAAAAGTATGCTCAGCTGGTTGAAGATTGCCAAAGCAACAGTTGGCAAGCAATGTGTGATGTCATTGAAGTGGGATGCAAAGGGTTCGCAGGTCAGTCCCTCTGCAGGGCCGACAACATACTGGGCATCACAAGGGCCAGTATCTGAAAGGTCATCAAGTTGACCACAGAGGCAGAAGAAGCTGCTTTATGGTGACTGGCTCAGGACAGGAGAGCATTGGTGGGATGGGGCTACCTGGACACAAGTTGGGGCTTGATCAACAGTGGGTGAGTGACCTTGGCAAGGGTGTGTGATCATTGAGACCCAAAAACACCCAATGACCCCAGATTACAAACACTGATCATGCACCTAGGTGCATCAAAAGATGATGCATGTTACAAATTTCTGTAGTATGTAGTATATCTCAGCAGTTTCCACTGGTTTGATACAATTAGTTGAACCGAAAATCTGACAGTTGTAACCCATTCCTTTAATCAGTTCAAATACAGAACATACAAGATTAACAACTTTCGTCTGAATCACCTGTGTGGGACAAACATTAACTGAACTTCAATTGCACATTTTAGAAACCATTTAGTTGCTGTCTAGCGGAACCCCTGCTTGTCCTAAACCTGAACTGAACCTGTTTTAAACCCAGTTAAGCCAATGGCAGAGTCAGAGCCCTGAGAAGCTGAAACCCGTTTTTTGGGGTGGTGAGACTTACTTGCTTTTTGTGGAGTACTCGCGTATGGAGTCCAAGAAGAGCTTCTGAATTGGGTCCATTTGAGCTGAGAGTCACAGGGAGAAAAAAATTGAATGAATTTCTCCTCAGAAAAGTATTCATAAACCAGGATCATGCTTTGGGATATCATCTGTCCATTTGGCTTGGCTTAAACAAATAAAAAACAACCAATCCAGTTTTAACCATAACCCTCATGCACATAACACCACCTGGGAGTAGTGGACAGAGTAGCCATCTACAGAGGTCAGATAGGAAAGAATGTGTGAAAGGTCAGCTCAGTAGACAGGTTAAAAGGTTGCTGTGATAGGTCATGCTAGGCGATAAATAGACCTGCTGCAAAGTATAGGTTGCCGACAGTCTATTCAAACATACATTTAACAGTGTCCAAAGAACCAATTGAAAATTTTTAACTCTGACTCCACACACAGCAACCAGGGTGCAATCTCACCAAGTGCTTTTACCATGACAGAAAGTTTCCATTTACACATTATCCATTAACAAAACAGGACCACACATGTAGGGACTGATTACATATTACTTTTGCCATATGAACCACTAATAAGTGTGAGAAGTGTAAGGGACGGAGGAGGAAAAAAGAGGTTTGGCATAAGGAAAAAAAAGGTGACAGCTGCAACCTACTCCTTCACCAGTGGAAACAGTACCTTTAACATTATCTTTGAACAGCTCTATAAAACCACAACACAAAACTGGGAGATGATAAGTGCTGAGAGTTATATTTCTACCATGTTGGGACATCTTAGGAAAGAAAACTGGGGAAAAACCAAGGCTCTTAAAGCAAAGAAAAAAATGTTATTTTGGTTAGAAAAAAAGCAGTGAATAAAAAGGTGGGAAGAACAGAACAATGACTAATGCAGGAAGGTGGAAAAAATCTAAAAAAAGAAATGAGTGCACTAAGCAGACAGACATTAGTACGTGAAAAACAACAACTTTGGGGGAAATAAATTAATAAAAAAAGGTGTTCAGAAATCAACCATGCCAAAACAAATGCTGTGCAGTTAAGACGTGCATCATATGCAAGATGGCTGGAGCAGCATACACACATTAGACAATGAGTTGAACTAGAGCTACATGAAAGACAATGACCCAGCAGGGGCAGGGCTGTAACATGGCTTGGTGGATGTGTCATGAAGAAGGGAAGGTATTGTTTGAGGGGCTAAAATCAGTCAAGTAACATAACTGACTATTAGGAACAACCTGTGCAAATGTGTAACAAAAAAGTGTGTTTGTGATGTCAGGTATCTTTACAGTTTATCCTTACACTTATCACAAACGAATACTGTATATTCATAAATAGTGATAAAAATGACTGCTGGTAGACTGCAGGGTCCACAGAGGAAAAGAGAAGGATTGTGGGGGAGGGGGAGGTTGTAGTGTGTACCCTCATAAGGTTCAACTGGCTCAGCTGGGGCGTCCGCCTGCAGCACCTCTCCTGCAGCTTCAGCTACGACTGGAGCAGGGTCCACCAGCTCCTCGGTACTCTCTATAGGGGCAGAAACTTCAGCTGCTGCTTCAGCAGGGGCAGCTTCAGCAGCTTCGACAGGGGCAGCTTCAGCAGCTGCAGGCTCTGGGGCATCCTCAACCAAGGGCTCTGCAGCAGCTTCTACAGGGGCAGCTTCCACAGCTACAGGCTCTGGAGCAGCTTCAGCCAAGGGCTCTGCAGCAACTTCTACAGGGGCTTCAGCAGGAGTGACTTCAGGGGCAGCTTCCACAGCTGGTGCAGCTTCTGCAGCAGGGGCTGCTTCCACAGGAACTTCAGGAGCAGGGGCATCAGGGGCTGCCTCCATAGGAACTTCAGCAGCAGGGGCTTCAGGGGCTGCTTCGGCAAGGGGTTCTGCTGGAGCAGCTTCAGTGGCTGGTACCACTTCAATAGCAGGGGCTTCAGCTGCAGCCTCTGGTGCTGCAGCAGTTTCAACAGGAGCTTCAGCTGCCGAAGCAGTAGCTTCAGCTATAGAAGCTGCAGCTTCAACAACAACTTCAGCTACTGGTACAGCTTCGGCAACCACTTCAGCCACAGCTTCAACCACTGGTGCAGCGTCAGCAACTACTTCAGCCACAGCTTCAACCACCGGTGCAGCGTCAGCAACTACTTCAGCAACAGCCTCAACGACAGATTCTGCAACAGCCTCAACAACAGGTGCAGCTTCTACGACGGCTTCAGCAGCGGCCTCAACAACAGGTGCAGCATCTGCAACATCTTCAACCACAGGTGTGGCTTCAATTGTCGGGGTAGGTTCCGTGACTGCTTCAACAGCTGGAGGTGCTTCAACCGCTGGGGCGGCAGCTTCTACCACAGGGGTGGCTGCCACAGCCTCTGGTGCAGCAGCAGTGGGTGTGGTCTCTGCAGCTGATTTGGCTGCAGCTTCTGCTGCTGCAGAGGCTGCTGCTGTAGAAACTCCTTTCTTGGGGAACTCATATGTCTTGTGCTGGACAAGTTTTTCTATATCGAAGTATGTTTTAGCCTGGTCTTTGTCTAGGACAAAGGAGGAGGGCAAGCAGACAAGATGCATTATTTCTTTAACATATTATGTATGATTGAATGTCCACTGTAAACCCACATTTTACACAGAAAATCCAAACTTATACTGGAAGATTGGGTTTTTTTGTACAGGAAAATAAAGAAATGTAAAAAGAAAGTTTTCACAAGCCTGTGGGTTAGCTCAAGGGATACAGCAAATGTATTATAGAAAAGCTTCAAGACCACTCAACAGAGCAGGGTGACAACTGTGGTCTGGACCATAACAGCTTCAGAGATGAATGTTGTATACTATAATCAAAAGGACCTACATGTATTTACATTGGTCAGCTGATGGGACAGTTAGTAAATGAAGCAATTTTCAAAACCTGTGGAAGGAGAGCCAGCAGTGCAAATGGTGAGACCTTGGTGCATCTCAGTTTCTTAAGATATGACAGACAGAGACTGGATTCTATAGTTTAGGTTAGATAGCAAGAAAAGCGAAGTGATCTTGTAGTAACTACACTGTTAAAAGGACTGTTGGTCAATTCCACAGTATACTGTATTTTGCATGTGTATTATTTGCTCCCTTACACCAGTACCAATGAAATATAATCTTTTAGACAACTGAGAAAGTATATAATGTGTTTATTTAATTATTTAAAATTTTCAAGATTGACCTGAAAGAACGATTTTGTTCATCAGTTCAACAGCAATTTTCTCCATCTCATACTACAAGGCAAGCAAAACCACAGACACAAATCTGCCACACAGGCCAAATCCTGGCAAAAGCTGCTGGTTCTAGCAGCAACAGGTTAAATAGGCTTTGACACAACTGTTCTTTGACCTTGCAGCCATGATCAAGCAGCTGCTGCATGTTATGTGTTTTTACCATGACATAAGTCATGAGGGTTGGAATCTGACCCCTGACCTTTCCTGTAACATTCTCTCCAGCAGTGCACCAACCAATATAACAACAAACACAAAAGCTAAAACCCAAATTTACACTGGAAATGTTGATTTCTGTTCCATGGTTTTCTGAATAATATAAGCAACTACCACTTGTTTGGCAACAGGTGCCGCTTTGTGAAGTAAACTTTATCTGGGTCTGACCTTGAAAACTGTTGTGAAATGCAGCCATACAGTCAGATGACAGGAGAGGAAGAACACATCACTGATTTCAAGTGTTGGATTTCTTAGGTCACGAAAGTGATAGGTATTTCCAGTTATTTCCATATGTCAGTACTTGCATTATATTATTATCATCAAGTACTTACTACAATACCTAACGCTAGTATGGGGTCAGAAGTAAAGCCCGGGTGAAAATGCAGGTAAAGTACCCTACCTTTCTGCACTGCATAGACTGTAAAACTGTAGAGATTAAATCAAATCAAATTTAACATTACATAGCTTTGATGGTCAGTATATTTTAACTTAATTCCAAACATCAGACACTCAGCAATATGTGTAGTACATCTGTGTGTTCAGACTGGACTGAGTTATGACTCTGAGAAGAAAGCTGCAAGTTCTGATGCAAACGGAGTCAATCAGCTTCAGAAGCTTAAGCCGAGTTTAAGAAAGTATTAGATTGAGTGATATCAGGCAGGCAGAAAGATACATCAGACCTAAAGTGAAATGAAAACAACAGCAACAAATGTAGACCAGGTAGGATGTAAGCCTGCTTTATGTCTGTATAGCTGTGTTTCCAATCAAAGGCTTTCAGTATAGCACATTTAAAACTAAAAGTGCCACCTATAAACATGTATCTAGACCCTAGATCTGTGGAGTCTTCCCACTGCAGGCAGTACTCTGATATGAAGCTGGAGTTTTGTCCCTTGCTGTATTCCTTGTTTACCGGTGATACAGAGTGAAGTCTGCACCTCATTTATTGTCCACAGAACGGGGCTGCACGCTGACATCTTCAGAACAAAAAAGAGCAGGCTGCAGTTGCAGTCTTATCTATTGGATATTTATAAATAGTGGATTTGTGCATTGACTCCCTGACAGGCAAAAGAAGGGGTTTAGTGAACACAGGAACAAGGCTCAGACATCAGTTTTTTTTTCTGAGTCAGGATTAGATTCTACCTTAAAACTTGCCAGCAGTTGGCCCAGTGAATTACATTATTTTTCTCAGTCTACAGCTGCTGCAAGAGGCTGCAAACAGCATTTCATTTTATAGTTAGAGTTTACTAATGAATGAAAAACTTGTGACAGTATAAACAGTGGTTAAAGCTCAGCCCTGAGCACAGAGCGGTGATTCTCTACTGACCAATCAACAGACTGCAGCGTTTCTAGCTCCACCTTTTAGTGCCACATATATGTGCTAGGTACCCCAGGGAATGGGGTGATCAAAATGGGAACAGTTCCAAAAAGGTACTAAAGGTACCATCAACAATTTTTCTTTATACATCTTTTTGTCTTTGGCTTATACATACTGTACACAGTTTTGGGGATACACGATAATATCGGTGTGTGCAGATGTTGGCTTTAAAATGAAATATTGGAATCATTCAACATGCTGATTTCTGCTAACATCTCAAACTGATTTTTTTATTTTTGACAATGAGAACTTGTTCAGAACATCAACCCTAGACGGAAATATTTTTCTTATTTTGCACAATGAATGAATATTGCATCCATCCAAAATCACTGTATTTTTGTGCTACAGTACTAATTAACAGTAAGATTTGATAATCCTTTATTAGTCCCAAAGAGGGGAAATTTGCAGAAATGCAGATATTCCAAGTCTGTAAGGGTTTGGAAGAGTTCTGTTATGGTAAATAACTCACTTAACTACAGGTTTCACCTACACTGAAGCCTGTCTTCCTTGATGAGATCGATTATATTCAAGAGCTGATAAATGCTCAGCCACATGTTTTGACAGTCACTGGGACTCTCTGAAACCTACCTGAGTTATTCTTTTTCGACGACTTCTTAGAACCCCCGGATTTTGTGCTAAGGGCCACAGCTGCAGGTGCTCTACTCAGAGTACTCCAGCTCTCAGCCTGAAAACACTGACAACACATGCACACACAAAACATTACATTAAGCCATTTACTTACCTTAAAAGGGAGCAGCAATTGAGCTTTGACGAAAATACTAAATCTAAAGACTGATACAGTTACAGTTTATTTGGTGGTAATTGTATTAAATATTCACAGGAGCTAGGGCTTGGTGATATGGAAAAAAGTCTTATCACGATAATGTTTTTTATATCAGTCGATATATATCACAATATACATCAAATACACCAGGGGACTGTTGCTGTCTTACAGAGCAAACAACTATTTAAGCAAAGCTGCACCGGACGTCGAAATGCAACTGTGTAATAAGTCAAACTCAATTCCTGTTTCAAAACAAGCTAATTTTCAGCTACAAAGATGCTAAACCAGATGAATGCTAAATTTACCTTATAAGGTCCTCTCACACAGGTGATGTTTTTAAACATTTGGAGCCTCCAGTAGAATTTAAAAACAAGTTCTCAGGCTTTGAACAGTGTCTGACTGCACAGCATGAGTTTGTTTTGACTGCCCCACTGGTATCAGAGGGGTTTAGGAGGTTAAAAAAAGCCTTAAATCCAGTCTTAACACAAAAGAAACTCTTTCAAGTAACATATCCTATACCCAGTGTGGGGAAAAGTACTGAGAGCTTTTACTAAAGGTAAAAATAGCAATACCACAGTATAGAAATACTCTGATAAAAGTAAGAGTCCTGAATTCAAATCTTTATCTTTTGTACTTGAAGTTAAGTAAACACCAAAATATACTTAAAGTGTCACAGTGCTTCTCATGCAGGATTGGTCAGTTTTAAAAATAATAATTAAAATATAATTGGATTATATTTATTTATGCATTAATGTGTTCATCACAAATGTTGCAGCTGGTGAAGGTGGAGACAGTTTGATTGCTGGGTGGCAGTGGTGTAATGTAACAAAATAAAGATCATTACAGTGAAAGTGATTTATTACAGTGCTCAAGTATTTTGTAGGACTAACTGTACTTCTCTTGAGTCTTTATATTTCTGTCAACTTTCATTTTTCCTCCATTACATTTCCTAAGTAAAATGTATACTTTTACTCCAAAACATTTCCCCTTAGCATCTTAGTTACAACACTACAAAATAGGAAAGGAAGGGAGGAAGAAAGAAGGGAGGAAAGAATAGCGAGAAATAAAGGAATGGGAGGGAAGGAAAACTGGATTTTCTTCTTTAAATCCTTTGAGTTGGGGAAAAAAAACGCTTTTTGTGCAATGTATGCTCCACTTTTAAGATGGTGAAAGTTATGAAGAAATAAACTTCGCAACTCTCAAAATTTTGACTGCTTGCTTTTTTATTCCGAGTATTTACTTGTACTTTTACTTTCAAGACTTAGTAACATATTATAATACTATTATTTTTGCTATAAGTACAGTACAGTACATTCTTTTAAGACTTTCACTCAGTAATTCTTCTGGTAACATATCTGTACTTCCACCACTGCTGAGTGGCTTCATTTGTATCAATACACCATCATTTATGAGTTGATTCATTTTATTTTGAATTAATAATCCCAATCTATGAAGTAACTAAGCTATCAAATAAATGTAGTGGAGTGAAAGTACACTATTTGCCTCCACAATGGAGTGGAGTAGAAGTATAATGTAGAATAACATAGAAATAATCAAAAACAAATGATCAATGACCAAAATCTAACAAACTGATCTTACTTTAAATGATTTTGGAAAACAATTGCCTTGAAAAAGTAAAGAAAATATTACTATAAGTCTCAATTAATGTTTACTATTTCTGAGCAGTAAGTGTAAACTTCTTCCTACTCCTTTTCGGGCATGTCAGTGCTTGTAAATGGACTTTATGGAATATGTTTTTTTCCCTTTATTCTGCCTATCTGTTGGCACTGACTTAACTTTTTAATGTTTATTTTGTTTTCACATGTCATAAATACATTTTCATTCATAAGTATTAAGTTTACTTGATATTTAGCTGTATTTACTTATTTTGTGAAGTTGTTGCAACTTATAAATGACAAGTGGAGTGAGCTTATTCTCTTTTGAGTGTTAGCAACTTCAGTAAATCAAATTAATCTGACTTCACTTAATCATGACAACAATGATTTTGCCAATGATGAAGTTAGCAAATCTGCCACTTTTGTTTTATGAATGTTTTTAATAAAAATACAAACAAAACTGACTAGTTTGCAAAATACAAATATAAAGCACAGTGTACTTGGTAAACTGAAGTTGCTAAAACTTAGAAACAGATTTAATTAAACTTGTCATTTTTTAATCACAACTTCACATACTTAAGTACATATAACTACATTTGAGTAAACTTAATTAGATATAACAAACAAAACATTCAGTGTAATAGTTGCGTTTACTTACATTTTTCAAGGCAATCAGTTTACAAGATTTTTTATTTTTTATTTTTTACATGTTTACAGTGTAAAGTACAAATACCTATACAAAAACTGTAAAGTACAAAAAAGTACAAAAACTGTACTCATGTACAATAATTGAGTAAATGTACTTAGTTACATTCCACCACTGCCAATACGGTTTAAATGCAAGGACAGTTTTCAGTGAATGGTATACTGGTGAGTGCTCTCTAACCTTGTCCTGCCCAGTTTCACATGTCAACTCTCATTGCTCGCAAAAAGTCAAATTCCTGAGCGAGGATGTTCAGCTGCTACCAGGCCTGACCGTGTGTCTGCCTGCGGCACCGAGCCGTATTTTGAGCTAACCGACAGTCAGATACAACTGCCTCCAGTTTGTGCTTCAAGTTTTAGAATTCACAAGTTCATTAGTTAGTGTTTTCATACTGCAGGAACACGAGTTTAAAGCCATTAGGCATGAAGCGGTGTACAGGTTATCTTTGGGAATTGTCGCTCTGGCTAAGCTTAATGTAACCACGAAGACGACACAGACAAACTAATAAGAAACTCAGTCCAAAATTAATAATTTACTGACCGACTTATTTCAATAGTAACACAAAAATAGGCCATACATTGATGCTATTAACGCTAAACATGTATTACCTTGAGACAGCCCAGTCGTCCTATCCTCAGCAAGGAAGCCGCCATCTTTCCGTACAGCCTGCCTGTGCTAACGAAAAACATCACAACCAAACATCAAGACAATAAGAACGACATCAAAATATCTGCAACATGAAGTTGATTACACTGCATTAGCGTCGTGCAAGCAAACACAGCTGCTATTAAAACAACAGCAAAGCTACAACAAACTTCTCAATTTTGTCTAAACGAAACAAAAAGCAGCATGTAGTAAACGTAACTGTCAGCGAGCAAAGGTTGGTGTTGGCTGTTACCTTTTGATAACTGATAGTGTAGGTTATGAGATTCTCGTGTGGCGGTCAGAGCTCCTGCAGCAGCTCACAGCAGCATGGACATGCAGTTCTCTATCACCTTTTATGTAAGGCATGGACGTGACAGTGAACGCCCCCTTCCTGACAAAAGCCCTGCAAGTGTTGTCCCTTAGAAATGTGTTTATTTTTTACAGTTAGTGATTATTTTGCATGTGGTTACTAATGGGCATATCTGTGTGAATATGTGGAAGCTGCACTGTAAAGATATGAGGGCTCTGCAATTGTGTGACCAACTTTTCGTTATAAATTTGGTTTATTTCAGTGGTTTTAGCGTTATGCGTGGCAGCTACAGTAAAACAAACTTACTCTACTCAGGTACTTTTTCTGTCAATATCATATGGAGAGCTGAATGTGTATATTTTGTGTGGTACAGCCTTTGTTCGGCAGCAGCACGCACAGCAGCAGCTCTTGTGTACATTCTGTACTTTTTCCAGGGGGCGTGTGTTGTGAGGCTGGTGACGTAATATGTGCGCGACAAAATACAGCTCTCCGCGTGGGCTACCGTTGCATGATACACAGACGCCAGCCATGGCCGCTGTGGGCTCCTGTGGAGAGTGGTTTCTTTCCACCTGCGGTAAGAAGCTCGTTGCCATCCACAGCAAACAGGACAGGTAGGAGCCACGGTTCCATTATGTATTCGCTGTTATTTGTCTGTGGGTAAAATTAGCTCTTCTGGCTAGCCCTGTTAGTTAGTCGCCAGACAGCATCGGGAAAAATGTCTAGGTTTATTTACAGGATTTTTGTAAATTATACTTGAAAACGTGTGTGGATGTACTATAGTATTTTCGTCTTCTCTCTCTTTTTTTTACGAAGGGAAGATAGTCCCAATTAAACGGCCAGTCCCTTTTACTCGCCCAGTGTAGTTACATATTTGGACAAATAAAGGCCTGTCTCTATTAGAAGCCTGCTCATTCATCTTTATAGAAGTTCTTTAGATGTATACAACTGGGATGTTGGCTATCTGCCGTGGCTAACTTTAGTAAGCTGCTTAGATCACACATCCAGAATGTATTAATGTTTAAACTTTTGTCAATATGAACATGCTACACACAATGTTAGCTTAGTAAGATTCTCGACGATTCAATCCATCAGTTCATTTTTGCTTACTGAAGCTGTGAGCACCAAAGAAGATGGTATTGTTGGCACAGTAAATAAGAAAGATGTGAAAAAAGAAATAAGTAGATGTAGAGGAATATATGAAAATTACTTTTCAAAAACTATTTACAGAATGACTTTATTTTTTAAACATTTTTTTCCTAGGTTTTTTTGCTTTGCATGTTTTTTGTTTTAACTTTTTTTTGACATTTCAAGTAATTTTGTTGTACTTTTTCACAGATTTCTTGCTAAACTTTGTGTCATTTCTTCTTTTGTTGCTCATTACCTTCTTCTCATTGCCCAGGTCTAGTTGTCAAGTGTTTTTAGATATTCTGTGCTACAGACACATTATAGTCAGTACTGAAAAGAATTGGAGGTTCACATCTTTTTTCTCTACCAAAAAGCTTTCAGATTTCTATTGAGGCGAAATGGTGAAATTTTAGTTTTTATCGTGTGTATAAAAGATTAGTTAAATAACTTGTTCTCACAGTGTTAAAAAAATTTAAAAAATCACCTTTCAGGATTTTATGGGCTCCATAGATTTCCTTATGAGTTGGGCTGCAATTTTTTTCGTCAACTGATTTATCATTTAGTCCATAAAATCTCAAAAGACAACAACAAATCATCACAATTTTCCTGAGCTCATGATGATGTCTTCAGATTTCTGTTTGTCTCTTTGTTCCCTGACAGCAGTTCAAAACCCAAAGATAATCAGTTAACCTTGATAAAACCAAGAAATACAGAAAATCCTCCTGTTTGAGAAAAAGGAATCAGAGAATACTTGACAGTTGTTCTCAATAAGTGGTGACTTCAAAATATCAAAATGCTTACTGATCAGTTTTGTGTGTTGAGTAATCAGTCCATTGAAATGCTTCAGCTGTACCTCTGAGAGAAAAGAAATTCATAGCATGCTGAATTACCCAATCACCATGACAGGACCATAACACCAAAACTGTGAGACTGTTTCTAACTTTTGACTTTTTTAAAAGAAGTTAAATACAGTCAGCTCTGTGATATGTCATTTACCACAGAGCTGTGTCAGAATGGTAAAAAGTACTCATTTTCAAATGGTTCCCAGAGGAGGAGCTAATTTATAGCCTTACTTCTCAAAGGTGGCAAGGAAACTGTTTAAACGGTACAAAATCTATTTCAAATTATCACAAACTGCCCGAAATGAACACACTTATTGTTATTTACAGTACTGAGGGGGAATACAGCCCAGTCTGGTAGCACTGAGTACATGTGAAAACATAATTTCAGATTGAATTGGTGCATGAAAAAGCCTCACAGTCAGAGTAATTATAACAGTAACTGTAGTTGGTTATGTGACACTTATGGTGGGTGAAGTGAAGATTATATGTCTCAAGTCAAACCAGGAACTTAAATCTACAGCAGCAGGGGCCTTAGGTGGAAGAAATGATTCATTCTCATGTTACCGATGCTGCAGGAAAACTAAACAGAGCTCAAACTGGACGAATGGTGCAAAATAAAATCTCATAAGGAAACCGGAACTCCCCAAAATTGAAAACATAAACTCTTTTGCGTTTCATTGCAGAGAACCATTTGTGTTTGACTGCAGCAGTGCTGAGAAGAAGCCAAAGAATCCAAAGGAAGAAAACAACAGGTAAGAACAGGCACAAGGCTCCTGAATGGAAAGTTAGTGGTGAGGTGTGTTTTGCAACCTTATGGATTTTGGTGGGGCTACCTCTGATGAATGAAGTCATTGTTATAGCCAAGGCAGCACAAAAGCTCATTTTTTCTATCTTCAGCTGTCAATTTGTCCAATAAACACATGCTGAAAGACTGTGACATTGCAGTCTGGGAACAGTTGAGTCAGTTAAAAGAGAGCTTCAGAAGAACATTGAACTTACAATGTGACTTTCATTATTTTTTTATTGCTGCCTTTTGTGTTCAGGTCAATGTTCAGTTTGTTCAATAAAAGAATGTTGGAAATGATTTCCTGTAATTCTTTAATTCAACAAGCAATTAGTTTTATTTTATCAGTACACTGGAAGCAGCAGAAACCTGAGTATACTATAATATCTGTTCAGTTATGTCAGTACTAACAATGTTATCACATATTTTTCATGCAGCCTAACATTTATTTTGTATCATTTATGTCATCTTACAACATGAATTTAAATTTTTAACTGTAGCTTGTGTCCTCTGTCATTAGTGATGGCGGTGGCTCAGAGGAAACAGGAAGCGACAAAGTCCTCGCCTTCACCGTGTCTTCATCTGGAACGCTGGTGGCGCTGACTGATGACTCCAAGAGACTGGTCCTGTTTCGCTGTGAGCCTTCCTGGCAGTGTGTCAGCATCAGGTATAAGTCAAGCTCTGAGCTCCACACACAATAGCACCATGATGCAAGCTGTGCACTGGCAGATGTGTTAATAGAAGCTGTGTGTGTGTGTGTGTGTGTGTGTGTGTGTGTGTGTGTGTGTGTGTGTGTGTGTGTGTGTGTGTGTGTGTGTGTGTGTGTGTGTGTGTGTGTGTGTGTGAGAGACACAGGTGGGTGGTGAGGAGGTGCACTGCCCTGATGTTCAGCCAGGCAGAGGAGGAGCTGATAGCGACTGACAAATCAGGAGATGTGTACTCTTTCTCAGTGGTGGAGCCTCAGAGAGAGGGCGAGCTAAAGATGGGTCACCTGTCCATGCTGCTAGCTTTGGTAAGGAATACCAGACCACATTATCACATCTGTAGTCTGAGAACTGATGACAATATGTGTCAGTGTTACGCTTGAACAGTATGTAACATACATATCCCAACTGTCACGGCAAGTGCGCCACTTCAACATGTTCTCATCCCTAATCACCACAATGCCATTTTTATCCACGTCTACTCCTGACATTTTAGGTATCCTATTGCATCAGCTGTTTTTGCTCCAGAATTGTGCTACCTTGATATAAACAAATGCACATGGTTGGATGACGCAGCAGTGGTTTTGTATACACAAAATGAGCACATGACTACCAGTGCGGACCATCAACAAACACACATGCTAGTATGGATGGTTAGGATTAGGCAACAAAGTAACAGATGGTTTAGGTTTAGGCATAAGAAGCACATGGGAAGATGTAGAAACAAACATCACTTTCAGATGGGCAGCGAATACTGGACTCCTGCATCAAAGTCAATAGTTTGTAGGTGCTGTCCGGTTGTTTTCTCAAGTGACGCCGCTCATGCACGTATCATGTGGACATGCCTGGTGCTGTCCAGCCATTCGCAGGTGTAAACGTATAATAACACCGCAATCAGTTCTGTCTCACTGTGTTCTCAGCTGGCGCTGTCATTAAATCATTTGGCACAAACCTCCACTTGCAGTCAGGTATGAACTGCATTAGAATTTGGGACAGAGGTCAGTGTGGCCTCACAAAACACATTTTTTGGCCATAACTCAAGAATTCATGCCGTAATTATGACAGAGTTTCACATGAATGTCTAATAGGATATGACATGACGAAGATGTGATGACAGTTTTATCCAAAAGGTCAAAGGTCAACTTCACTGTGACATCATAACATTTCCTGGCCATTATTCATCATCATATTAGGAACAGAAGGGGAGACATTTGGTCAGATACTGAATTGGTGACACTAATCTGTAAACTGCGGTTGTGTAGATCTTCTACGCATTAACGTCATGCACATTACGATGGCAGAAGAAACAGCACTCATTTTATTTCGGGCTGGGATTCCTTAGAGCAGACGATCCACTGATGGCTAACAAGCTGTCACTGTACCGAGGATGACATCGGGAAGTGCCGAGTCAGTGAAAATTGGCTATTTAACCAAGATTTGGCAGCATGGCTGAAAGAAAATGGATACAAGGTTTGATGTATTTAGAAGTAATAAGGACATTTTTCAAACTCTGCATGATGAGAATCAAGTGAGTGCAATCCCGAAATCAAATGGCCTCATTGTGGGCACTTATTAGTGCACCACTGTCTCAGAATAGGGTGGCATGGAGGTGCAGTGGTTAGAAAAGTCGCCTCACAGCAAGAGGGCCCCATGTTTGGAACCTCGAGTAGGGTTGCCTTCTGTGTGGAGTTTGCATATTCTGTTCATGTCGGCGTGGGTTTTTTCGGGGTCTCCAGTTTCTTCCCACAGTCCAAAGACATGCAGGTTAATTGGTGACTCTAAACTGCCTGTAGGTGTGAATGTGAGTGTGAATGGTCGTCTATCTCCGTGTGTTGGCCCTGTGATAGTCTGTCTAGGGTGTAGCTGCCTCTTGCCCAAACGCAGCTGGGATAGGCTGCCCCACCACGACCGCTAACAAGATATGCGGTTATGACTAATGAATGACTGATGGCCCCCATCTGCTGTCTTTCAGAGCATGTCCACCGACGACAAGTACATCATCACAGCCGACCGTGATGAGAAGATCAGGGTGAGCCACCTCAGGTCTCCATACAACATCCAGTCCTTCTGCCTGGGACATCAACAGTGAGTCTCTGAGCCTAAAGGGGAGCAACGACTGTATGTTAACACTAAAGTGAGGAACAGTGTGTGTGCTCATTGAAGTTTCCAACTTTGATTTGATCAGTTCTGTTCCTGTTTTTCTGCCCTGCTGTCTCACAGGTTTGTTAGTGCCCTGCTCGTCCCCCCAGGTCACCCACACTGGCTCCTGTCTGGATCGGGGGTGTGTGCGCATTTCCCAAAGTTACATTACACACATATGCACAGTCCAACAGCTACTGTAGGCTCTCTGAATCAGACACATCTCCATGTGATTAGACATACAGCTGTGTTGTTAACATGTTTTTCTCTGGGCTTTGACCCTTTTTTTCCACCAAATCTTTTCAGAAAACAACATTTGTATAACACACAAACAAGAGTTGGTAGGAGTGGAAATCATACTCATCACCAAATTCTTCAAATCAGATTAATAAACCAAGGCCATGAAAACAGTCAGCTTTTTTAATGAAACTTTGCATAAATCTCAAACCAGGAGAAAGAAACGGTTTTGCTTGTAGCCAATCACCACACAACATTGTACGACTGCATGCAGTGTGTGATTTGCCCACTGCCGCAGCAGCTACACCCCGTGCAGTCTGTGGAGAGCTGAAGTCAAGTGTGGAGCATTTGTTGGCAATATTTCTTGGAGTTGGCAGTTCAGTGTTTTCCAGATGCTAACAAATGTTCAAAAATACACTAAACTTCATGCTAATGCAAATGAAGTAAATATAAAAGGTCTAATGAGGTACTCCAATTAACCTAACCTTCATGTCTGTGGTCTGTGGAGGAAGCTGCAGAACCCAGAGAAAACCCACGCTGACACAAGGAGAACATGCAGACTCCACACAGAGGGCCCCCCACACCCCCATGTTCTCACAGCATGATATCAGAGCTTCGGTGTAAAGTGTAGTGTGTTTGTGTATGTCAGGATGGGACCATGAAGCTGTGGGAGTACGAATCTGGCACCAAGCTGCAGAGCTGGGACCTCAAAGATCTCGAAGAGACACCTAGCTCTGAGGGTGACAAACAGAAGGTAACCATGGTAACCACAGCATGTTTTACCCAATAACTTTAGTGTGTCTTTATGACTTTGGTGGTTTTGTGACTGTTCATCTGGAGCTATCATGATGGTAACACTGGGCTTGCCATAAACAGATCCAAACATGCTCCCCTGAGGAGGAATCCAACTGACTGAGATGACTCCCTGACTTTTCCTCCGTCCTCTCCATGAGCTTGATATTTGCAGTTTTGAGTAAAATAACTTAATCTATTGGATGGATTCCCGTGAAATTTGATGTACAGTCTCACAGAGCAGCAAGCCTGTCTGTAGGCTCTTAGTTTTGTTATCATGGAACTCCTTTTTAAGCTCAGTATACACTGAGAAACAGATGAAATATGACCATTGTGAAAGAAACGTTGTGATATCTTTGGTCGTGGCTCTAAAATGGTGGTTCTACATCAAAGTGAGAGATGTTCAAGGATGGACATTGTCACTGTCCTGTGATCAAAGACAGCCTGGGATCAAATTCTGACAGTGTGAGAAATTTTGGATGACCATCTGACTGTGACTGCTGTTATAACCTACAACTACTAACCAACCAATAGAAATGCGGCATGAAATGAGGCACTGACCAGCACGACACTGATGCTAATGTTAAATGCTCATCAATGCTAAATGCTAGTAGATGTTAATACTTCATTTGAGCTCTTGTTGCAAAATTGGCACGCCAAGTTTGCCTCAAAGTTTTGCCAAGAGCAGCAGAGGATGATGAGGGATCCCTCTTCCAGGACAGACAGACGTGCAATAGATGTAGTAAATAACAAATGACCATATAGTTTCCTTCACAGTAGCATATGTTTGTACAGGATGTAGACCAGGCATGTCAAACTGGTCCACAGGGGGGCCGGTGTGGCTGCAGGTTTTTGTGCCAACCAACCAAGAGCACACAGTTTGACCAATCAACTGTCTGAAGACGGAGATCAGTTGATTAAATGAGTCAAGTCTGGTGTGCCACACCGGCCCCCTTGTGGACCAGTTTGACATGCCTGATGTAGACCATCAAAGATATTAACTAGCAGGACCTCACATCAGTGATCTGTCTTGTAGAGGTGATCAGTTGTTGTCGGGGTGGCTGTATACAGTCCTCTGGTCCAGAGGAGATCAATAGATGTCTCCTGTCTCTCTCTGACATTCTTTAGCAGTTCATTCATGGCACCATCAGCTGTGCTCCGTTTGAGCCTCTCAGTGGCTTGTAAATTGCCCCCCCTCCCCATCATTATAGCAGCGAACAGGGACATTGGATCCAAGCAAAATTACACTCAGGGTTTTTCAACTGTAATAAAATGTCCACAAAACAATAACTAGAATATTTGAAAATGTCATTCTTGAAGTCTGAAAGGTTAATATTCTTTCTTTATCTTATTATTTCTTGCCCTTATGTCCCACCTGGATCCAGTGCTAAACTGGATCCAGTGCTAACATGCAGGCCTGTGTGAGAGTGTGTCTAAAAGAAGGAAAAGTATTGATGTGCAAGTGCAGACAATGATGCTGATGGTGATGCTATCGGATGTAGTTTTTTTTTAATGTGTCATTTCATTTAAGATTTCAGACCACAAGCTTTGGTCTTTTCACATGACATTTTTTTTGGCAGCTTGGGAAACTGCTGCGTCTCATCACTGCCGTATGGCATTTATCGCACTGATTTACTGTTGTTACAAACTCATTAAACACGTTTACTATGTGTAGCTATACTTATTGTTTTGCTTCCCTTAAGTTACAATCTTGAGGATCTCTCTTTCGTTCTCTATGGCAGCACCTTTGGCGTGAAGCGGGATTTGCAGTGTGCTTATTGGCAAACAATCTAGAGCTGTGTTCAGCCCCAAAGAAACGTAGCAAAACCTTTACTTAAACAGAAATGGTGGTGCATTGGACACCCTGCTGCATTTCACAGGAAAACTGCCATTTAATATTACCTGCCGGGTTCATTCAGTTTAATTGAAAGCGTCTTTATTGGCGTAGGAAAACTTATGTCTGCATTGCCAAAGCAAGTGTGAAATAAAAAATAAAACAGTCGTCGTTCAAAAAGCAAAGATCTACCGGAATTTGGTTTTCATACATGTTGCTGCTGATTGGGTACACCACTGACACGCATGGCAAACGGGAGAGTACCTAAGAGCCTGTCGCACATCATTGCACACCATTTTGAGGAAGTATGTTTTTCATTCCAGAAACTGTAGCAAAAGTGATAAAAGGTTTTGAGATTGAACATGACCCAGACTGACAGAGGTGCACCGCTCGATCCCCAGCCTGTGGGCTGAGCTGATGTGTGTAAGTTTAGTAGAAAACATGACTCGTTTTCCTAAAGTTGGTCCTCTTTGAAGCCCTGGGTTACAGAGATGATGTAAAGGGGTCCTTCACATTGTGAGCAGGGCACCTCTGCTACAGAGAGCTTGTTATCGGTGAGTTTCCTCGACATAAATGAAGCTTCTAGTCAGTCAGTCAGTCAGTCAGTCGATGTTGGTGCTTTTACTCATTAATTTTTCAATAATTTTGTAAAAAGAACAAAAAGAGACCCA
This sequence comes from Plectropomus leopardus, assembly GCF_026936395.1. NCBI lineage: Eukaryota > Metazoa > Chordata > Actinopteri > Perciformes > Serranidae > Plectropomus > Plectropomus leopardus. Next base: position 2,133,960 of record NC_142185.1, read on the forward strand.
CTGACTCAGCCACTCTCTCTGTGTTTTTTTATTTCTCAGAAGCCAACTGTGTGCAGAATCAGCAGCTCTCCTGATGCTCACCATGTAGCAGTGCAGTGTGAGAGGTGAGAGTGTATTTTCAGTGTTTTCAGAGTTATTTGTGATGCTGCCTCAGTCATTCCTGCTTCCTGCATATTGCCTGTCCACATGATGAGCTCTGTATGATTAGAGGGACAGCATGAGACGGCGTACTGCAGCACCATGCACATGCAGGTGTGCACGTGTGACCTGATTCAGGTGCATGAGATGCAAATAAATCATTCCTCAGAAAAACATCCTTCTATAGCCAGGGGACTGTATATTAGTCAATATTATTTGGTGTTGCATAAACATTCAACATAAACAAAGTTTTTAAAAGATTTCTTATATTTTTTGAAGGATTGTTACTTAAGATCATTTTCCGTATCTGTAAGTCAGTCAATTGTGTTTTAATATAGTTTAGTCTCTAAAATCCAAATATTTCACAGTCCAAAATGACAAAAAAGACTTTTATCAGATCAACAATCCACAACACAAAGAGAGAGAATTTACAGTGAAACAGAAAAGAAGCAAATCCTCACATCGGAAACAGAGAATGTTTGGCCAGTTTTTCATCAAAAATCACAAACGTGTAGAACTGCCAGGCCAGAAAAACCCGATCATTGAAACGTTAAGATATTTTTGCAAGATGCTTTCATGTTAAAACGAGAAAGGTCTCATTATAACATCCTCAAAATGTGAAAACATCTCGTATTAACAAACTTTCCTTGATATAACAATAAACTTATTCATTTTCTTATAGTGTAAAACTTTCCATGTTGCAGAGATTAAAAATTATATTGTTTTATCAAGAAGAGTTTCTTTTTTATAGCATGAAACATATGAAAGTGTCTTGCAGACATCCTGTTGTAACATGAAACTATCTTCTAAAAATGTAAAAACATCCTGTACTAAAAAACTTTTCTTGTCATAACAAGATGTTTTCACATTATAACAAGAAACTATACTTGATATAACAATATACTCATTTATTGTGTTATAGTGCTGATTTTTCCATGTTACAGAGATTTAAAAAAATCTATATTGTTATCTCCAGAAGTTTCCTGTTTTAACAAGAGAACATCTTATTATAGCATGCAAGTATCTGAAAAATGGGAAAACATTTGTTGTAACAAGAAAATATCTGATAATCTATTAAGACTATATTATTATTTGATAGTAATCAGTTTTTTTCTGGGTTGGCTGTTGTGCATTTCTGTAATAAATGACTAAAGAGTAAATTAACTGCTGATCAGATGGGATATGTACTGAGTGGGACAGTGTCTCAACTCCTCACTGCTCTCTGCTGGACAAATGTGGAACACTGACACAAACAGGATATTTGTACAGGATTCGCGGCCCTGTTTCAGGCACTGACACACACTTTGTGTTTGTCCCTTTTCAATACAGAACCACACACAGGTTTATGGAAATATCTACATGTAACTGCTGCAGCTGATTTATGAGCGCAGTGCAGACTGACCGCTGCAACCGCTGTCTGAAAGTTTTTATCAGTCTCTCTCTCTCACACACACACACACACACACACACACACACACACACACACACACACAAACACAAACACAGAGGATCTAAAGCACTCTGCAAACACTGAGTGACAGACAAACACAGACAGAAAGGGAGAAAAATGATTTATTTACAAAATAAGGGTGACTTTAGTGAAGCTCAGTTCAGCAGCACAACACAGTTATTTAACATGTATCTTTACCTGTCTGTTACCTGCAGGTCCATCCTGCTGTTTGAATGCTTTTATTGAAGCAGCTTGTCATTATTACTAAGTGGGATATGATATTCTCGCTCTGCAGAAATAAGGTATTATCTGTTTAAAGGAGTATTACCCAAAATCTCAGACTGATTTTCAAAAACATCAAGTTATTTAATGCATTTAATGTCCTCACATTCCTTCAGCATTTCCCGAGGCTACTTCTCATAACCTATATTCCAAGTTTAGCAGCAGAAAAGACTTTCTTCAGCACCCCACTGCTCTGCAGACATGCACACATGTCTGGCACTAACCTCTGACAGGCGTGGTAAATATAGCCCACAACTCCTCTTATTATGTGTGACATGTGTTGTTTGTATTGGCAGAGGGGATTTACTGAGTCTATAATTCATTAGTGACAAGCTGACTGATCAGGGGCTGCAGCATAAAGTCAGTTTAACAGAGTCAGTCTCTCTATGTCTGCAGTCTCGCCGAGAGAGAACAGCTACAACCAAGGTGGTTATCAGCTGTCTCTGTTAACTCTTTCTGCATCACAGAAGGCATTTTTTGACTCTTAAAAATGATTATTGTGTAAAAACAATAACATTAGAAACTATCACTGTTGCTTCACTTAAGGTTAGAGAGGAATGCAGGCAGAAAATTACTTATTGTGTGAATTTATGAGTTATTGTAGCCTATTTCTTTTATCACTCTTTTATATTTAACGTGACAGCTGCTCATTCTGCAGCTATGAAACTTAAAACTTGATGCAGCAGACAACATTATAATCAAGAACTATATTTGGCTCTCACTCTGTCCCGTAATGAAGGAGACATATAAAATCACTTTAGTTTTTGAAAGTGAAATGAATTTGAATCTGAAGGAATTATTGCACATTTCATATGCAAGTAAATTCCATCCTTATTAAAAATATAGTGATGTGTTACTGTTAAATTCTGCATGTAATTTTATAGAAGCTTCTTGTAAAGTCACTGTGGACGAGAAGACCACGGACACATAAAGTAGTTCACTGAGAGCAACAACAGTGTGAATCAAGCAAACAATATTCTTGCTCAGATTTTCTGCATCACTGTAAAGAAAGAAATGTGACGCGATGCATACAGTCAGAGTAACTGCACAGCTTCGTTTGGTTGCACTTGTGTAACATTACGTCTCATAAAGTTGGATAAATTATAGTTATAACACTTCCTCTCTGCTGAGAATCTGTATCTTTCTTTTGCTGACACTGATTATAGAGTGACGCTGCTCAAAGAAGCTGCAAAAGATGCTTTTCGGCTGATTTCAAGCAGAAACTCAGAACATAACCTGCTCAAGGCCAGGTTAAGTTTGCCACACAAGTTACCATGGCGATCTAGCCAGGTTAAAAGAGAGAGAGCTCAGATTTTCTGCATCACTGATGAATTTTAGGTTTGTGTAAAGAAAGAAACATGACGTGATGCATACAGTCAGAGCTACTGTAACTGCAAAATTTTGTTTGGTCCCACTTGTGTAATGTTATGGCTCAACAAGTTGAATAAAGTGTATGTTAATAACCTCTTTCTCTGGGCTGAAAATGTGTATCTCTCATATTCTGATAGACACTGATTACGGAGTGATTCTATTTGAAGAAGCTGTGAAAGGCACCATCAGCTGAAAAATTATAAATTCATCATACGCTGGCAAAATTAAATTGACTAGCACAAGGTACAAGGTAAATTTATTAGTCATTACACTTTGTCCTTGATCCTGCTACATCTTTGGAGTTGAAGGTGGAATAAGTAAGTAGTAAATAAAGGAGTCAGATACATTTTGTGAAGTAAATCGTAAAGGCTTATATAATCATGAAAACCATCTAAACTAAACTTGTTGCAGTATTTGAGAGAATGTTGCTGTGAACATCAGAACTGTAGAGCCATGTGATGACAGAGTGACAGGAAACAAAGAAGGAGTGAGTGGACATGTTCTCAGCTCCTGTTCAGTCACACACACACACACACACAGACACACTGGAAGCTGCTTTTAACTTTGACATGACAGTAGTCCCTCGGCTGGCTAGAAGTTATTTTTGCTTCTGATCTTTAAATGTATTTTTGGGCCTCTAGAGGCACAAGGTCACAGTGCAGCTGTAAGTAAATACTGTACGTGTAGGGAACATAAGAAGTAGGTCAGAGGCAAAGAGGACACATAGTGACATCACTTCCTTCAGTGTAGTCACAGATGGTCTCCGGATGGATAACCACAGTAATCAATTTGCTGTCTCCTGTGTGTCCTTAGAGTGTCCACACTTCAGTTCTTCACTCTGGACCAGGAGAGTGAGCAGAAACTCGCGCCACACAGCAGGCTCTCCCTGCCCCACTGTCCTCTGGACATGACCTTTGACTCTGAGGGCCGGCTCTGGGTGCTGATGGACTCCAGTGATGTACCGCTTCAGGTTTACACACACAGAGGAGACAGCTGGGAGGTACAGTCACATACATTCATACTGGGCCCGCCAAACACTTTGACTTTTTTTATTTCTGTGACTCTGGCCTGTCCCACATGGGACTGCAACACACCATCACAACACAAAGCATGTGTCGTCTTCAGGTTTTACAGATATCAACACAAAAAACAAAAATTAAAAACATTGAGGTTTATCTTGATAAAGAGCTTATTTTCTCATTTCCCATGCTTTCGTCACCTAACGAGCAAATCTAAATGTCATGTGTAAATCCATCCACCATCTACATTTTTTTGCATCATCCATATTTACTAAATTAGAAAACAAACAAAATGAAATTGTTTACTATATCAGCTAAAGAACACATGACAAACAATTGATTTTTTAAATTTTGATTAAATGCTGAATGTTTTAGTGAATCACAATTAATTGCATTTTCTAATCACGTTTTCAATTCCATTATTTTTCATTTTAAAACAGTTTTGAAGTCTGTACTGACAAGATAGGTCTATTCTTATTAGATTGTCTTCATTAGGAATCAGATGACCGAAAAAACTGCATGCGACTAGCATAAGTGGGTCGGTAAGTCAGAAAAGGGGAGACTCATGGGTACCCACAGAACGCATTTTCTTTGGACTTTGGAGCTTTCTTTAGCCCCCTTGCTGAGAAGCAACCATGACATGGTACCACTGCACTCCTCAGGTTCTCTAGTTTCAGGTATCATCACTGTAGCCGTAAAACTCATTTGCATACGGATGGTAGATTTTAGGGATTTTCTGTTTGTGTCACATACGAAAACAGATTCACAAAAGGAGATCTGTTGACAGATGATCAGAATCTGCATATGAGCTGCATTTACCCACAGTTCACAGTCAGTGTGATTTGCACTGCTGCACACAGCATAATGAGACATAGTAGCTGTCTTACAGCTCTTTGACAAACATTGAAGGCGTTGAACACAGGATGGAGCTATTCTCACTGTGACCACTTCCCTGTGATTCCTCTCTGATGCCGTGTTGTGTGTCAGGCTGCACATTACATAACAAGATCAACGGCTCTGCATGTTACTTTTTAAATGTATGAATAGATTTTGATTGATAATGGGAGAACAAATTGAGACATAACTTAAAAACCAAGACCTCTCTGGACTTTCTCCGTTGCGTCTAACAGTGACTGACTTTTATTTAAAGGACTTTGGACAAATTGACGTGATGATATTTTCCCGTGCCTCGACTCTCTTCAGCTCTACTACAGCGCAACAGTCTGCACCACTAGCTAACTTTAGCTTAACAATGGCGTCCCCTAACATCAACAAATGATGGGCACCCAGCATAGTCCACACATGCCATGTTTTCATGCCCCCCCCCCAATACATTTTGCAGTGGCAGCCAAGAAAAGGACCTTAGTTTGGTTCAGTGTGAATTAAGGTTGAATTCATTAAGGAACTCTGAGCAGAGATTATGAGGTGGTTTACAGCAGGACACAGTGCATTTGTGGTTGCCATGGTATCTACAGTTTTTTTTGCAGCATGAAGGAATCTCCTGTTTTAAAGAGAGCTTAGCAGAGGAGCTGCTCCTGTGCTCATCTGATGAGGTCATTGTGCAGAGATAAAGGTGTATTGACTCTCCATTTGATGCTGTGGCCAACTTGCACATGTGTGCGTGCATACATGCGTGCGTGCTGTGTGTGATGCCCTGTATGACGTGTATGACCTGTGTGATCTCCTGCTCCATCCAGTGTGATGCTGAGAGCCCTGAACTGATCAGAGTGACTGAAGCCTTCAGGCCACACTGGGAGACACTTGAGGGTGAGTCATCACACACGCACACGCACACCACCACCACCATGCTTCCACATGGTCTTTTGGCCTCTTGTCATGTCCTGCGTCCTCTCTATCATCCTCGCCCCCTTCACGCCCTCTAAACAAACACGACCTGCAGTATCACATGACATGACATGCCACCTCCCACAAATATGTCATGCAGGGCTTTCGTTCAGTGTTGCCTCTGAGGATTTAAGCAGTGCAGTGTGTCTGCTGATTGACAGATCAGTCAGTCAGTGCATTTACATGATTTTAGAAAAAAGTGGAATTAATGGTTTAGTCTGACTAAAACTGGACTTTTAAAATCCATGTAAACCTGTTAATGCAACTGAAATCATAGTAATGAATAATTTGTTTATACATATATTCATAAGGGGTATTGAACCAAAGCATCAAACAAACAAAAAGTTTTACAAATGTCCAGTGTTTTCTCAGCTTTGCCATCTTTCAGTGCGTGTACTGTTTGGATATAATCTCTTTTTATTTTGAATTCTTGTTCATTTGGTTTCTTTTCAGTCCTTTTACATTTATGAATTAAATATTTTCCATACAAAATAAACAGATTGAGGTTTATGTGCCCTCCTCTTCTGGTTTTCATGTTCATGTGATTGCATAGATAACACGTGCTGAGTTACTCTCGACAACTATCTCCTGCTGTTCTCTTGCCCAACAGCCTCCGCGAGGAGCCACAACCGCTTCGAGCATCTGTACAAGGTGAGCTTTGACAACGTGACGGTGTACCTGCAGAAGAAGCAGCAGCGGCTGGAGGAGCAGCAGCTGAAGAGGGGGAGGGGACAGCAAGCAAACGGCAACAAGAAGGCCAAGAAGACAACATCAGAGAGCAGAAGCCACTCATCCTCCTGAACCAACTCCCGGAGAGAGAGCTGGTATTTCCTTTCTGTTTGATGCTTTGAATGATGAATCTGAGTTGAGTGTGTGTTGGGATGAAGCCTGTGTCAAGTGTGTGTTTTAACACATGGCCTGTGAACATGGATATTTATGTTTGGCTCTAATTTCTTGCTGATTTTTACAATAAATGTTACAGCTAACATGAAGGCGTTGCCTCTGTTTGTGCCAAAATCACTGAATGAAACATGCTGTTTGTCAGTATGCTCCCTCTCCTCACACTCCTACTGCTCCGCACCATGTACCTGCTACTTCCTGTGCATCACAGCACAGCTTTAACATATTCTGTCTCGTGCACACAACTGATGCAGCATGCCTGGATCTGAGGGACCTCTGTGACATGTGTCAGAACCGCAGTTACTGAGCACAGTCGTCTGTGAGAGGCAGCACATGCTGAAGCAGCTGCTTTGGAGGAAGGAAGACAAACCATCTGTTTGTTCCAATACCTACAAAAACATACTGTTTAGTATGCTAGAAAAAGATTTAGAGTGTGTTCCAAATCACAAACTTTTTCTCTTTACTTTCAGTAGTACTACAGTACATACTACTACATAGTATGTACTGTTGCATGCAGGATGCACACGATCTAGGCTACTCTCTCATACCACTGCACCCTGAACTTTGACCCTCTTGCTCATATATCTGTTAACGTGGAGGGAAAACAGAATTGGCTGAGCTCGCCAGAGACAGCGGTCAGTCCTGAGAGCTCTGCTGTTGTTACTCTGCATTTTATGTAGTTTGAACTTTGAAGTAATAGCTGCATACATTTTAGATTCTTACATTTTATATTCCTGAAAGTAAAATTAGCCTACATTCGCATTTCTCTTCTCTACTAATGGGTCTGTTTTTTTTTGCTGTTGGTAATATTTCTTTTTATTTTGTTCACATAAACAGTTAACCCTTAGGCCCATCTTTAATGTTACACACAGTTGTATCACTCTGCACACAAAATGTGCTTTTTGAAATCAAATTTAAAAAAACCTAGCATCAGCCCTAATCATAAATATCAAATATTCATTCATTTCCAGAATTTTAACCCTTTAAATGCCAGGTTTTGTCATGATGCCACTATGATTATTAGGTGAAAAAAAATTCAATATGCTACTTTTGTTTTAATGAGAACAGTCTGGAATGTGTCAGTAATTAGCAGCTACATTGATTGTGACAGGTCACCCAGTGGAAATAGCATGTATTTTATCCATATGCCAAAAATGGCAAAAATGACACCATCAGGTGGAAAATATTCTAAATGATAAATTCCAAGACAAAAGCCCAGAATGACAACCAGAAATAATACAAGTGATGTTTTTGTGCTTTGATGGCTGTGGGATCAAAAATGTCAGTTTGAATGAGATTCAATGGAGCTTTTATTTTTTACTTTAACAGTCTGAATGTAACAATTTAGTTTCCACAGTGTATTTTAGACTTATTTTAGGAGCTGAGCTGGAAATTCACATATTTAACAAAAATACACAATCTTGCCAAAATGTATGCCATATGCATGAACAAAGCCAGAATTATCAACAAATGAAGAATGAAAAGTGCATGAAATGCAGCAAACAGTCCGATTACTTTTCAACTACTTATCAGTCACTTGAATGCACCGTCATCTGTCACTGCAGCTTCTGTCAGCTGTCAGAGCTGTCATTCTGTTTGGGGCTCAGTTGCTGTGACACATCTCCTGCTGTACAGAGGATGGAAACTAGAAAAGCATGTTGGTGTGCATACTGTGATATGTGACAGGATGTAGTTAGAACATCCTAGTATTTTTGGCATACTACATTTGACAGACTGTGTATTGGGACATACTAAATATTTAGTATTTAGTATTGGAACACACAGTTAGAATGTTCCAATATATAGTATGTGAAATGCAGTATGCCGAAAATACCAAGATATTCTATGGCATCTGTTTGGCTTACAGTCTCTCTGTTTACACACAAACTGACGAGCACTGTGGAAGCACTGGGTGCACATTTTATCATTTATTATGATCAGATCATGTATATCATCTCATATATCCTTTATATCATTCTTATTTATTGTATTTAGTGTGTTTTCTTGTCAGATTTGCTTGCAGCTCGCAGAAAAAAATTAAAAAGATGCCAAAGGAAGCAGGCAGCATTACCTGGAAAATCAGCTGTACCGCGTCCAGTGTGAACCCATCAGTTCATTCTTGAATCCAAAAAGAGGTTTGTGCCAAATTTGAGGAAACTCCCTAAAAATGTTCTTGAGATATTGTGTTCATGAGAACAAGACAAATGCAAGGTTACAGAGACTCTCAATCTTTGACCACGTGATTTGAATCAGTTTATCGTTGAGCCCAAATAGACATTTGAGCTCAACTTGAAGAAATTCCTTCATGGTGTTGTTGAGATATTGCTTTCATGAGAATGGGATGGACAGTCAAACCTAAAACATGCTCCAGCCCAGCCATCACCAGTGCTGAGGCATAAAAAACTGTGGCACCACAACAAAGCCGCCATGAGAGGTGCCACTCACCAAAACTCACAGCCAGAAGGGCTTTAACCAGAGAGACAACAAAGAGAGTAAAGATAACCGTGAAGGTGGAGTGGACACTGACTATCTGTTTACATGACCACATTAAGCTGTATACTCGGAGCCGGGCTTTATGGGACGCAGAACAGGATGCATAAACATTACTTGTTATTACAGCACGTTTATTATCATACAGTATAGAGAGGTTTGGATCCCTTAAACCATTAGTGCTATAGAGAAGAAATAAAGTCAGTATTTTGTTCAACTACAATCAGCAGAGACACTTAACAGTCCAGACAGCAGTTTTTTATTCAACTCATCCTTTTATTTTTTTGTAGGAAAGAACAAAGTTCACTAAAAATCTGTACAATCTGTTAAAAAAAACAACACATCTCAAATAAAAAACAATGCAAGATATGTATCTAAATATTGTTCACTGAAGCAGTCTGTGCTGTACAAATGTCCTGAAAAGAAGCTCTGGATTGTCCATGTGGTCCTTGAGCCCATCAGGAGCTTGTGATGCGTCTCAGAGCTGCTGTCTCATGTCCACTCTGTCACTCTGTCACACTTCTGAGAGTGACTGGAAATTCACCTGATCTTCCCACATCACACATCCTGCTGCTCCTCTGTGCAGCCACAACCAGACGGGAGGAGATGAGCGCCCACAGCGGACCCATGTGTCTGACAACTCCAGTGTATGGTATGTCACACTGCACTCTGGTGCTCTACACTCACTGCTGCTGAAACACACACAAACACACACACACACGCACACCACATTCATGAAGAACAGCTGTGTTGGTCTGAGGTACAAACCTCCCCAAACACTGACAGTGACGTCTGTTCTTTCTTACCTCTGCAAACACCTTTTACTTCTTCTTCCCTCCCATAGTCAAGTTCTCACTTTTCTTTTTCTGCACCTGAAGGGAACACAACTTGTTAACAGTCACAATCTTCACCGAGGACAAAGCACATGCATCAACACACACACACACACACACACACACACACACACACACACACACACACACACACACACAAACAAATCCTCCGACCTCATTCATGGCGTCATCGATCTGTTTGAGCTCTTCGTATCTGTCTCTAGACTCCCTGAGTGGCTGCACCATCGCCTCTTCAATCTGTGGGAACAGCTACAACACACACACACACATACACACACACACACACACAGGCACATTTGTGAAACATTTGAGTGACGACTACAGTCATGTACACAATGATTGCCTCATGAAAATGATATTCATGCATTTCCATATAACATGTAGGCTACACACATTTTAATACAGGCATGTTAGTGAATAAGGACACTATGACTAAATATTTTAGACACTGGAAGACCTTTTGATGTGTTTCAGTCGCTTGACTTGACTTTTTCTGAGCCTCTATATTACACTGTCGAGTTTTTAGCCTGTATGTTTGGCTGCAGTAATAAAATGCACTTTGATGACTTAAACTTCTGCATATTTCTGTATCATGATGTGGTTGAATACTATTTCTGGTCCATATGATTCAAGTAAGATTTCAATACAGTCAAGTTTGTTTTGTATTTTTAGTGGGCATTTGAAAAAAAAAGAGCGCCATGTCTGTAGCACTATTAATTGCCGGTAATTAACCCTATGAAGTTCAGTGAAGTCTGCACCCTGAGTGGACTCTCTGGAAGTCTGCACATTGTCTGCTTGAGGCCTCCTGCAGACTGGATGAATTGTAGATTTTGAAGCCCTGAGCACTAACAGACCCGTGAATGTGCCCGCAAAGTCTGCAAGTGCAGTGAAGTGCAGAGATTTGGATTGAGCCAATAATTTTGCAGCAACACTTGCAGCTGCAGTAGATCAGCCCAGTAGTTTCCAACCTAGGGCTCCGGCCCCTCCAAAGGGTCACAAAATAAAATTAATATAAAAAAATTTGGAGGGCAAATCTGTTTAGGTGGGACTGCAAATAACTCAGAAACAAGAGCAGGGCCTCAAGGTGCAGACTCCAGTTATTTTTACAATCCATTACATTCTTGAAGCTTGTCTTAAAAAGGAAATGCAAAAGAAAAATAGCACTGCCTTGGTCTCTACAATGGACTGGACTTTTAAAACATCACAAAGTGACACCCTCCCAAGAAGGGACACACACTTCATGTCCACTCTTTTAGAATCTGAATCTTACCTCTTCTACCTACATCATTTAAACAGGAAAGGTTTTTAGACAAGTGAGCGTCCTATGTATTTTCTGCTCAGTGTGAGGTGACTGTCGGCTGGAGCATTAATGAAACTCTCTTGCTTTAGTCATCAGAACAACAGATGAGTTTGTGTGTGTGTGTGTGTGTGTGTGTGTGTGTGTGTGTGTGTGTGTGTGTGTGTGTGTGTGTATGGCAGAGGAGCATTGTTGCTGCACATTCTGTTCATTCAGAGAGCAAACAGGCAATCAGCCCCACTTAGCATCAAATGTGTGCCAGAGCCTCTGCGTAAGTTTGTGTCCCACACTCTGAGCACTTGGCACTGTGTCAGGCTCTCCATGCAGCACAAATAAAGCTCCACATCAACTCATGCTATCACACTTCGACTGCACAACAATCAACTTCTACTGATGACACCTCACACTTACAGCTCTGTCAGTCTGACCTCCAGCATCACTGTCATCGCTGTCCTGCATACTCACCTTCATCACCGTCTCAAACATGGGGATGAGCACGAACTTGATAAAGCCGATCTGAGCCGTCGGCTTGGTGACCTTTTCTCTGTCCATAAACGGAGCCACAGGAAGCCCTTCAGCCTTCTCCCTGTCGCTCTGCGAGGTATGCACACACATACACATTTGCACACACACACACACGCAAACGTGCACACACATGCACACACACACACACACACACACACACACACACACACACACACACACACACACACACACACACACACACACACACACACACACACAAGATCACCATCTCCATACTTTCCAACAGAACGAGGGACAAATGTCTTTGCCCATTCATGACACAACACTTGTCTCATACAGCTTCACAGGGGAGGTCATACCTTAAAGATAAAACAAAAATGTTTCCTCTAATTATTTGTTAATTTCGGTGACTGGGTGTAATGGGTGACATCATAGTGGAAAAAGTTTCTTTTTGTACACTAACATTAAATCATCAGAGCACGCAGCACCCAACATTGTCTCATCCTGTAATATCCTGACGACATTTGGTAAAGTGGCCTTCACTCACTGTTGTTGTTTTAGTGTGTTGTTTTGTTGGTGTTCTGTATTTGGTCTTGATATAAACAAATGCTGGAATTTGACTGTCGCCACTGGTAAAAATGGCCCTGCATAAAACAACTGTGAGCCCAAAAATCATTTTACTGTATTGTGAGTTTTGGTCTTATAACTATTTTTGAAGCTTTCAGCTTTGAAAAATGGGCACAATAGGCAGAAACGCTGCGACCTTATGGCTGTGTTTGCATCAAATTGGCTCCACTCGAAAAGATCTCCCCTCTGTGGTGGACTCACCTGCATGAAGTACTCCTCCAGCAGGCAGTCCACCCAGGGCTCAGCCACCTCCATGGGCCGCACCTCGTTGGAGATGTCACAGCACTTGATGAGCACCATCTTCAGCTGCACAGAGCACAGGCTTGCAGTCAATACACAATTATTATCAATATTGTTACTATTATATGACCATGCAAAGCCAGTGAACATTAAATGTCATGACTTTTAATGTGTTATCGTGATGAAAACAGAGTGAAAATACATTTTCATAGTAGTAGCTAGCTAGTAGTAGTAGTAGCTACTGCCATATTATAAAGTTACATAAACTACTGTAGAATAAAATACTGTTAAAATGTTAAATAAAGTAAAGTATACAGTTAAATAAAGTACTGTATATTAAATAAATCAAAGCACAACCCATGGTAATTTTATTTTGAAGAACCAAAATGAGTTTCCTGTCAGTCTGTCTATCATCAGATGGACTCTGCTTGGTTCATTTCCAACAGGTCACATGAAATCAAACTGAACTACAAGGCCACAGTTTTTGGTGCGGATCGACTGAGCCAGGCTGCAGGTATTGAGAGGTACCCTGAGACTTGTTCCAAAATAAAAGTGTTCTTACACAGGTGACGTGCTCCTCGTCCGTGTAGTCGAAATTGTCGACTTTCTGCTTAAAGGAGTCAAGGATCTCACCGTGTCGGGCCATGTCTGTCGCCAGGATCAGTGTGATGGTTCCCTGGAAAACAGCACAGAGTCAAACCACTCATCAATAAACACACACACACCAGGGTTCCCACACATTTTCACCAACAAACATTTTCAAAACTTAATCATGTCACACACGCACTCACACACTCACACACACAGATCTCCTACCTGTCGTATCTGTTTGAAGGCCTCCGGGTCAAAGTTGGAGAAGATGTTGCAGTCGGGCTGAGAGAAGATCTGGAAGGCCACAGCACAGTGGTGGTTCTCCAGAGGGGAGATGTCGTTGTAGCGGACTGCCAGCTCTGTTCTGGCGTTGATCTGGTACCTGAAAGACAGAGAGAGAGAGGAGGACAGAGAGGGAGAGATGGCACAGAGGGAGGAAGCATTGAGAAGGTGGAGAGAAAGAGGCAGGGGCAGACAAAATAGAAGGAGACAAGTGAGGAAACAGAGAGAATGCACAGGGAAGTGAAAAATAGCAAAAACACTCAAGAAGGAATGGAGACAGAAGGAGACAGGGAAGGAGGATGGGGATAAAAATTAAGAGAACCCCAGGATGGACAGAGAAAAGGATGGACAGAATGAGATGGTAAAAAAAAAACATGAAGAGAAGGAAAAGGAGGAGTCAGCAGGAAGTTACTAATTATGCAAACCAGACAGATGGAAACAAGGAAAAAACTTACAATGTATAGCAGGAATTGTGTTTGTGTGATTTTCTTACGTGTTGTTGAACCCCGGGTGATCGAGATCATGACACACAGCAGCTGTCATGAGAATCAAAACGTCAACCTGAGTGAACTTCTCCTAAAAAGTTTACACACACAGACACACAGACACACACAGACACACACATTTTTATCAATTAATGCATCAATGATGTCTTTTCCTCAAAGATCACGTCATAATGTGCATTGATGTGTGTGTGATCCCATCTTCCACCTTCAAACTGCCACATGCAACATCTTCTCCGACTGTGACCCGGAGGCCTTCAAACAGATACGACAGGTAGGACATCTGTGTGTGTGAATGTGTGTGCGTGTGTGTGTGAATGTGTGTGTGTGTGTGTGTGTGTGTGTGTGTGTGTGAGAGAGAGAGAGAGACCTCGTTAGCACATTACTGGTGCAGATCACACTCTGTCATTAGGCCTGTGGTAATGAAACCTCCAGTGAAAAGTTGCCTCTAACACCACAGGGAGACTCCCTGAGGAGAGAAAGCTCCTCTTTTCCTTTTTTCTCTCTTTTGTCAGACATGTGTCTCCCCTTCATCACCCCCTACTCCCCCTTCTCCTCCTCCTTTCATTCTTCTCCTCTGAGCTTTCGTGATCCCTCACTTATTTTCACACCACAGTTTGTTGCCTCCACCTGTCCTGTGACAGCTAAAGCATGGAGACATGTCTTGATTTTGCTTGCATTCAAATATGATTTGATGGTGAACACAGGACAAAGACAACAGAAACAAAATTTCATGAATTAAAAAGTCCACCCTAACTTATTAAATTTAGAGATGGCTGTGAAAACTGTATCAAAGACCAGCTTCAGTGTCATTGCAAACAGCTATACTGAGTTAGTGTTTCATTGCTATTTAAAGGAGCTGTGTCAGACATTCGGAGCATGTTCATGAGTCTGAGCTGCGATTGTCTGCACACGGCTCTCAACATGGAGGTGGCTGAGCCATGGCTAGCAGCTAATGACGCCTCACAGCTGTGTCACACCAAGCCGTCATTGGCCCTCTTTGCTGCAGTGTGTCCAGCACCATTGGGCTTTTTTGACATTTTTCAACATACTATAGTATGATGTTTTCGTTCATTTTTTCGACATGCTATATTATTATGTTTTTGGATGTTTTTTCAACAGTCTATGCTATGACATGTCTCAACATGCTATACTATGTGGTTTTCAGCTGTTTTTTGGACATGTCATATTTTCACATTTTTCACCATAGTAGGGTGTTTTCTGTCGTTTTTGTTTGACATGCTATATTATGATGTGTCTCGAAGTGCTATTTTATGTGGTTTTCAGCTGTTTTTCGGACGTCATATTTTGACATTTTTTGCCATATTATGATGGTTTGTGGTGTAGGTAAACGCTTTGTTTTTTCAGCATTCAAGTGTTGTTATTGTGCTAACTAGCATCATGATGAATGCAGACGACTGCTGTCTGCTGGTATGGATATCATGCAGGCGCACAACCAAGTGCAGGTCAGAATCTAATCTCAACAGCTGCAAAGGCCTCAGCCTACATGGGGCACACACTCAGGTGTACCAGAGATCGCCTTGTTTGTAGTTACTATTATTCCCTGATTTTACCAGGTTAAAACCTCACAGCAGCAAGTCTCAAAGAACAGATTACCTGCAGGCTGCAGAGGCAGATCATGCTGTACATCATCTGGGTGACACAGAAACAGTGGCGGAAGTTGTGGAAGGGGTTGTTCTTGTAGTTGTCATGGATACAAAGCTGGGGAGAGAGAGAGAGAGAGAGAGAGAGAGAGAGATAAATCTGTGAGCATCCATGTATTTAGAGATATTGTTCTGGTCTGGAAAAAGCCTGTTCTGTGTGGGTTGGTTTTATTTGAATGTGTAGATGGAGCTGGGTCCAGGTCTCACCAGCCATCTCTTGAGTGTGATGGGGTTGATGTTGAAGTCTTTGACTAAACCCAGATCATGGTACATATGCTCCAGACAGCTCAGCATCTGGAGGAGCAAAAGAACCGATCAGTGATCTGCCTCCATACACTGAGACACAGAAAGATGATGAAATAATTCTTTAAAACTTTGATCATGTGACTGATGAAATGAATAATTTTGCAGTGTTTTTGATTATGGATAGACCACTTTATCATGTAGTGAGCAGAGTGATATGCACTACACATCAAAAGATGGATACAAGCTAAAGGAATATGATTATGGGCTTTTACTGCCTTTCTTAAGAAACCAGTTACAAAACTATGAGCTAGAAACAACATATGAAACATATATAACAAATACGTTGCTGCCTATGAATCACTCATTGAAGGGAAATAAATTATGGAATATTAAAATTAAATATTTAATCTCAAACAGCAGTATTTTTGTGAATTGGATTATTTTATTTTACTTATTATTTAATTTTTGATTAGTATTATCACCTTGTTTTGTTGTAAATATTTAAGAAAACTAATTAAAAAAATAATTTATCTAAAAAAAAATTGTCCTCTGAACCATACACAAACCCTGTTTTAGTTTCATCATGTGAATTGATGTAAATGTCAGTTAAAAAGAGCTGCTGCAACACACTCTCTTAGGTTGATGACATAATAGACCTCCAAATCAGGATTAGGTTTGGGATAAGTGAAGAATATCAAGTGGGCTTTGACTACCAAACAACTGGTTTGAGATAATTATGGCTAAATGCTCACACCCACTTGTCCTAATTCAAACCTATGACTCAAAATTATCCAGCAAAGAATCCCAGTCAACAATCAGAAATTGCAAATCCATCTTTTCACTTATTATTTTAGCAAATCTCTTTCCCCTTTCTTTATACATTGTTTTTCCGAGCAGACACTTCTCCTTGTCAAACACAGGTGCAACAAATATTATTGATATATGTCTATGTTTCATTAAGTTGTTTCACCTCCAAAGCACTTTATTGTGTAAGTTGAGGTACTGTCAGGGAGTAAAGACACATGGATGTGAATGAAGCCATCATTACTAACACACAGATCCCATTAACTGTAGCCATATTTCACTCTGGAGTTTGTATTTGCACCTTTAATATCATGTTCTGTCCAGCAGTGATTACAGGTGCAAAGACACAACTAAAATTAGTCATCAACATAATGAGCCTGTATTCAGACTACAGGTGAGATACAAATCACAATTTTACATTTATGCTACTTGCATCCGTTGATGCTTCACTTGTCAATGTATCCGTAAATAATCCAGATTAATAATAAATGGTTTTATAATGTGTAGATATACTATAACAGCCTCAAAGTTTTACCTAAACGATGTTTCATTGTCTTACATTTCTGAACTATTTCATGTTCACACTACGTTATTACAAATCAAGCAAGAGGTGTAAACATGAGGTAAGATTAACTGGCATGATTTGGTAGTTTTGGTGATGTCATCAGCACTCCACAGAGCCGCTCTTTTGAGTGACAGCAGGTCAAGCAGCTATGAGTCTGCTGTGTCTGTGCGATCCAGTACCCGTACTACCCAACTATTCAGTACGGCAAATACAGATTTAGTAACAATACACACTATGTCAAACACAGTATGCTAAATATACCAGGATGCTCTACTATATCTGGTTGGATCCTGACCAACAATCCTCTGCAGCAGCACATACATGACAGCAACTGAGCTGCAAAAGGTGCACGTACAATCTGAAAATGGTATGCAGTGTTTTGCTGCATTTTTCAGGTTGAATGACATGTTTCCCCAAAATGGTGCAAAACGATTTGTGTCAGAAATGTACTCAATCAGCGGAGACGTGTATAGAAACCAGATTCTTGTAGAGCTTTACTTATTGTACACAGAATTTTTGTTTTTATTTCTTACTTGCTTTGGCAGAGTACATGTATGTTATCCAATGCTCTCTGAACTGGATGAAAACTCGGCATATAAGAAAAAAAAACGCCTGCATAACACACAGAAATGGCGAAAAACTGTTTAGCGGTCTGTTAACACGTTTCCAACAAGTATTTTCTAACATTTATGATGTATTTCCAGAGAAATTACTAAATGACTAACTAAAAATTGCATATCTTACTCATTGATAATTTCCTAATCAGTTGATGGTTTAGAAATAAGGAACAGCAGTTAAGCTGTGTCTGATGAAAATGAATCAGAGGAGTAATCAGTGCAGGAGTCTTACCTCATTTGGCTCCCACTGCCAAGCATCGAATGTGGGCAATCTAAGAGCTTCTACTGTCTCCTTAGACAGATGGTACTACACACAGACACACACAGGGCAGCAGGACAGACAGATAGGGAGACATGGACAGGAGAAGAGAGAGGAAAATTGTGGGTGAGACAGGTTTCAGTGAGCTGCTCAGTCTTACTTGCTGGCCTCCCACAGCTAGATGTTTTTTCAGGGTGTCTGAAAAAACAGTACATGCTTTCGCATGTACTGCAGCCAACAGAACTCGCAGTTAACCCTGTCCGCCTCCCTCAGGCTCAGGGGCACACCTCTACACACCACTGCACACCCCTGCTGTGATGTTCATGCATGTAAAGTCATCCGCAGTACTTTCCTTTATCTGTCTAAACTCTTGTTGTTTCCCACCACAGAGAGTAACAGTTTAAATGTTTCACTTCTGTTCTTGTTCATTTATAAAATGTGCCACAGATATCACTAGCAGCCACACACACCAGCTGTCAACAGGTGAGTGTTTCTAAATGTGAAAACTGATCTAATCTCTGAGGGCAGAGATGAGCTGACCTATTGTACTGCAGACTTCTGGGAGAGGACATGGACTAAGTCAGTCACATCCACATTAGACATACTGGTGGACCTGGTTTAATGTAGTTCCTGGAGGCACAGCGGTGGTGCGGTGTTTCTCAGTACACCCGCCATCAGCAGAGTCACCTGGCTAACACAAACACACAGTCAACAGTGAACAGTGTCGCACACAGTTTCTAGGAAAATCTACCTTTGGGTAGGAGGGCACATCTCTGCGAGGAGTCAGCTTCTTGGTGTCATCCACAAAGTTACTGAAAAAACAAACAAACACACACACAGCTTTAAAGCTACAAAGAAACAACAAGATAAGTAATACTTTAATCAATATCAAATATATGATTTTCAGTAATATACAACGACCCTCAGTCAGTAAATTAGCCTCCTAAATTAACTCCAAAATAAAACATCACTTCACTGGTCTTACTTTCTCAATAACTTCTACTACTACCACCACCACCAATACTACTACTAAGACTACTTCTACTATGACCACCACCACTACTACTACCACCACCACCACCACTACTACTACTACTTCTACTACTACCACCACCGCCACCACCACCACCACTACTACTACAACTATTACTACTACTACTACCACCACCACCACTACTACTACAACTACTACAACTACCACAACACCACCATTGCTACTACTACTACAACCACCACCACTACTACTATTACTACTACTACTACTACTACTACCACCACCATTACTACTACTCCTGATACTACTACAACCACCATCCTTTCCAACTACTAATAGTACTACTACAACTACTATGGCCACAACCACTACTTCTGCCACCAGTACCATTACTACTACCACTACCACCACTAATTACACCACCACCACTACTACTACTACTAGGCCTGCTACTATTACTATTACTACAAGTACTACTTGTACTTCTACTACCACTACCACTGCTACTACTACTACCCCCACTACCACTGCTACTACTACTACCCCCACTACCACTACTACTATTATTACTACTACCACCACTACTATTACTACTACCACCACTACAGCTACAACTACTACTACTACCACCACCATTACTACTACTACTACTACTACTATCACCACTAATAACACCACCACTACTAC